>NC_044036.1:12246546-12598046 GCF_901765095.1 Microcaecilia unicolor | reverse complement strand
TGGGTTGAATTCCTAAATCTGTTTTCCCTGTGGGACAGCGGAGTTCCAGCAAGCACCAGGGGCGTAGCTAGACACCAAATTTTTGGGTGGGCCTGGGCCCAAGATGGGTGGGCAAAAGAACTCTGCCCTGTCCCACCAGTGATTTGGTCTGTCCTTCTCTCGCCTGCATGCCATATGGTCTCTAAAACATCCCCCTCCCCCCGCATACCTTTTAAGTAGCAGATTTTCACCAGCAGAAAGCAGTAATTAATCCACACTGCTCATGTTGGCCCCACAGCCTTCCCTCTGATGCAACTTCCTGTTTCCGCATATGCGGGCATGCATCAGAGGGAAGGCTGTGGTGCTGCTGTGAATAGTACGTCTCAGTCGCTGCTCGCTGCTCGCTGCAGGCGAAGATCTGCTATTTACAAGGTATGCAAGAGGGACAGTTGTTGGGAGTTCTTGGCTGGTGGGGCTTGGGGAGCTCTGCCAGCCACATCATACGTGTGCTGCTACTGGGTGGGCCTGAGCCCACCCTGGCCCACCCTTGGCTACGCCACTGGCAAGCACACAATGGAAAGGAGTCCTTGTACATGGTCATTAGAATTTAAAGCAAACTGAGAATGGATATAAATAATCCCAGGTAGGCGGGTCAGATTCCAGACTTGGTTCTAACTACACTAGAGGCTCAAACGGACTGGCTGCTGTAGAAATGGAGACCTAAGGGTCATAGGGGGTCTTTTACTAAAGCTTAGCTCGAGTTATCTGCAGCAGGGCCCATTTTATTCCTATGAGCTCTGCTGCAGATAACTCGAGCTAAGCTTTAGTAAAAGACCCCCATACTTTGCAAATGAGAAGGAAACAAATCTTTATCCATAATTTTGGTATCTCGCTACATTCTAGATTCAATATTCTGCTGCTCCTCTGCTGCTCTCCCTGATCTTTTAAGAAGAACCGTGTTTGGAACACCTTCCCACTGTTCCAAGTTTGGTTACTGTAGCAATGGTCATCATGGGCTCTTCGATCTCCCGGAGGAGACTTTTGACTGTCCCTTCACCTTCTAGAATCATGCTGGAAGTTACATAACATTCTGAATTCTCTTATTTGGCTCCATTGCCCTGGAATTCCCTGCCTACTGATCTTAGGCGTGAAGTGTCCTCGAATACATTGAGGTCTGGTCTCAAGACCTGATTTTTTGCACAGGCCTTAGATTCATTGTTGGGCTCCAGCTGGTTGTGCTTGACTTGGAGGCTATGGCTAGTACCTCTTTTTTCCCCAATCCATTTGTCTCCCCCATGTTGTGATTTTTCTGTCTTCTTTTCTATCTTCTGATATTTAGATTTTTTCTTGTATTGATAACCGCTTTGTTGTTTTATTTTGAAAGGCAGTCTAGCAAGCTTTTTAACACAAATTACACCGAGAACTCTGCGTTGAGGGTTCTAAATCGTAAGGGCTGGTACAAGGGGTATTAGGTACCCTAAGCAACCTTTAGCCTTCTGTCCCGCCCTCCAATTATCTCTCAAGCTCCTAGGCCTCTCCTAAGATTTTGATAATTAAACTATAAAATCATGATTACCCCAAAATCCTCCATCCCAGAACAATTCTGTTAAAATGCACAGATGTAGGAGACGGGAGATAAAGAGCAACATGACCCATCCAGTCTACCCAGAAAGGCGGTCAGGATTGTACCTGCAGGTTATTTCCCCCCCCCCCCCCCCCCCCCCATAACACCACCACCACCACACACACACACTTTGTCTTTAGGATTGTAACTGGCACCTGGTGCAGTCTATCCATCTCTATACCTCTTTTTTAAAAATTTGATTTACAGTGTGGAAGTTAGTTAAATTTTACTGAGTGGAAATGCTTTCTTACATTACGTCTTCATGCCATTAGGGAACCTCTATGTTTATCTCCTGTCTTTTTAAATTCTGTCACAGTTTTTTTACCCCACCGTTTCACATGGAAGAGCATTCCAGGCATCCTCCACCCTCTCTGTGAAAAAGTATTTCCTGATGTTGCTTTTAAGGTTCCCTCCCTGCATCTTCATTTCATGTCCTCTAGTTCTATTGCTTCTGTTTTTGGAAAATGTTGTTTTATTCTTATCTTTCAAGAACTTACATGTCTGTATTTTATCTCATCTGACCCTCCTGTCCTCAAGGAAATACATATTCAAGTTTTCAAGTCTCTTTTCGGAAATCTAATCTAGAACGTTACCATTTTGGTTGCTTTCCTCGGAATGGCTTTGAATCTTTTTATGTCCTTGGCAAGATACAGCCTCCAGAACTGAACACAGACTCAACAATGACTTGTACAGGGACAATATCACCTCTTTTTTCTGCTTGTTATATCCTTCTTAATGCAGTCAAGCATCCTTCTGGCCTTGGCCACCTTCTTCTCACATTGTTTCATGACCTTGAGATCCTCAGACACTTTGACCCCAAGGTCTCTTTTCAGGTCCTTCCATGCCAGCCTTTGACGTCCTACAGCATACCTTTAGATATTTGCACCCCAAATGTATCATCCTACATTTCTTCACATTAACACAACTAGCAACCAGCTTTGGAATGCTCTACCAAGACCTATCCATACCATTAATGGCCTTTTGCCCTTCAGGAAAGCACTGAAGACTCATCTTTTCAAGATAGCCTACCCTAACGATTCAACCTAACCAAAACTTGCCCACATGATTGTTATTGACAACTGTTTTTACATTGACCATGTTTCCCATTATCCTTTTTTGCTACCCCATATCCATTCCTTTCCATCTTCCTACGCCTACCTCCCAATGCTCATTTCCTTCTGCACCCAATTCCTTCTGTGTTCAATTTACTTATCCGTTAACCCCATTATTCTGCGTTTACTACAAATTGTTTAGTCCTCTTATGACTTTGTAATTCTTTATATTGTTACTATGTAAGCCGCATTGAGCCTGCCATGTGTGGGAAAGCGCGGGGTACAAATGTAATAAATAAATAAATAAATAAATAATATATGTGGATCACTTCTCATGCATTCCACTCTCTCTAGGGTATCCACTATGTTGCCAATATGATCACCCACAACAAAGAATAAATGGCAATTTATCCAGGTAATGGGCTATTTAAATATTACCTACCTTCCTTGACAGGAAAAAGTACATGCTGGCAAATTTTTTAATTGTGTGGCTGGCAGGATCTATTTTGCTTTGACATCAGAGGCTCTTTGCTTAATGGATAGGCAAACCCTGGTCATCTTTAATGATGTCCATGACTGTCTTCCCCCAAGCCCAATTTCACATTTATGAATGCTACCTTTGCAGCATCCTCAACTCCAGATAACACAGGATACAGACTGGTATCGTTGTGACTTTATAGCCAGTGAGGATATAGTTGTATCCAGGAAGTATAAGTCACTGTCACTGTCTTGCAAACAAGGCTGATCCCAAGTATTGGGAGGAATGGCAATAAAGCTACATGAAGTATTTCAAAATTAAGGGCATGAGAAGTAAATTGCAGTAATCTAAGGAAATACTTCTTTATGGAAAGGAGGGTAGATGCGTGAAACAGCCCCCTTGGTGGAGATGAAGACTATCTGAATTCAAGAAAGCATGAGACAAGCAGGTAGAATGTCTAGGGAAGGAGGGATAGTGGACAGTATGGATAGGCAGACTTGAAGGGCCATATGGTCTTATCTACCATCGTTTTCTATAGTATGTTTTTAATTGGTAGAGTGTGAGTGTAGGCCGGTCTTAGGCAGGGGCGACAGGGGAAGTCACACAGGACCTCACGCTCCTAGGGGCCCCGCAGCTCTGGCACGTCTGTCCTCCTGTCTCGGAACACCTCCCTGCTCCGTACCTTAATGTGCAGCCACATTTCAGTAGAGAGCATCAGGCTTCGGCAGCGATTTTCATATCCCGTCAGTTGCCGAGCCTCCTCGCTGCTGCGCCTTTTGATGTCACTTCCTGCTTCTGCAAGGGTGGGATGCAGCAGCAAGGAGGCTGTGGGCTCGGCAGCTGACGGGATATGAAAATCGCTGCTGCTGCTGCTGTCTGTCGCTCTCTACTGAAATGTGGTAGATGCATATCAAGGAATGGGGTGAGGTGGGGTTCCGAGAGCTCTAAACCTACTTATGGCTTTTGGTGGCAAGCGTGGGCGGATGCAGATGGGGGGTGGCCGGGTGTGGGCCACTGAACTGGTCTGCACAGGGCCCCACAATTGCTAAGACCGGCCCTGAGAGTGTATTACTTCTTACTTCTGTTTTTCAAACACTAAAGGAAACACAGGCACACCTTTTTCAAAAGCTACAAGATTTAGTATTATGTAGGCAATGGAAGTACCGCAAAGATGATTTTAGGGGCAGAAGCGATATGCAGTTCGTGGAAAGGAAACAGAGACACTCGGCACGCAAAATATTAAACAAGAAAACAGGTTCTTGCACGAACCTTGAAAAGTGTGAATAGTTTGCACTACCTGAAAGAGAAATAGAATCCTATATAATAAAATGCACCTCCAACGTTCTGAAGCCGAGAAACTGAAGCCTTCAAGCCTTGAAGCATTCCTGTAACGTTCCGGAACTACGTGTCATCAATTGAGGAGATGGAGCCTTACAGAGCGCACGAATGCTTCAAGGCTTGAAGGCTTCACTTTCTCACACACACACACACACACTCACTCTTTGTCTCTCACATATACTCTCTCTCTCTCTCTCACACACAGACTCACACACACACTGTCTGTCTGTCTCTCTCTCTCTCTCTCACTCATTCTCTCTCACATACACACTCCATCTCTCACCCACACACTCTCTCTCAAACATACACACTCCGAGGAAAGGGGGGCATGGAATACACTGGGGAGGAGAGGGAGGGGACATGGAACTCGGAGGGGAGGAGAGGGATGGAGGGAGGGAAAGAGGGGGGTCATGGAACTCAGAGCCCCACACACACACACTCATTCTCTGTCTCTCACATACACTCTCTCTCACACACTCTATCTCTCTCTCTCACACACTCACTCTCACACACACATACACTCTGTCTCTCACACACTCTCTCTCTCTCTCTCTCTCTCTCTGACACAAACCCACACACACTCTGTCTCTCTCTCACTCACTCATTCTCTCTCTCACTCATACACACACTCCATCTTTCACACACACTTTCTCACACACACACTGTCTGTCTCTCTCTCTCTCTCTCTCTCAAACATACACACTCCGAGGAAAACCTTGCTAGCGCCCGTTTCATTTGTGTCAGAAACGGGCCTGTTTTACTAGTCTTATTATATTTTGCAATCCAATTAATACGGGCTGGCATCCCACAATAGTTTTTAAGAGCACAGAGATGGTGTATCAGCTAGATCTACCTTACTCTACTGTAACTACTGGCAAAGGAGCCAACTTTTCAAAATGATTGGGGGGTGCTCAACTTGGCATACGTTACTATGTCTGCACGAAGGAAAACAATGTATGGCAGGGTCATAGGCATAATTGGCCAGGCCATATTTAGATGTATGGGGATAGACAAAGATCTCAATATCTGTACTTTGGAAGAAAGGTGGGAGAGGGAAGATATGATAGAGACATTTAAATACCTATCAAACATATAAACGGCAAGTGACCGACTCACCTGCAAATGCGCAGTAGAGACTTCCCTCTCTGTCCCGCCCTCGTGTCAAGACGTGATGATGTCAGAGGGCGGAACAGAGAGGGAAACGGAGTCAGAGTCACTGTTGGACGCTGCTGCCTGGAAACGAACATCGCGTGCACCAACCTCCACCCTCCCCCCCATCCCCGCCACCGCTCCCGCCCTCCTCCATATCGGGTCCCCTGCACTGACCTGACAGCGCCTCTCACCTCCGTGTGGAAGCGCTGCAGGCAGCAGCAGAGCGATCTGCTGCTGCCTGCAGCGCTTTTACACGGAGGTGAGAGGCGCTGTCAGGGCAGTGCAGGGGGCCCGGCAAGGAGGGGGAGGGAGCGGCGGCGAGGAGGGTAGCTGGAAATCTCGCCCGTTTTTATGGGCTTAACGGCTAGTGCATCATAAATGCACAGGAGAGAGGGGTCTCTTATCAATTGAAAGGAAGCTCTGGAACAAGGGGGCATAGGATAAAGGTGAAAGGGGACAGACTCAGAAGAAACCCGGGAAATACTTCTTCACAGATGGGTGATGAATTTGTGGAATGCCCTCCCAGTGCAAGTGGTTGAGAGGAAAACAGTATCTGCATTCAAGAGAGTTTGGGACAAGTACATAGGATCTTTAAGGGAGTGATAGGGAGGGTAGATGGCATGGGTGGCGACCGCACCTTGAATACTGTGTGCAATTCTGGTCGCCGCATCTCAAAAAAGATATAGTGGAATTAGAAAAGGTGCAGAGAAGGGCGACGAAAATGATAAAGGGGATGGGACGACTTCCCTATGAGGAAAGGCTAAAGCGGCTGAGGGGGGAGATATGATAGAGGTCTATAAAATAATGAGTGGAGTAGAATGGGTAGACATGAATTGCTTGTTTACTCTTTCCAAAAATGCGAATCGGAGAAAATATTTCTTCACGCAACTTGTAATTAAACTCTGGAATTCATTGCCAGACAATGTAGTAAAAGTAGCAGTGGCGATCCTAGGTCGGCTGCCACCTGGGGTGGATCGCCGCTGTGCACCCCCCCCCCCCGGGTGCAGCAGCATCCGTCCCCCCAGGGTGCAGCACGACACCCCCCCCCCCCCCCCGGGTGCATTCTTGGCTGCTGGAGGGTGCAGAGAGTAGCCGGGCGCCTGTCGGCTCCACTGGCTCCCTGCTCCCTCTGCCCCGGAACAGGAAGTAACCTGTTCCGGGGCAGAGGGAGCAGGGAACCAGCAGAGCCGACAGGCACGCAGCTGCTCTCTGCACCCTCCAGCAGCGTGCACCCGGGGCGGACCGCACCCACCGCCCCGCCCTTGCTACGCCGCTGAAACGTAGTTAACTTAGAGGGGTTTAAAAAAGGTTTGGATGGCTTCCTAAAGGAAAAGTCCGTAGACCATTCTTAAAATGGACTTGAGGAAAATCCACTGCTTATTTCTAAGCAGCACAAAATGTATTGTACTTTTTTGAGATCTTGCCAAGTATTTGTCACCTGCATTGGCCAATGAGGCAAACAGGGTACTGGGCTTCCTGGACCTTCGGTCTGTCCCAGTATGGCAACACTTATGTACTTATGGATAGGCCACATGGTGTTTATCTGCCTACATTTTTCTATATTTCTATGTTAGAGCACAGAAGGTAGGACGCACGCTGGAAGGACTGATGGCTAAAAGAAGAGGTAGGGAAACAATGAATGCCCCACCATTCTCTTCCTTCCCAACCTCACCCCATCCCCACCAATTTACTCCACCTCACTTTTCTTCTCCCCCCCCCTCCCCTTCCTACCCACAGCCTATCTATATCACAGTCATATCCCTTCCAGTCCAGCCTGGCCTGTCCATACCACCTCAGGCAGGTTGATTGCTTTATTTTTGTGAAAAAGGAAGGTGATGTTTCTTTCCATTTCTCTTTCAGTTTGAGACTTGACTGTAGGTTCTTTCCATTACAAAACTTTGAGATCATGTAATCACTTACTGCTAAAACTCCCTCTTCACCCCCATTGTCCCTTCAGTATAATACCTTGTATATCCTGGTGACCGTAGGGCTGGAGGAAAATGGCAAAATATCAGCTATTCTCCACCCTTGACCCTGCCCACCTAGAACAGAAATCTTTACTTTTCTATAGTTTATCTTATTTGCTGTCTCTGCTTATTCTTGGTCTTCTCTTATGCTTCCTTTCTGCCTTCATGTTCTTTGTCCTATATGATTTTTTTTTATTTTTGTTACATTTGTACCCTGCGCTTTCCCACTCATGGCAGGCTCAATGCGGCTTACATGGGGCAATGGAGGGTTAAGTGACTTGCCCAGAGTCACAAGGAGCTGCCTGTGCCTGAAGTGGGAATCAAACTCAGTTCCTCAGGACCAAAGTCCACCACTCTAGCCACTAGGCCACTCCTCCACTCCAGTCTTCTTCTCATTTCTCTTTACTCCATGTGTTTTGACTCTCCATAGCCTGCCTCTCTACCTTCTCTCATCTCACTTCCTTCTAGTATCACCCCTTCATGCCACTTCTCCCCGTCTCTTCCTTTCATCATGATTCCTTTCCTCTAATCCCCCCTTTTTCCAGTCCCACAAAGATGCATGCCATTTCTTTCAGCTCTTTTTTTCCTCTGCATCTTGTGTCCCATCTGCCTGCTCATGTCACCTACTCCCGGCTCCCATCCCCCATGCGCTCTCCGATTTCCTCTCACACCTGTATTCCCAGTTGTCGTCCCCATCAGAGTTGTTGAGGGGGAGGGGTGGGGGACAAAATACCCCTGGGCTTGGCCTCCAAGGGGGGGGGGGGCGGGCTCGGGGCCGGCAAGCTTCTTCCTGCTGCCTGCTTCCGGATCTGTCCTCCCCTGCTCCTCAGTGCCACCCATGCAATCATCTGGGTTCTGACTCCAGGCATGGACAGGAGCAGGTCAGAAGACAGACCATGGGAGCAGGCACGCAGGAAGTGGCTTGCCAGCACCGAGCCCAGGCCCCCCCCCCCCCTTGGAGGCAAAGACTGAAAGGTAAAGGAGCAGCAGTGCAAGTGGGGGGGGGGGCGCAAAGAGGGGCTTTCAGTAGTCTGGTTCTGACCCGGGCATGGCTATGTCTCTGGGCGGCTTTGGTCACCATCCTCAGCCTCTCTTCTCTTTACAGCTTTCAGGCACTTCCAGCTCTTTACAGCAACATTCTCCCCCAGCCAGTTCCCTTTACCCCTTCCTAGCCCCTTGTATTCCTCTCTCCACAGCTCCACTACCAGTGCCTGTCCTGATCACCCAGCCCTTCTCCCCCTGTTTCTTCCAATCTTTTACAGCAGCATTCCTGTCCATACAATTCCACTCTCAGCCTGTCCCCATTACCCAGTCTCTCTTCCTCATACAAATCCTTTCTGCCTCTGCCTCTTTCCTGGAGGAAAAGTCCATAGTCTGCTATTGAGATTTTATTTTATTTTTTATTTTTGTTACATTTGTGCCCTGCGCTTTCCCACTCATGGCAGGCTCAATGGGGCTTACGTGGGGCAATGGAGGGTTAAGTGACTTGCCCAGAGTCACAAGGAGCTGCCTGTGCCTGAAGTGGGAATCAAACTCAGTTCCCCAGGACCAAAGTCCACCACCCTAACCACTAGGCCACTGTTGCTTGAGATGTCTACTGAGTTGCTTACTGCTGATCTTGCGTTGATGTATCCTAGTTGGATTGAGTGGTATGGGTCCGTGACAGAAACAGAAGCCTGCGCAACCTTCTACATGGAATGTTGCTAGTGGAATAGCAACATTCCATGTAGAATCTCCAATAGTAGCAACATTCCATGTAGAATCTCCAATAGTATCTATTTGATTTTTGTTACATTTGTACCCCGCGCTTTCCCAGTCATGGCAGGCTCAATGCGGCTTACATGGGGCAATGGAGGGTTAAGTGACTTGCCCAGAGTCACAAGGAGCTGCCTGTGCCTGAAGTGGGAATCGAACTCAGTTCCTCAGTTCCCCAGGACCAAAGATCACCACTAGGCCACTGCTTGTCCCTGAGATCATTAGCATGAATCTTGCTCTGTTTGGGATTCTGCCAGGTACTTATGACCTGAATTGGTCACTGACAGAAGCAGGGTACTGGGATAGATGGATCATTGGTCTGAACCGGTGTGGCTATCGCCAATTTGGATGTTCTTGAAAGGAGGTTTAGGCAGTAACTGTGCTTTATTATACTGAGAATCCAGGCATCCGATGTTATTAGAGACCACTGGTCGAAGAATAATTGAAGACAACTCCCTACTGACGAAGGATCCTTGGCCAAAAATTACTATTTGACTTATTTTGTTGCGGCTGAGAAGATTTTTGCATCTTCTCCTTGGAAGTACAATGCGATTGCGATTGTTTTTGATGTCACGGTGACAGAGCCGATCTGGAGATTACCCCAGAAAAGGAGACAGCCACCACCAACTGAATAACCTGCCATCTGCTGGAGGCAGAGAAATACTGGAGTTTTACATTGAGCATAGCAGCTTATACTGGCTAGATAACACCTGCTTGTTCAGGGAGGTATGGCCCTGTCGCTAAGGAAATTATTTTTATATTATTTTTGTTTGCAAACTATTTTGATGTTTAGTCCTGTTGATAAATGTATTTGTTCTGTTGACAGATACTTTTGATATGTTCATTTTATTAAAGTCTGGATTGAGGACGTGGATGTTTTAATATTAGTGAAACATGTTTTTATATGCTCTATTTAAATTATGATTTTAAATGATTTTTTTTAAACAAGATTTGCACCAAGATCCTTGTTTCTATTAAGATATTGGGGTTGATATTCAAAGCCAATTAACTAGGTAAGAAACCTTCTTGCCCAGTTAACTGGTGCTGAGCAGCCCTGTGGAAACTTTCAGTGGCACTTATGCCCTCTACCCGCTCAAGCCGAAACTGGCTGTTGTGTGGGCAGTCTGGGGGCAGAGTCAGTACTGAAACGCATAAATAGCGGTCCTGTTCTAGTACTTATTCGGTTAAGTGCCAGGCGTCCCCATATAGCTAGATATTTAATGCTAGTACCGGGACACAGCCTGGCATTGAATATTCATACTTTAATTTAAGCATAACTTAATTCAGGCGGTCAGTGTTTAAAAAAAAAAAAGAAATCTCTGACCACTGCTGGCTGAACATTACCCCCATTAGTTTTTAATTCTTAATGTGATGATTACTAATTAATTATCGCCCTCATTTTACAAACCCTATTCACATGTGAGATATACACACACTGACACTTAAATATTTATCTTGCATAAATGTCTAAGCACGCTGCTGGGGGGGGTGTCGGCTCCGCTGGGTCCCTGCTCCCTCTGCCCTGGAACAGGTTACTTCCTGTTCCGGGGCGGGGGGAGTGGGGAGCCAGCGGAGCCGATGCAGCTCCCGGCGACGTGCACTCGGGGCGGACTGGCCCTCCCGCCCGCCTCCGCTAGTGGTAAGAATGCGCTCCGGGGGGGGGGGGGAATGCGCGTGCCAAGGGGGTGTGTGCACCGTGCTGCACCGGGGGGGGGTGCACAGCGGCGACCCGCCCCGGGTGTCAGCCGCCCTCGCTATGGCACTGTGTCTAAGTCCCAATTTATAAAGCCGAGATATGCATATTTCAAACCAAAGTGCATTCAAATGGCAAGGGGGTATATAGTCTGGTCATTTTTGGTGACAGAAGGTCATAGCAAGTTGATAAGAGTTTAGTCCCCTTCTGAAATGGGAACTAAGAGCCCTGTTTACAAAGGCGTGCCAGGGTTTTTAGCACCCGCTAAAAATTAGTACATGCTAACCATGTAGACGCTCATAGGAATATTAAGGGCGTCTACATGGTTAGCGTGCGCTAAAAACGCTAGGGTGCCTTTGTAAACATGAACCTAAATGTCTATGTCCGAAAATCAGTGGCGTAGCTAGGTGGGGCGCCAGGGGAGCGGCCACTGGCCCAAACAGAGTGCTGCCAGCGCCTAATTTTTTCTCAAGTCATGTTGCATTGCAAATGTGCGCCGGCGCCGGTTCGCTCTCGCACCGCTTTCTCTCCCCCCCCCCCCCCCACTGCGCCGTCAACCTGGCTCCGCTTCTGCCGAAAATATCAACATCAGGAGTTTACATCTGCTACAAAGCACATTTAGGATTTAGGAAACAGTTGCTATTCAGCAGCACTCCAGAAGGACTGGGGATGGCTGCCCTCTTACACCTCAGTGTCCCCTCCCCCCTCCACCTCCCCAAATCCAACCTAGCAAGGGAAACTAGACACTAGGACAACATCAGGATAATAGCTACTTACATTTCTAAGATTGCAAAGATAACCGGTTATATGCTGGCTGTGTACCCATCGATATTATACACGTTTATTTTTATAAAATGGATGTTGATGCTGCATGCAACCGGCGCATAATCGTCCATTTCTCCTGTATTTTAGAACAGTCTCTGCGTCAGCCAGTTCTGTCCTAAAATATTGGTGAAACGAGACGCGCTGACCTGTATGTCTCAATTCCTACTTCTATCACCTATCTAAAATGGTGCTGCACTACCCAAATTGCAAAGGACTGAAATACAAAACAACCTACGCATCCGGCTTCTCCTACATAAGCGCACAACTATGGAATGGCCTCCCAAAAGCTGTGAAAACAATACACGACCACCTGAACTTCAGGAAATCACTAAAAACCAACCTCTTCAAAAAGGCCTACCCCAACGATCCTACGTAAACCTCTTCACCCAAAACACAGCATGCCTAATGATTGTACTGGACAACACACTACTACTACTACTTGACATTTCTAAAGCGCTACTAGGGTTACGCAGCGCTGAACAATTTAACATGGAAGGATAGTCCCTGCTCAAGGAGCTTACAATCTAAAAGACAGGTGTACAAACAAAAACAAGTATAGAGTCCGTCTGATAGGGAATACTATATTTCACGAAAGGTTAGGTGCCGAACGCAGCATTGAAGAGGTGAGTTTTAAGCAGAGATTTGAAGATGGGTAGGGAGGGGGCTTGGCGTAGGGGTTGAGGAAGATTGTTCCAGGCAATGGGTGAGGCAAGGCAGAATGAGCGGAGCCTGGAGTTGGCAGTGGTGGAGAAGGGAACTGAAAGGAGGGATTTGTCCTCTGAGCGGAGGTTACGAGCGGGAACATAGGGGGAGATGAGGGAGGAGAGGTAGGGAGGAGCCACAGACCGGGTGCATTTGTAGGTAAGGAGGAGAATCTTGAATTGTATGTGGTATCTGATCGGAAGCCAGTGAAGTGACTTGAGGAGAGGGGTGATATGAGTATATCGGTTCTGGCGGAATATAAGACGTGCCGCAGCGTTCTGAACGGATTGAAGGGGGGATAGATGGCTAAGTGGGAGGCCGGTGAGGAGTAAGTTGCAGTAGTCAAGGCGAGAGGTAATGAGAGCGTGGACGAGAATTCGTGTGGTGTGCTTAGGTAGGAAAGGGCGAATTTTGCTGATGTTGAAGAGGAAGAAGCGACAGGTCTTGGCAAGTCTTGGCATCCCTTCCAACCCTCCACATATACCTCATTTGATCACTACACAACCTTGTATTTGTTATCAACCGTCTGGGCAAACGCCTTAACGGTGCTATGTAAGCCGCATTGAGCCTGCAAATAGGTGGTAAATGTGGGATACAAATGCAACAAATAAATTTATTTTATCTGTACGGTTATTTATGTTTTTAATATGTATCTGGCACATTTATTTATATATTAATGCATGTATTTATATGTCTATTGATTTATATTTGTAGTTGTGCCCCTGACGAAGACCCCCTCGAAACATGGTCATATTGGGTATTTTGCTTCTGTTACACAAAGTTTCTTTTATACTACACTAGTAAAACAGGCCCGTTTCTGACACAAATGAAACGGGCGCTAGCAAGGTTTTCCTCGGAGTGTGTATGTTTGAGAGAGTATGTGTGAGATTGACTGTGTGTGTGTGAAAGAGAGAGAGTGAATGTGCGAGTGTGTGTGTGTGACAGAGAGTGAGACTGCTGGGAGCGAGTGTGTCTCCTCTGTCCCCCCTCCAGCCACCCAGTGATTCTCCTCTCTCCCCTGCTCCCCCTCCAGCCACCCGGCGATTTTACTTTTTCCCTTGCCCCCCTCCGGCCACCCACCGATGCTCTTCTCTCCCCTGCCCCCCCTCCAGCCACCCAGCGAGTCTCCTCTGTCCCCTGCCCCCCTCCAGTCACCCAGCGAGTCTCCTCTCTCCCCTGCCCCCCTCCAGCCACCCAGCGATTCTCCTTTTTCCCTTACCCCCCTCCAGCCACCCAGCTCCTCTGTCCCCTGCCCCCTGCCCCCCTCCAGCCACCCAGCGATTCTCCTCTGTCCCCTGCCCCCCCTCCAGCCACCCAGCGATTGTCCTATCTCCCCTGCCCTCCCTCCAGCCACCCAGCGATTCTCCTGTGTCCCTGCCCCCCCTGCAGCCACCCAGCGATTCTCCTATCTCCCCTGCCCCCCTCTAGCCACCTGTGTCCCCTGCCCCCCCTCCAGCCACCCAGCAATTCTCCTGTGTCCCCTGCCCCCCTCCAGCCACCCAGCGATTGTCCTGTCTCCCCTTCCCCCCTCCAGCCACTCCTCCACTTTAATCAGCATATATTAAATTCCCCCCATATGCTACAGAAAAGCACCGAGCACATCCTATATAATCAAACGCACCTCCAATGTTCTGAAGCCGTAGTTCCGGAACGTTGCAGGAATGCTTCAAGGCTTGAAGGCTTCACTTTCTCGGCTTCAGAACGTTGGAGGTGCGTTTTATTATATAGGATTGGTCTACGTTGGATTTTCTTTTGGAGTGGGTAGTGAGGATAGGCTGTACAGTCTTTACCTGCCGACATTTTCTATATCTCTAGTAGTCTTTCTCCAACTGTTAGTGCTCTCTGCCCCTCTCCTAGTGGTATTGATGTTTTGCAACACTCTTCAGGGCTTGTAGCGCTGTTGCTTCTCTTATAGATAACTGGCAGCAAATTTCAAGCGGGTTTCTATCTGAAGAAGAAGGGTTACTTTCGAAAGCTCATCAAAAAAATGTATTGTTAGTCCAGTAAAAATGGCATCATCTTATTTTCTTTTTTTTTTTTTCTATTTATTACCTTAAGCGGGTGTCATTGAATACATTCTAAAATTGCTTTCGCCATAGACTTTGATAAGAACAGACACTTATAACAGGATTTATATCCCACGATTTTCCAAACTGAATTGTTTCAATGTGACTTACAAAGTTTCAGTGATAACATTTTTATTATCAGAAGTGTTGTGTCAGGTAGGGTTGATGTACCTCGAGGGCGGGAACTGGGCTTCTGTTGGTTCTGTTGTTGGGTGTTGTAGTTCGTGATAAATATTTTGAAAACATAGGCTTTAAGATGTTTACGAAAGTTCAGGTAGTGATTCATGCTTCTCCCGTCTCTGGGTAGGGAGCAGTGGCATAGCCACAGGTGGGCATGGGTGGGCCAGGGCCCACCCACTTAGGGCTCAGGCCCACCCAACAGTAGCACATGTTTAGTGGTAGCTGGTGGAGATCCCAAGCTCTGTCAGCTGAAGACTTTCCCCTGATAGTAACAAAATTCTTCTCTCCACAATACTGGCACCTGCGCATGCTCAGTTTTCAGTGCGTGCCTGCTGCAGACTGCCAAGGTGGAAAGAAGCATTTTCCTGCCAGCTGAGATATTTTTTTGGTGGTGGTGGGGAGTGGGGGAGAACCAGTGGCGTTCCTAGGAGGGGGGGGCAGTGGGGGCGGTCCACCCCAGGTGCACGCCGCTGGGGGGGGGGGGGGGTGCCGCGCGTGCGCGCGCCTGCCCTCCGTTGTTCGATGCTTCTTCTCTGCCCCGGAACAGGTTACTTCCTGTTCCGGGGCAGAGAAGAAGCATCGAACAACAGAGGAAAGGCGCGCGCGTGACACCTCCCCTCCGGGCGGCGTGCACCCGGCGGGGGGGAGGGGGTTCCTTCGCGGGGGTGTCCTTTCGCCCGGGGGGGGGTCCGCATGGCATCGGGGGGGGGCACTGCACCCGGGGGGCGGGGCGCATCGGCGATCCGCCCCGGGTGCCAGCCCCCCTAGGAACGCCACTGGGGAGAACATTTGGTGCCCACTCACTTCTTACCTAGGCCCACCCAAAATCTGTTGTCTGGCTACGCCCCTGGTAGGGAGTTCCACCATTTAGTGCTTAAGTAAGAAAATCCTGTTGAGTGGACTGATTTGTATGCAAGATTTTTGCAGTTTGGATACAGCAGGGTTAGATAATTTCTTGCATTCATGTTTGCATTTTATGGTGGTAGCATGTGTCTCACTGGGATCGTAACCACCTGCTGACATCACTCCTCCAACGTTCTCCGTCCCCCCTCCCTCCAAGTTCCATGGGACCCTGGAACTGGGATGGAGGGACAGAGGGAGGGGGGACCCTGGAAATGGGAGGGAGGGAGGGAGGGGGACACTGGAACTCAGAGGGGGGAGGAAGGGGGGCCTGGAACTCGGAGGGAGGTGGAAGGGGCAGGGGAGAGATGCTGCACATGGATGGATGGAGGGGGCAGGGCACAGAGGATGTTGCCTGCATATGGATGAATGCAGGGGAGAGAGCATAATGCAGGGGAGGGAGGGGACCCTGAAACTCGGAGGGAGGGGATGACCCTGGAACTCGGAGGGAGGGAGGGGGACAACAACCCTGGAACTCGGAGGGAGGGGGGGATGACCCTGGAACTCAGAGGACAGGAGGGAGGGGGGGCTGGCACATACTCTCATGCTCACACACACACTCTCTCTCTCTCTCACAGACACACTCGCACCCAGTCTCACTCTCTCTCTGTCACACACACACACTCGCATATTCACTCTCTCGCTCTCACAGTCACCTCACACACTCTCTCTCTCAAACATACACACTCCGAGGAAAACCTTGCTAGCACCCATTTCATTTGTGTCAGAAACGTGCCTTTTTTTACTAGTTATAAATAAACTAGAAGTATGAAAAGAAAGTGTGCGTCCTAACTCCTGCCTGCTAAAGCAGCGACCTAGGTGGCCAGGGCTATGAGTAAAATGTCCCCATCCTCCCCTGAAGATTATCACTGATAAACTGGATGTGTCACTTTTGACAAAATATGTTTGTGGTTAATATTAAAAATGTATCATATCCTGGAGCAGGGACAGGTAGTGCTGAGCATGGATGGTGAAGACGACAGTGCTGGGGATATGGAGGCACAGTGAGTGATGGACTGGATTGGATTCATTAACTTGATATAATGGTTAATAGTTACAAAAGTTTCAAAGCGGTGTGCGATAAAACATTTCACAGTTTACAATATAGTAACAACGTCTTCAAATTAGCAACAAAGACACAGATGGGAACCAATTGGGGACTGGAAAGGACAAGGAGTGATTGGAACTAGCTGGAAAGGGAGAGAGGGATTAATTATCAAACTGTCTTGGGGGAGGGGGGCTGAATATTGATTGAGGGGGAATGCACACGGCTGACCATTCAACTAGCATGCCAAATTTCCTTACATCAGTCCTGCTGAAGAAGTCAATGTATAATTGTTTTTTCTTAAACATTATGCTACATTTCTATACCTGGTGTCTTGGATAATTCCAACCCAAGCACAAAAATAATACAATAGCAATTCATAACAAGCCAGTTCTGGCTCAAGGGAACAAACCCAGGAGTAAAATTAGAAAAGGGTCCTTCATGATAAGGAGGACAGATGTGAAAAACCAAAGAGATGTCCCACCACATAGAACAGAGCTGAGCTAGTCAGAATCCCTAGATAAAACATCAATTGGTATCATATCGCTGATCAACTAACATTTAACCAGTAAAGTGTCTTCTGTGAAATATATTTATCTGTACAGTTGGTTCACATTATAAAGCTGGCATTTGTTCTCAAGGGGGAAAGGGGCACGATTCTGTTGTTTAATTAGCAAAATCTCATGTGTGTGTGTGTGTGTGTGTGTGTGGGGGGGGGGGGGGGGGGGGGTCTATCAGTGTCCACCTTAGATCACTAACAAATGCCTCTCTAGAAAGAAAAACAAAATAGGGAATATTTCAGAAACGTTAATTAGTTAATCCCCAGGTTAATTCCATGTTGAATCATTAAAATATTATGCTATACTGATATGTAAGCCACTTTGAGCCTGCAAATAGGTGGGAAAATGTGGGATACAAATGCAACAAATAATAATAATAATCTAATAGACCATCCCCATGCCAGGGTCGTTGGGATTTCTCTCCTTCCTTCTCCCTCTCTTGTAGTTGGCTAGTTATCATTATCAATCTATACCTCAAAGCCATTTTGCCAAAATTAAAAAAAAAAAAGGATTATGTTTTAAAAGTGAAGACAAGTGCACAACTTTTTTTTAAACCTACATATATATTACATCTAACTAGATATGATGGGAATTTGCTGCTGCCTCTGAATTACTTGTTCTAGTCTTCTAGCATTGCAAAGCAATTATCCTCCTTTTCCTACATATTTACCATTGCTCCAAGGAGACACTTTTTGTGTTACTAATTTATAATGGCTACTTCACATTTTTGCACACTAGATTGTCATGTTGTATATTAAGAAGCAGACTAGGCACCCGTCCCCAATGCTGTCAGAAATTAACCCTTCCCATCCTTCGCTCGCACCCCCCCCCCCCCCCCCTTTTCTTTGTCCCTCTTAGTAACTGCTTTCAGCCAATCAGCGACGCCTATGCTGCTTTTCTCTTTCACTGATTGGCGGAGGCGCAGACCCAGTAAAAAGTCTCGCGCTTGGAAGAAAAAAAAAAAAAAAACCCCAACTCCAGCAGCAGACAAAGATGCGCAGACTCGACGGTTAGGCCGGCTACAGGGGTGTGGGAGGTGGGACATGGAGTCATCTTTCCGCATTGCTATTGGCTCGCGCGCTACACGCCATTCACTCCCCCCTCCTCCTGGCGCGCGGCCAGCCTTCGGGCTGTACCATCTCGCCGTTTTGGCCTGCCTGTTGGAGGGGGGGGCGAGGCGAACTTCGGCCCGCCGAGTTGGTAGCCCATTTCGCCACTTTCTTTTCTTTGTTTGCCAACGACTTCGTTTTGTTTTACTGTTCAGCGACGGAAGACAGCTTTCAGTGGGCTTTCGTGAGGGGGGTGAGGAGGAGGATCGGTTCCCCCCTTTTGCTCTTCCCTTGTTTCGCTCCTTTGTCGGGGCGTGGCCGGAGCCGGCAAGTCTGTCGGTCCCGCCCCCTTTCCCCTCCCCCCCCACCGAAGCAGTTAAAATGAAAGCTAAAAGGGCCCAGGGCCGGAGACGTGAGCGGGAAGTGGAGCCGGCAGTTAGCAGCGCTTTCTTGAACCTTCCTCAGCTCCCCCAAGAAATACAAATAAAAACATAATCAGAATTAAGCGTTGCCCGTGTACAGCGGGGGAAGCGGAAATAGCAGAGAAAGGCCGGCAGAAGTTGGTGTAGGATTCCCCTCCCCCCCCCCCCCCCCCCCCCCAAAGCTCTTCTTACCTTTATAATGCTTAAATGTTAAAACTTTTCTGAAGCAGGATTTCAGAAACACTTGAGACGTTACTTTAGTTGATTTTTTTTAATTACTGTTGTTTGGCTGCTCGAATGCCCAGAGACTTTTCCTAAGGACGAATTTGGATAAACCGTTAAAAAAAAAAAAAAAGAAAAGTAGACGTGTAAAAAGTGGCAGGATTATGATGTACAACACGGTGTGGAATCTGGAGCGAGAGGACGCGGATTGGAGGGAAGTGATGATGCCCTATTCCACCGAGCTGATATTTTACATTGAAATGGACCCTCCAGGTACTCTTGGTGGGGGAGGGGAGGGGAGGGGGGATTTAACAGCTTTTTCTTCCCAAGCACTTTATTGGCTTCCATTGCGGCTCGGGGGCCATTTATTTCTTGGGGGTTTTCTGTGACTTTGCACCTGCTTTCGGCCATTGGCTTTCCCTGCAGGTGTTATTTCGGCCGAAAGAGCTCAAAACGCAGTATGTGCGAAAGGCTTTTGTTCTTGCACTTTCCCCTCCCCCCGTGCTCGGGGCATTTTTCTCTCTCGTGTGGCAGAAAAGTTGGATTGCTGTTCTTAAAGGGTGAAAATGCATTATTTTCCCAAATTTAGGATGCTGTGTGCCAGAAGTTGCTTTGTATAACAGGCTCTGAAGTGGGGGGTTACTGGAGGAAGGTTGCAAAGCTACCTTTGCTTAAATGGCAGTGGCTAAATGGCTTAGACTTTGGGGGGGGGGGGGGGGGGGGGTCAAGAAAATCACGAAGATATTCGTTAAATGTAGCGCTACTTTAAGTGACCGCTTCTTTCTCTCTCTTGCAAAATTTGCAGGGCTCTGAGATCCAGCGCCCTTTTTAATTGCACATTTGTGCGGCCGCTGGATTTTATCTTTCCACTTTGTAATAGTTTAATCATCTTAACGTTGCAGAGTATGTAAGTGACGTTTTACTGTAAAGTCTTTTGCCATATCTTTGTTTTAGTTCACTTTCCTTTCCAGCTTTTTATTACACCTATATAGATCTATGCTTGCAAGTTGCATAGCTAGTGGGAAGCTGGAATCTCGTCATATGCATCTGTTTTTTACTTGGAAAAGGAAAAGCAAGCATTTTATTGTTGCATTGCTTCTTCTTAAATAGCTTTTCCAATGAGAGAGTTGCAGACGGAAGGGGGAAATAATGGGTTAAGCCTGTAGGCCTTGCTGCATTTAAAGAGACAGGCTGATAAATAATGCTCTGATTGTTCCTTAGGACTTAACCTTCCATATGAAATTTCAGTGGTAATGCAAAGTAGCGTGATTGTTGTGCTGATCTACTTAAATGTACAGCAATAAATGCCCCCCCCCCCCCAAAAAAAAAATGGGGTGGTGCTTATATGTGTGTGTGCGCGCCTTTTGTATCTACATCAGGTAACTAACATATAACATAGTAGATGACGGCAGAAAAAGACCTGCACGGTCCATCCAGTCTGCCCAACAAGATAAACTCATATGTATACCTTACCTTGATTTGTATCTGCCATTTTCAGGGCACAGACCATGTTCCATCTTTGCTTACACCCTACAATTTCAATTAAAGTGTTCTATAACCCATTGTGTTGGCATTGTAAGTAGTATACTATGCCTGCAAAAAGGTGGGATAATGTGGGGTTCAAATGTAATAAATAATATTTGAATATTTTTACTGCTGTAATTGCCTATTGTTTGATTTATTCTTATTGTGCACCGAATGCTTTCAAAAAGATGGTAAATAAATCATAGCAGGCAGTAAAGACAAAACAGTAAGTCCAGTATATTCTTCTCCATCCTGGCACTGCCTTGTGTTTTGCTCGACCTGTTCTGAGCCGGTGTCAATAAATGTAGATGCTAGCCTTGGTAGCTCAGAGAAATAATGTCTCGGGAATGAAATCTGGGTTCATTGTTTTGCTCATTTTTCGTTTATCGGGACTAAAATTTGTCACATGGTGATAACATCATCGTTACTGCAGGAAGAGCAAAACTTCGCTTTCCTCCTCTTCCAGCTGCCAAGGCAACACTGCCCTAGTAACTGAAAGGAAGGTCTTATTGGAGACTGAAAATCGGAAAGCGCTGCTGCTTGGCTGGTAGAGGTCACCCCGCACAGTGAACATCTTCTTCCTCCAGGGCCCAAGTAGCTACAGCAGGCAGGAGGGATTGAAACGTGTGCCCCCTTCCCCCCCCCCCCCCCCCCCCCCCCCCCCCAGTGCTCCAATTAAAGCCATGGAGTTGCATTAATTAAAACGGTGAAGCTTATGATTTTCTCTGCAAACTGTTGAATCTTGTTTGCCTGGTAAATTCCACGTTTTACAGTCATCCAAGTACAAATTTTGCTGCAGCTTTAGTAAGAACTGAACGTAGCAAGTCCCCGGGTTATTATCTCCTTCGTTCTGGCCACCGACAGCTGTCCTATGCCCAAGTCCCATTGTTCTCTGCCGAACTATTGAAGGATGTCTGTTACAGGCTGTAAGCCTGATTATTAAAATATAATTCAGTTTTCTACACAGAGAATTTGGAAGAAAGCCTTAACATAGTCACAAATTGAAGGCTAACAATATGTTATTGGAAATAATCTGCACGATCGGTTTTTGGAAGCTGAATGACTTTCTTTCTTTGACAGTATTACATCTTTTAGGAGGTGTTTAGTGTTGTATCTTGCAATCGGCACTAATTTTGTAATGAAAACAGATTGTTAGAAACTTTGTTTACCATCCTTGGCCACCTTTAAATCTAGACTGAAAGCCCACCTCTTTAACATTGCTTTTGACTCGTAACCACTTGTAACCACTCGCCTCCACCTACCCTCCTCTCTTCCTACCCGTTCATATTAATTGATTTGATTTGCTTACTTTATTTATTTTTTGTCTATTAGATTGTAAGCTCTTTGAGCAGGGACTGTCTTTCTTCTATGTTTGTGCAGCGCTGCGTATGCCTTGTAGCGCTATAGAAATGCTAAATAGTAGTAGTAGTAGTAGTGATGTCTAAACTTACAGCCCTCCGCAGAAATAGACTGTGGGACGTTTATCTTGGATGATGGAGTGGGAGCTTGCCTGGTCTCTCGTGAGTGGCCGTGGACCCAGGGCTCGTGTTGGACATCCGTCTTCGCCACTTCATGCCCGGCTTTCGGTTGCTCCCCTTGGTATCTGCGGGGAGGGGTCGGATGCTGTGGGTTTAATGTTTGTGATGTTAGCCACGTACTGAAGAGTGATATATCAGATGCCTTTGCGTGGGGGGGGGGGGGGGGGGGGAGAGGTGGTGGTTTGTATTTTTCTTTGTTAAAATAAAATAACCCCAGATTGTTTAGACATTTTAAGATGAAAGAATACTTAAAGGGTGTTCAGAATGAAGCAGTCTCTTTAGTGTAATTTTTTGTGCTGTAGCTCCTCCTTATGGTCATGGCAGAGAGGCATTTCAAGAGTCCAGCTCATTTTGAACCTGTTGAATACTAAATTTAGAAATGTTTCTGTTGTTCCCCAGGCTTACCTAATAATAATAATAATAATAAATTAAATGAGAATATGGATTTGGGATGTTATTCTTATTCTGGTATTTCACCTGTGCATGCTCTTCATTTATATACTAACTTCCAAAAAGAAGAAAAGAATTGCTTTGGGCATCTTTTGATTTTGGAAGTTTGAACTTGTAAAAGTACCATAGTATTTTATTATTATTATTTAGTCTACACTTCAAACATGAAGTTAACCGTAAACAACAAAAGTATGTAGTTTTTACAAGAACTGTTTGTTTTATAACTGAACCAGAGGAATCCCCTGACTGTAGCCGTTAAAGAATAGTTAATATTTTTGTCCACCATAATTTTCACACTTGTTTAGCTAGAAAAAGCATTTTTCTTCTGTACACAATTTTTTTACGCTACTGAAAACTTTCATTTTGATTTACTTTGTCAAATTCATTCACCACTGAATTTCATTTCTTAGTAATTGCTGTAGAAAGTGTTATGAAGTAACTTCTCACTGAACAATACTTGGGTTTTATTTCAATAGCTAAGTAAAAGTGGTGTCTTAACATTCCATGAATGTTTGTGCTTCAGTGTTGTACCAGACATGTATTCCTAAGCAAATAAGCCAAGGTATGCAGGTGTCTGCCAGTGTGTCAAAATTCAGTACTAGTAGATTGGCAAAATCTAAAGTAATTTCATAGATGCCACCTAGACACGGCACTATGTTTTTGTATAAAAATTCAAAAATTGTTTAAAGTGTCTGAGCAGCAAATATATATATTCCCATATATATTCAGTATTTTTTAAGGGTATTAACTGGTTACTATTTTGTTTAGGAGGCCTTTTTAAATCTTCTTTTTTCACCATAATTTTAGGCTTTTTAAAGCAGCATTTTTGATACACCAGATCCTGACTCTAACTCTTACCTAGTAGTTTGGCTTTTTAAGGTAGGAAAGAGGAAGCCGAGCATATAAACATAGTAGATGACGGCAGAAAAAGACCTGCACGGTCCACCCAGTCTGCTCAACAAGATAAACTCTCATGTGCCATTTTTTGTGTATACCTTATCTTGATTTGTACCTGTCTTTTTCAGGGCACAGACCGTATAAGTCTGCCCTGCCTCCCACCACCAGCTAAGCTTCTGGGGATCCCTTCCTTCTGAGCAGGATTCCTTTGTTTATCCCACGCATGTTTGAATTCCGTTCCCGTTTTCCTCTCCACCACCTCCCACGGGAGTGCATTCCAAGCATCCACCACTTTCTCCGTGAAAAAATACTTCCTGACATTTTTCTTGAGTCTGGCCCCCTTCATCTTGTAACGCAATTCCCATACCATTTTTATAGCTTTTCTTTGCACCGCTTCAATTCTTTTTACATCCTTAGCAAGATACAGCCTCCAAAACTGAACACAATACTCCAGGTGGGGCCTCACCAATGACTTATACAGGGGCATCAACACCTCCTGTCTTCTGCTGGTCACACCTCTCTATACAGCCTAGCAATTTTCTGGCTATGGCCACCGCCTTGTCACACTGTTTCGTCGCCTTCAGATCCTCAGATACTATCACCCCAAGATCCCTCTCCCCATCTGCACATATCAGACTCTCACCGCCTAACACATACATCTCCCGTGGATTTCTACTCCCTAAGTGCATCACTTTGCATTTCTTCGCATTGAATTTTAATTGCCAAACCTTAGACCATTCTTCTAGTTTCTGCAGATCCTTTTTCATGTTTTCCACTCGCTCCAGGGTGTCCACTCTGTTACAACTCTTGGTATCATCCGCAAAAAGGTAAACTTTACCTTCTAACCCTTTGGCAATGTCACTCACAAATATAATGAACAGAATAAGCCCCAGCACTGATCCCTGATGCACTCCACTACTCACCTTTCCCTTATCTGAGCGAGTTCCATTAACCACCATAGCAGCACTTGGCTACTGACTCTTAGCTCCCAGCAGCTCTTAAGAAGTTTGAGCCAGGCTGTACCCATGCTGTTCTCACAGTGATTGGTAAAAAGCATGTTAATATTGGGACTGTAACTCGGTGACAAAGTTGCGGGAGCCAGTCAGGAGTTGCAGACTGGCAGAAAAGGGGACTTGGGGGAAGTGAACAGTATGGGCTGAGTAAGGGAGGAATGAGTGACAACTGGGGTCTGGGGTGATGAGGAATCTAACTCAATTTGCTTATTCGTTTTACTGTCCTATCCATCAAAGCCAGATATGTAACCAGTAAAACAGTAAGTTTTCTACTGATTTTGCCCTTTGTCTGTAATAAACATTGAAATTACTTGGGGGGTGGAATATATTAAAAATGAAGGTCCCCATGTGTGTAGTCATTGATCCTAAATCATTAAGATTAAAGTAATAACAGTTGACTGTGCTTAGAACCAGTGAAACTCATTTTTCTATAGTTTTCTTTTAAGTTTACTGCAGTTCCTCATTCACTTTTGACCCAGGTTACTGTGATTGTACTGAATATCAGATATGTTAGCAGATTTTTGTTTGGAGAAGGAGAGATCAGAGTATGTTGGATGATTGTGTGGTGTGGTTTTTTTTTTTTTTTTTTTTTTAGTTCTGGGTGAATGCTACAGAATCATCCTCCTGTGCAGACTTCTGGAGCTGCTGTGTCAAAAAAAAAAAAAAAAAATGCAGCAGCAGAAATGGCAGCTTGTCCCTGTAATAACTCCCTCCTCCCCCCCACACAATACCAGTTTACCCTGTTCCACTATGCCATTCATCTGCCAAGGAGAGCAGCCAATCTTCTCTACAGCCCTTGCTCTGACTACCGATTTGAACTGCTCAGGACTCGTGTAGCCACCCAAACCTCAGTATTCTCTCTATCTAGCAGGTGGAAGGATCATAGCTCTGCAGCTCTGGCTCCTCACCCGTTCCCTCGAGCCGAGTTGAGGGCTCGCTGCAGTGGTGAGTGGGGTACACCTGGTGGGGCCAGGTCCCTCCCTTGCTCCCCCCCATCCCGTTGGGAACCCCCCTGTTTGCAGCCTCACGTGAGTCGTCATCTTCAAAAAAAGAGGATTTTTAAGTGTCAGCGTTTACACTCGCAGTAAGGCTTCGTTCTAGCCAGGGGACCTCGTGAGGAGTGTTCCTCGTTACTAGCTTGGGGGGGGGGGGTAAGCCCTGGTACTTGTCTGGAGCACATGGCAGCTCCCTCGGAGGTAGTTAAATGCTGCTCCCGGTGTGGAAGCCAGAGAGCAGCTTCGGGAGCATGCTCAGCCTGCCCTCGCAGCTCTCTGGGGAGCGGGGTTCGGGGCTGCAGGACCGCTCATTTCAGGACCCTGAGTCAGCAGCGCCATTACTTGGTTCCCCCGGGCCTGCTTCTTCCCATGGTCAGCCGCTGTCTCCTTTCCCGCCAGACGGCGGATGCTGTGTTTGCCTTAGCAGGCGCAGAAGACAGCGGGGGAGCATTGGGTGTTGGGGAGTCATCGCGCCTCATGTCCCATGCTGCTGCTCCCGGGCCGGAGTCATCCGGCACCATTTTGAATACCTGCCCTCGTGTTTTAGAGCAGGGGGAGGCGATGGCAGCGGGACCTATTGCTTCAACAGCAGCATCTGATTCCCAAGGGGGACACAAGGAGATGGAGGCTGACAAAGTACAGTTTTCCCCAGGTTTTGTGCTGTTAATGCACAAGGCATTCCTCAAGAGATCTGGGAGAGCCCCCTCAGTGACAATACAGGAAGAATTAGCCACCTCTCCTCCTTTAGTGGCCAAACGTCCACGTTTTGAGTCACGAGGCCTGGATGCTCTCAGGCTTTTCTGAGGTAGATGGCCAATTGTCAGGAGTTTACTGTCTGGCTCAGTCAGATTCCTTGGAGGAGGGCGAATTAGCCTCAGAAGGGGGGGATGATCCCACGGCGGTGCGTTTGTGCCGTCAGGAAGAGTGCCAGCTCTGATAGTGCGGGCTATGAAAGTTTTGAACATTTCTGTTCCATATGACTGTCTTCCTTCTGCTGTAGCTCCCTCTATTATGTCAGGGACCAAACGGCCCCCCAGAACCTTTCACATTCATGAGGCGATGAAGGTGCTCATTGCAGCACAATGGGACACACCAGAAGCAGGGTTGCGCGTGGCCAGGGCCATGGCACAGCTCTATCCGCTTCCTGGGGCAGAACGGGAGGCGTTCCGTCTTCCTGCAGTGGATTCTTTAATCACTGCGGTTCTAAGAAGACGACGTTGCCTGTAGAGGGTGGCACAGCCCTGAAGGATCCTCAGGACAGGAAATTGGAGTCTTCCTTAGATTTCCTTTGAAGTAGCGACATTGTCTATGCAGCTTCTGTCTGCGGGTCCTTTGCGACCAGAGTGTGTCTTTCCTGGGTGCAAAAAGTAGCTTCCCCGGAGGAGCTCGTTGAAGTTTTGCCGTTCCTTGAGGCAGGCCTGGCTTACCTGGCAGATTTGCTTTATGATCTGCTTCGAGCCTCGGATGCCAGCCTCTCAGGCTGGGGTGCCCATTGTCAGGGGCAAACGATGCAGGCGTTGTGGTCCATCAACGATTCAGCGATTCAGCTGGCCCTTCTGGCCTTTTGCTCGATTCTGGCAGAAAGGCTGGTTTGAGTTCTTTCCAACAATGTTACAGCGGTAGCTTATGTCAATCGCCAGGGGAGCACCAAGAGTGCTGCTCTGGCCAATGAGGCGTCCCTTCTCTGTCTTTGGGTGGAGGGGCGCTTGCCCCTGATCTTGGCGGCTCACAAAGCAGGGGCACTGAATGTCGAAGCAGACTTTCTAAGTCGTCAAATGCTGGTTCTGGGGGAGTGGGAGCTCGCTGATCTGGCGTTTTCGCTGATCACGATCCGGTGGGGAGTTCCGGCCATAGACCTCATGGCGCGGGGGGTCAATATAAAAGTAGCTCAATTTTTTAGCAGAGGCAGGGATCCCCTCTCTGAGGATCGATGCACTTCTTCAGCCGTGGCCCCTGTTCTACCTCCTGTATGTGTTTCCACCGTGGCCCATGATAGGCAGTGGAGGAGTGGCCTAGTGGTTTAAGCCCCGGCCTTGCAATCCAGAGGTGGCCGGTTCAAATCTCACTGCTGCTCCTTGTGATCTTGGGCAAGTCACTTAACCCTCCATTGCCTCAGGTACAAACTTAGATTGTGAGCCCTCCTGGGACAGAGAAATATCCAGAGTACCCGAATGTAACTCACCTTGAGCTACTACTGAAAAAGATGCAAGCAAAATCTAAATAAATAGGTCGTGTGTGGCTTGTCACCCGTGGCGGGTGATTGTAGTGGCTCCGGATTGGCCCAGTCGTCCATGATACGCAGCTCTTGTCCATCTTCAAGTCGACAGTCCATTGCAGCTGCCGGTTCGTCGGGGGTTCTTACGCAAGGGTCCGATCGTTATGGAGGATCCCTCCCCGTTTGGTCTTACGGCCTGGCTATTGAGAGGGCAAGATTGAGAAAAAAGGGCTATCCAGACAGTCATTGCTACTATGTTAAGGGCTAGGACGTGTTCCACCTCTACGGCTTACGCTCGAGTGTGGCGGACCTTTGAATCGTGGTGTGAGGCAGGTCTGACTGCAGCGTCGGCTTCAGTAGCTTCTATTTTGGCCTTTTTGCAAGATGGCCTGGAGAAATGTCTGTCCTTGAGTTCCCTGCAGGTTCAGGTGGCAGCCTTAGCTTGTTTTTGGGGTCGTCTTCAGCGGTCCTCTCTGGCCTAGCACCCGGATATCATTCGGTTTCTGCGGGGCGTGAATCATTTGCGCCCACCCCGTACCTCGGTGTTTCCAACATGGAATCTTAATTTGGTGCTGCGAGACTTTCAGTGGCCGCCCTTTGAGCCTCTGTTGTCGTCAAAGGACTTGACCTTGAAAACGGTGTTTTTGGTCGCTATTTCTTCAGCGAGAAGAGTGTCAGAGTTGCAGGCTTTATCCTGTAGAGATCCATCTCTCCGTTTTACGGAGGCAGGAGTTACTCTGCGGACAGTTCCTTTTCTTCCAAAAATTGTGTTCCGTTTTTCATGTTAATAGCTCTGTCTTCCCACTTTTCGTAGAGAGGACTATCCTACGGAGTTTCAGGCTCTACGGTGTCTGGATGTGAGACTGGCTCTGTATATTTCTCGTATCTTTTTACCACCTGTCCAGGATCAAATGAAGACTTGGGCTAAGATATCTTCAGCTCTCATCAGGTACTTGGAGGTCACGAATGACTTTCATCGTTTGGATCATCTTTTTGTGCTGTTTGTGAGTCAGAAGAAAGGGCAACAGGCTTCTAAGGCCACGGTTGCTCGCTGGGTTAAAGATGCTATTTCTTTAGCTTATATCTCTTCAGGGAAATACCCTAGAGCGCAAGCGACTTCAATGGCAGAATCGAGGTTAGTTTTTTTGGAGGAGATTTGCAAGTCGGCGTCTTGGTAGTCTGTTCATACCTTTTCAAAGCACTATCGAGTGGATGTGGCAGCACAGATGCCGCGTTTGGGGCTTTGGTTCTGCAAACTGGGATCTCTGTGACCCGCCCTACTTAAGAACTGCTTGGGTACATCCTACCAGTCTCTGGATTGATCTGTGGGACGCTATGGAAGGTAAAATTAGTTCTTACCTGATAATTTTCTTTCCATTAGTCCCGACAGATCAATCCAGAGGCCCACCCTGAGATTTGTTGCTGGTTTCATTTGATTGGGTTTCTTGTTTCAGTTTTACAGTTGCAGGTTTTGTTGTTCAGTGGAAGTTGGAGCGAATCTCTCTCTACTTGCTGTGAGCTGCATAAGTTCCTCCCACGTTGGTGGTTGCAGGGTAATGTTAGTATTTCTGAAGACAAAGGAATACGATTTAAGTGGTGAATTGAAGATCCACATGGCTTTGGTATCGACAATACTGAGGTTTGGGTGGCTACACATGACCACATAGAGAGAACTCCGAGGTTCACTATATCTCCACCTGCTGGCAGAGGGACATAACCCACCAGTCTCTGGATTGATCTGTCAGGACTAATAGAAGGTAAGAACTAATTTTACCTTCTCACAAGTCTCCCACTAAGCCATCTCTCTTCCCTTTAATCTGTTCAGAATTCTGCTGCATGATTTATATTCTGCTAGTGTCGCTATGCTTATATTAGGCCTCTCCTCAAGTCACTTCATTGGCTCCCTATCCGTTTCCACGTACAGTTCAAACTCCTGTTATTGACTTAAAAGTGCATTCACTCTGCAGCTATGAAGTTCTAATCAGCAGTCTAACTCTGCACAGCAGGACAGAGAAAACTGGTATTGTCTCTGAGGGGATGGGGGGAAAGCCAATGATGTGGATGGAGTTAACTTGGGGGGAGAAGGGAGCAGGAGGAGGGAGAGAATTTGGACAAAGAGCTGGGGATTTTATTTGAGTGTAGTGAAAGGGACTGAGGGGGGAGAAGAGGGCTAAATGTTTTGAAGAGGGAGCGTTAAGGGTAAGGAACAGGAGCAGACAGAGGGAAAGAGCCTGGGCTACAGGGAATAAGCTAGAGGACAGACTGGAAGATAGACACCCAGGAGAGGGGCAGAAAAAGCTTGAGAGCTGAGCCAGTGGATTTGGGGGGGGGGGGGGGGGGGGGGAGCAGATCAAATATAGGAAGAGGTTCCCATTAAGGTGGAGGCTGATACTTGGTGTGAGTGGTTTTTTGACAGGGGAGCGGAGGGGAGGGAGTGTCATTCCTGAGCTGTGGAGTAACCAGCCTGGATGGGGGTATTTTGCACAAAAATTACAAACAAAATATGCAAAATATTAAGATATTGTGAACTAAATTGTCGCAGGAGTGCCTGCTAGTAATTGTAAGCTTGGGCTGTGTAAGTACTAACTACAATCCATAAACATGTGAAGCAAAACAAAAAATCTCACTAGAAATAAGTTGCCACCCTTCTTGGGGGAAGGCGTGAAAGAAGAGTTCTTATTTTTGGCAAATATAGAAGCATGGCTAGTGTCTTTCCTGCTGGCAACTGCATAGCTTCATTCTATGTTTTGTGATCTGGCAAAAGTGCCGCCTTCAGATAGTTATTCCAATGCCCTCTGATTTTGGGATTTAGCTGTGAAATCAGATGGGTTGGCAAGGACTCAGAAGGGAGAAGGGTTTAGGTTTACCAGCCAACAGTCCAGAGTATTATTGTTCCGGTAGAAAAATGCTATTTGCGAATGCGTGGTTGAGAATTGGGCTGTAATTTAGTGATGCATGCACACCCAGACTGTTTGGCATCTATGTAGAAAAGGAAACAGTTTTCTTTAAGATTTTGCTTTGTTTACATGGAAGGCAAATAGAATTTGTGCGGTTAACATATGATTTTCAAACTTTTCAGGAGCTTTAAAAACAGAGAAAAATGAAGGCAGGTAAAGAGCATATTGCCTATCCAGTCTGCCCATCCATTCCATCTACTATCCCTTCCTCTCTTAGAGAACCTCTGTATTTATCACAAGCTTTCTTGAATTCAGGTACAGTCTTTGACTCCACTATCTCCACTGGGGGGCTGTTCACGAATTCTTGTCGTGTAGAAGTATTTGCTAAATTTCAGGACACCACATCTAGTGTTCTTCCTCAATCCAACTCTGTCACCCAGTCAAAAGAAATTAATCAGCTTGACAAGACCTGTCTCTTGTGAAACCGTGCTGCCTCCAGTTCTGCAATCTATTGGATTCCAGAAACCTCACTATTCTCTATTTTTAGAAGTGTTTTCATCAATTTATTTACCAGAGGTCAGACTAACAGGCCTGTAGTTCCCAACCTCTTACTACTACTATTTAGCATTTCTATAGCGCTACAAGGCATACGCAGCGCTGCACAAACATAGAAGAAAGACAGTCCCTGCTCAAAGAGCTTACAATCTAATAGACAAAAAATAATCAAATCAATTATTGTGTACAGGAAGGAAGAGGGTAGGTGGAGGCAGGTGGTTACGAATCAAAAGCAATGTTAAAGAGGTGGGCTTTCAGTCTAGATTTAAAGGTGGCCAAGGAAGGGGCAAGACGTAGGGGCTCAGGAAGTTTATTCCAGGCGTAGGGTGCAGCGAGACAGAAGGCGCAAAGTCTGGAGTTGGCAGTAGTGGAGAAGGGAACAGATAAGGATTTATCCATGGAGCTGAGTGCACCGGAAGGGGTGTAGGGAAGGACGAGTGTGGAGAGAGATACTGGGGAGCAGCAGAGTGAGTACATTTATAGGTTAGTAGAAGAAGTTTGAACAGGATGCGAAAACGGATAGGGAGCCAGTGAAGCGACTTGAGGAGAGGGGGTAGTATGAGTAAAGCGACCCTGGCGGAAGACGAGACAGGCAGCAGAGTTTTGAACCGATTGGAGAGGGGAGAGGTGACTAAGTGGGAGGCCAGCAAGAAGCAGATTGCAGTAGTCTAAACGAGAGGTGACAAGGGTGTGGATGAGGGTTTTGGTAGAGTGCTCGGAAAGAAAGGGGCGGATTTTACGGATGTTGTAAAGAAAGAAATGACAGGTCTTGGCGGTCTGCTGGATGTGAGTAGAGAAGGAGAGAGAAGAGTCAAAGATGACCCCAAGGTTTCGAGCCGAGGAGACAGGGAGAATGAGAGAGCCATCAACAGAAATAGAAAACGGGGGTTTGGGGGGAAAAATGAGAAGTTCGGTTTTGGTCATGTTTACATGGAAGGCACTTTTGTGGAGCGGGACCAATCCCAACTCTAGAGAAGCATTGAAAAGATTAGACAGCGGAGCTGCCAGAACTACCAAGGTTCCTTCATTACCCTTGGATGTATGCCATCCTGTCCCATTGATTTGTCAACCTTTAGTGTAGCTAGCTTCTCATGAACACAGTCCTCTGAAAACGAAAATCATTCAGAGCAGGGTACCACATTTCCATTCCTGCTTGTTTGTTTTGCAATCCTACACTCCTGTCCCTTTATCTGTGAAGACAGAAGTATTAAGCAATTCTGCGTTGCTTCTCAGTTTCTGCATATTCCACTCCGCTGAGTCCCATAATGCCACTTCTGCACTTCCTACTGCTAACATATGTGAAAAATCTGTTCCACCCCCACCCCCCCACGATTTTGCTTTTTTTTTTTTTTTTTTTTCTTCCATTTGGAGCTTTGGATACTGTTTCAAACTACCTGTTTGACATCTAAAAATTGGTTTTCGGGCAAGAGGAGAATTAAACATTGCTGTAAAGCTTTATTTGCAGTTATTACTGGTGGCTTGCATTATGTTTTTTTTAGCAAGCCTCTAAAGTTAGAGTTAATGCCAAAATAAGGTTGCTAACCTAATTAGAGCAATCTGTGGTGCATTTTAAAATATAGTTCAAGTATTTTGCTTTTATAATTCTGAAGAAGTAGGTTTAAGCGGGATAGGTGTAAATTGCAAGTTCATTATCTGTATTTTTAAGACATATGTTCATGCAATGCATGTACATAAAACTAGAGTGCCATAATAGTACATGGAGATTTTTTACGAGGAAGTTATTGTAAAGGATGTTCTTACTGAAGGACCTTTCTCCATCCTCATTTTACTTAAGAAATTTACTGCAGCTGTCTTATGCAACTTTTTTTTTTTAGTGGTGAAGTATTTTAGTATAGAAGAGTTAAACAATACAGTTGTACAAATATTTTAACATTTTAATCACTTCAAATTATAGATTTGTTGACACTTTTTGTGAATTTTTGTTCCCCTCATGCCCAATATCTGATTCAGAGGTGGAATGCCAAGTTAGCTTTCTGATCATCTCCAGCTTGAGCACCAGAGAAGCACCATCCCTGAGACACTGTGTGTTCAAACAGAATAAGTAGAGGCAGTCATTTTCACTCTTCCATGGGCAAGTGCACAACTTGTACAGCTAGCCCCAGCAGTACAGTTGTTGGAACATTTTAAAACCTGGTAAACAGTTTTTCATATAGAATTTCCCTTTTAACTATGCAGGTTTTTTTCCCCTGCTTGTTTTGGTTTGTACTGTAAAGGTTTTTTTTCTGATGCATGATGACATGAGCCTTCATTCATAACTGCCTGGAGATGTTCCCCTCCCCCTTAACCTATTGTTTCGGCATCATGAATCTGGCTGGACAAAGCTATGGGACCGGACGGGATCCACCCCAGGATGTTGAGGGAGCTCAGAGAGGTTCTGGCGAGTCTTCTTAGATTTGTTTAATAAATCCTTGGAGACGGGAGAGGTTCCGTGGGATTGGAGAACAGCGGATGTGGTCCCTCTGCACAAAAGTGGTGATAGGGAAGAAGCTGGAAACTACAGGCCGGTAAGCCTCACTTTGGTTATTGGAAAAGTAATGGAAGCGATGCTGAAGGAAAGGATAGTGAATTTCCTGGAAGCCAATAAGTTGCAAGATCCGAGACAACATGGTTTTACCAAAGGTAAATCGTGCCAAACTAATCTCATTGAATTCTTTGACTGGGTGACCGGAGAATTGAATTGGGGACGTGCTATAGACGTAATCTACTTAGATTTCAGCGAAGCTTTTGACACGGTTCCCCACAGGAGGCTCTTAAATAAACTAGACAAGCTGAAGATAGGACCAGACGTGGTAAACTGGATTAGGAATTGGTTGACGGACAGACTCCAGAGGGTGGTGGTTAATGGAATTCGCTCAGATGAGGGAAAGGTGAGTAGTGGAGTGCCTCAGGGATCGGTGCTGGGGCCGATTCTGTTCAATATATTTGTGAGTGACATTGCCGAAGGGTTAGAAGGTAAAGTTTGCCTTTTTGCGGATGATACTAAGATTTGTAACAGAGTGAACACCCGGGAGGGAATGGAAAACATGAAAAGATCTGCAGAAGCTAGAAGGAATGGTCTAAGGTTTGGCTATTAAAATTCAATGCGAAGAAATGCAAAGTGATGCACTTAGGGAGTAGAAATCCACGGGAGACGTATGTGTTAGGCGGTGAGAGTCTGATATGTATGGATGGGGAGAGGGATCTTGGGGTGATAGTATCTGAAGATCTGAAGGCGACGAAACAGTGTGACAAGGCGGTGGCCATAGCTAGAAGGTTGCTAGGCTGTATAGAGAGAGGTGTGACCAGCAGAAAAAAGGAGGTGTTGATGCCCCTGTATTTGTTTTAGGTGAGGCACCACCTGGAGTATTGTGTTCAGTTTTAGAGGCTGTATCTTGCTAAGGATGTAAAGAATTGAAGCGGTGCAAAGAAAAGCTACGAGAATGGTATGGGATTTGCGTTACAAGACGTATGAGGAGAGACTTGCTGACCTGAACATGTATACCCTGGAGGAAAGGAGAAACGGGTGATATGATAGTTGTTCAAATATTTGAAAGGTATTAATCCGCAAACTAACCTTTTCCGGAGATGGGAAGGCGGTAGAACTAAAGGACATGAAATGGGATAGGAAGACAAAGAGGTAGCGGAGAGATTGAATGAATTCTTTGCTTCGGTCTTCACCGAGGAAGATTTCGGTGGGATACCGGTGTCGGAAATGATATTTCAAGCGGACGAGTCGGAGGAACTTACTGACTTCACGGTAAACCTGGAGGACGTAATGGGGCAGTTCAGCAAACTGAAGAGTAGCAAATCTCCTGGATCGGATGGTATTCATCCTAGAGTACTGATAGAACTGAAAAATGAGCTTGCGGAGCTACTGCTAGTGATATGCAATTTATCCTTAAAATCGAGCATGGTACTGGAAGATTGGAGGGTGGCCATTGTAACACCCATTTTTTTAAAAAGCTTCCAGGGGAGATCCGGGAAATTTATAGACCGGTGAGTCTGACGTCGGTGCCGGGGAAAATGGTAGAGGCTATTATTAAAAACAAAATTACAGAGCACATCCGAGGACATGGATTACTGAGACCGAGTCAGCACGGCTTTTGTGTGGGGAAATCTTGCCTGACCAATTTACTTCAATTCTTTGAAGGAGTAAACAAACATGTGGACAAAGGGGAGCCTGTTGATATTGTGTATCTGGATTTTCAAAAGGCGTTTGACAAGGTACCTCATGAAAGGCTACAGAGGAAATTTGGAGGGTCATGGAATAGGAGGAAAAGTCCTATTGTGGATTAAAAACTGGTTGAAGGATAGGAAACAAGAGAGTGGGGTTAAATGGGCAGTATTCACAATGGAGAAGGGTAGTTAGTGGGGTTCCTCAGGGGTCAGTGCTAGGACCGCTGCTTTTTAATATATTTATAAATGATTTAGAGATGGGAGTAACTAGCAAGGTAATTAAATTTGCTGATGACACGTTATTCAAAGTCGTTAACTCACGACAGGATTGTGAAAAATTACAGAAGGACCTTACGAGACTGGGCGGCTAGATGGCAGATGAAGTTTAATGTGAGCAAGTGCAAGGTGATGCATGTGGGAAAAAAGAACCCGAATTATAGCTACGTCATGCAAGGTTCCACGTTAGGAGTTACGGACCAAGAAAGGGATCTGGGTGTCATCGATAGTACACTGAAACCTTCTGCTCAGTGTGCTGCTGTGGCTCAGAAAGCATTATTAGGAAAGGTATGGAAAACAGGTGTGAGGATGTTATAATGCCGTTATATCGCTCCATGGTGCGACCGCACCTTGAGTATTGTGTTCAATTTTGGTCGCCGCATCTCAAAGATATAGTGGAACTGGAAAAGGTGCAGAGAAGGGCGACTAAAATGATAGCGGGGATGGGACGACTTCCCTATGAAGAAAGACTAAGGAGGCTAGGGCTTTTCAGCTTGGAGAAGAGACAGCTGAGGGGAGACATGATAGAGGCATATAAAATAATAAGTGGAGTGGAACAGGTGGATGTGAAGTGTCTGTTCACGCTTTCCAAAAATACTAGGACTAGGGGGCATGCGATGAAACTACAGTGTAGTAAATTTAAAACAAATCGGAGAAAAAATTTCTTCACCCAACGCATAATTAAACTCTGGAATTCGTTGCCGGAGAACGTAGTGAAGGCGGTTAGCTTGGCAGAGTTTAAAAAGGGGTTAGACGGTTTCCTAAAGGACAAGTCCATAAACCGCTACTAAATGGACTTGGGAAAAATCCACAATTCCAGGAATAACATGTATAGAATGTTTGTACATTTGGGAAGCTTGCCAAGTGCCCTTGGCCTGGATTGGCTGCTGTCGTGGATAGGATGCTGGGCTCGATGCACCCTTGGTCTTTTCCCAGTGTGGCATTACTTATGTACTTACGAGATTGAAGGGGGGCAGACTCAAGAAAAATGTCAGGATGTATTTTTTCACGGAGAGAGTGGTGGATACTTGGAATGCCCTCCCACGGAGATGAAAACTGTAACTGAATTCAAAAATGCGTTGGATAAACGTAAAGGAATCCTGTTCAGAAGGAAAGGATCCTCAGAAGCTTAGCCGAGATTGGATGGCAGGGCCGGTGGTGGGAGGCGGGGCTAGTGATTGGGAGGTAAGTTAGTGCTGAGTAGACTTCTACGGTCTGTGCCCTGAAAATGGCAGATACAAATCAAGGTCAGGTATACACATAAAGTAGCACATATGAGTTTATCTTGTTTGGGCAGACTGGATGGACCGTGCAGGTCTTTCTCTGCCGTCATCTACTATGTAAATATCAGTGTTCCACAATGAAAGTGACAGAATTTTGAACACTACCCCTGACTACTGTATGGGTCCCACAATTGCTATATTTAAATGTAGTTGACAGGGAGTGTTGATGAGCAGCTGAAGAGAACAGTCCCACTGCTATCCAATCTTCAGAATAATTTGTCCCCCCCCCTTTTTTTTTTTTTTTTTTTTTTTAATGTACAGCGGTAAAAGATCTGTACTTGAAATGTAGGAAGATATAGTGGCTAAGGCTAAGTGGACAGCAAAGAGGTTTGGATTAGGGGAAAAACAGGCCTCTGCAGTAGGCAACTTCACAAAGGAGAAAGATTTGGACAGGCAGGTAGCAAAAATGCATGATGACGCTCTGGAGGAGGAAATGGTTGAAATGCAGGTATTTTATAGAAACACACAACAAGATAAGTTTTTTTTTTTTTTTTTTTTTTTTTCATTTATCCCATTGTTATCCAAAAACAGGTTTTGGTTCAAAATGGCTTGCAGTTTTCAAAGTTACAGTGATGTAATACAGTTACAAGTGGTGGGGTGATCTTAGTAGCGTGTATGGTTAACCATGGCATTTCTTGACGAGGTAGGTCTTCAGGTCTTTTCTGAACTGAAAATAGTTTGTGATGTTTCTTGTGATCTTTGATATTGAGTATCACTATTTGGATCCCAGATAATTAAATCCAGCCATATATATATGGACTTGTGGGTTATGTTTCTACAATTAGGTAGATGAAGTAGCAGGTAGTTCTCTATCAGGTCTATCTCCAAGAAATGCAAGCCCAAAAACTATCATGTATTCAGGAGACATACCAAACAGTATTTTGAAGATTATGGTGCTGGCCTTTGAAAAACAGTCTTGCTTTGATTAAAGTCTTGCAAGAGTGCAGTGATATCAAGAACCAAAGCAGGAGAAACAATATATGCATTAAAGGGCTCTCAGACCAGATTGAAGCCCTGACTATGTTCTTTGTGCAGTGGTTACCAATGATGCTAAAGGTCGACAGAAAATGGACAAATTAAATAGTATAGTGTCCATTGGTCCTTGGCCCTGGCTCTAGAAGGAAGTGAAAAAGCTGTGAGTGGTGATCATCCGTTTGCGTAATTTCAGTGACAAAACTCGAATAATGGATATGGAAAACAGGGTACTTAGGGTATCTGGACAGTAGACTTTTTTTTGCGTGTGTGTGTATATATATATATATATATATACACAAAAAAGAATTTTCTTGAAGGACCTGTGTATTTCTTGTGCTTTCCTGTACCCCACAAGAGATGGACCTAGATCTTTTACATTTGTGGCAGCAGTGTGCTGGGTGAGACAGGTGTTTGTGGCCCTGAACACATCAGAGTAGGTGTGTGTGCATGGCGATTCATAGATCCTTGGCGTTATGGTTCAGTGGATTACCGAGTTAATTTTACACTCTGACTTAGCAACTGTGGAATTTATCCCAGTGAACATGTATGGGCTGAATGAAAATCAAGATGACTTCTATACCATGCTAAACAGCAAGCTTCAGGGGTATGCAGAGGCGGGTGAGGAGATCTCAAACTACTGTTTATAGTCGATCATCTTGGTGTGGAGAATATGCAGCAGGTACAGTACTACACCTTGATTGCAGGGAATATACAGCACATTCTAACGACGGCATAACAGAGTCTTCACGTTCCTTTTTTTTTGTGCTATTTCATCCCATGCCCTAGTTGACCTGGTGTGAAATTCTGTTTAGTCAAGCTGTATGATCATCATCCAGTAGACTTAATACTCAGAGTGGGTGACTGCCAAAATGGAGCAGCATATAGCAACTGAATACCTCCCTATTGGAAAGAAGAGATTTCATCACTTTAGTAAACCAAGTCGTCCAGGAATTCCATAATTCCATAGCCCTCTAGGTTATGATTAGTTCTGCATTGGAAAGCATTAAGTGCTCTATTTCACAGAAGCCGAATAGAAAGGCAGTGTCAAATCTGGAACAAAATGGAGCCTATTGACTAGTCATTTAGCGGGTGGGAGCAATAATTATTGGAAAATTAAGAGAGATGTGAGTAGGGTGTGCTTTGAAGGATTTGGAGGACATATCAATGAATCCTTTTGCTCAGTTATTGACGTAGATCTAGCCAATCTAGATCCAGACCCATTCATGAAACAGATGATCCTCATATCCCTACTAGATTGTCACAGAAACCGAAACTGGATTTGCCTCATTGTTAGTCCTACTGAATTTCTCAGCAGCTTTGACATTGGGGTCCATCGTGCTAGCATGATTGGCAGAAACAGGTATCGGTGGAATAGAACTTGCTTATCTGAAAGATATGAAAAAAATCTTTGAATACCAAGGTTATGTGATCTGGATAGTTTGTCTGCTTTTGATGCTATCAGTCATTGGCATGAATCTGGAAGTGGACCAAGTCTTACATGTGTATAAAAATGTAGTGCCTCTTGGTTTACAGTTAAGTTGACTTCTTTGAAGAAAAGGGCATGTGAAAATATCCAGAGTCTTTACGTTTGACGGAGTATTGGATGCATATCAGCATGAGACACTAAAGGCAAAAAGTGTTTGGTGAAGTTATTGCTAGGGCATCGTCTCCTCAACAGCTATTTATAACAGTATCTTCTGCGTTAACCTTTGTGTGATTTCTTTCAGAAGAAAGTAGAGGATATTGCAAGTTCTTTTAATAATTTAATTTTGCCTTCTGAGCAGTCTGGTGTTGTGATAAGTGGTTGGACTTCACTACAATTTCAAAAGAGCAGGTGAAGTCTGTGATTATGTTGAATCTTTCGTGGTGTTCCCTGGATAATTGCTCCCTGGCAATTATTAAATCTTTGAGTATTGACTTGTTGTTCCCTTTAACTACTATCATGAACAATGAGGGGATTGTTCCTGGGACTTTGAAAAAGGCTTCTGTTCATCCTTTGCAGAAGGGTGGTGCACTTGATCCTAAACAAGTTGTAAGCTATCGTCCTATCTTGATACTGAAGTTTGTGGCAAAAATTTTGGAAAGGCTTGTGTTGGATCAATTGCATGATCTCCTTGAACTGAATGATCTGCTTGATATATGTCAATATGGTTTTAGATCTAAACATTCAACTGAAATGTCTGTATTTGATTTGATACATGCTGGATTTGATTGAGGTTAGAAATATTTAATGATTTTCTTGGATATTTCTGTTGGCCTTTGATACAATTCACTATGAAATTTTAGTAAGTAGGTTATATTGGGGATTCAGGGTACGGTTTTAGAGTGGTTTCTATTACTACAAATGTGCCGTAAGGGTCCGCTCTCGGCTGTACTATTTGATATCTATTTGGTCCCAATTTGTCGTCTTCTCTGTAGTCTGGGTTTTCAATTATGCTGATGATATTCAGGTCCCCCCCTCTCCCCCCCCCCCCCCCCCCCCCCCCCCCCCCCCCAGCTCTCTCATACTCTGTATTTTTTTTTTTTTTTTTTTGAAGATGTGCTTGCAGATGTTAGGATCCTGGTTTAGCACCAGTAGGCTCAGGTTGAATGTAGGGAAAACAAGATATTTTTTGTCAAATCAATCAAATCTTGGGCCTTGGCCCAAAGCAGTAAACTTGGCAGACACTGAGAGAGTTTTTGCTTCAGAGTGTAGGTATCTTGGGGTTCTATTAGACTTTAAGTTAACATTCCCAATTTACAATTTGAAAGTTATCAGGAAGGCCTTTTTCAGGTTGAGATTAAGTTGTTTGAAGAAATTATCTGACGTGAATTTCCAGACAGTTTGCAAGCTTTGGTATTATCAGTTCTAGATTATTGTAATTCATTGTACTTGGGGGACTTTTAAATCAGATTCAGTCTCTTCAGTTTGTGCAAAATGCTGCTGCTTGGCTTCTGACAGGATTGTCGAAGTTACTTTGTCTTTGAAGGAAATCCACTGGCTTCCTGTATTTTGGCAAATAATGTTGACCTTGATTTTTAAGGCCTTGAACCATGTCTTTAGCTTCATCTTTAAGATTGTATTGGCCATCTCGTCTGTTTGGATAAACTTTTACTGGATATTCCTTCCTTTAAGTGCATTAGGCTTGAAGCTAACCGTTCAGTAGTGCTTCAGATAGTTGGCACAGCTTGTTGCCTGTGAGCTTACGTGAGAGAACTTCAGTCCTTCAGTTTAGGAAACGGTCATTTCATTTTGCTCAGGCCTTTTCAGTCTGAGTAGTTTACTTACTGCCGCAAGATATTAGTCTTGGTGAAGATGAGTTCATTTAGTGATTCTTTGTTGTAGTTGTGTGTATATCTTTCACTATGTATCTTCCAGATGTACACCTTCTAGGACAATTGGATAGTGCAGTTTAGAAATGTGTTAAATGATGATCTGAACCAGGCAACTATCCATGCTGTTTGACATTTGACAGGACTTCATCACAACCATGGATGGTTGGCCTGCAGGGTACCACAAGGATTGTCTTGTTCTAATATTTACCTCGAACTACAAACCAAGTTGATTTGTTCAGTGATACTGTATTCTATATCTATGCAGATTATGTGAAGCCATTGAACCAGAGTTTCCTACAGCCCTGAATAAAACAACCTGTTTAACAGCAATTCAAAAATGGGCTAAAAATACTTTGCCTGAACCCAAGTTCAGCTAAGCTTCTATAGATCCCTAACACAAGTGGTCACATACCTAACAACAAACTTTTGGAGGATAAGAATTCCCCCTTAAATCACAATTCAGAAACCTTTGTATACAGCTTAGATTCAATACTTACGCTGATCCTTCAAATACAAGCAACCTTCAGGGGCTGCATTTACCATCTGCAACAATTGCACTGCCTCAACATCAAGAAGTCAAGGCTTGCCACGGTGGTTCATACCATGCCCAGCTCCAATTGACTACTGCAGCAAGACTGATAAAGTTGTAAGCCACGTGTTCACATCACATAACAGCATTTCTGCAAAAACTGCACTGTCTTATCAATACAATACAGGGCTAAATTTAAAACTGTGTATGATCATCAAGGCCCTTGAAGTGGCCAGAGTAGCTGAAGAACAAGATCTCCCTCTACACACCTCCACAGTACTTTAAAGTCTTCCCAAGGAATATCCCTAAGGACACCCTCTCCAGAGGATGTTGCACAATGCGACATCTGCAAATGAGCCTTCTCTAGAGTAGCTCCCACACTCGGGATTGCATTTCTGAAAGACTTCGCTTAATGCAAGACAATCTCTACTTCAGGAAGGAGGTGAAAGTTTGGCTCTTCTCCCAATCCTTTAATGGAAAAAGCAACTAACTAGCTAGTCGCACCACACCATAGGGACTAATCATGGCTGCTAATCTTGCAGCAGGACTTGCTTACCTACTCCTACCCTAACTGAGAACATTTTCATGCCCTAACTGAGAACATTTTCATGCACCATTCCGACTTCACATGCAGTTTTCGTTTAGTCCCCTTATTTTCTAACTCCTTTTACTCTTTACCTTAATCTGTCGTCATAAGTCCACCTGTGCTAATACCTTGTGCTATTAGATGCTTTATTGTATATTGTGTTGACACTGCAATGAACATACTATGCTAGAATGTGCACTGTTGAATATTTTTTTTCCTGCCAAAATTGACTATTGCTCATGTCCAGATTGGATGAATTTCTTCAAAAAGGAGGTAAAGCCTAAAAAAATTTTAGCGCCATATGTTACCTTGGATATTCCATCAAGGCTAGCAATACAGGAGTTTCTGAACCTCTTGATCCCAAGCCTTTGAGGAACAGGAGATATTGCACCATCCAGTATTCTTGGTAGACGTGCAGAGTGGTTTTAGTGGCCTTTATAATGGCAAGAGTGGGGCCAGATAGGTATCCCATAGAAACTTTTAAAAATTTTTATTTTTACTAACTTTAAAAAAAAAAATACAAAACATGTATAGAAATTTATTTGTTGCATTTGTATCCCACATTTTCCCACCTATTTGCAGGTTCAATGTGGCTTACATAATACCGTGATGGCGATCGCAAATTCTGGTATGAGAAATACAGAGTGGTAATTGCATTAAGGATCAATAAGTGATAGAGTACATTGGGTAGTCAAGGAGGAAGGGTCAAGTTTTGTCCAGTTCTTGTATGAATTTTGTTGTGTTGTGGGGTTCCGGTGTTTACGTTGGGTCATTATGGTATGCCTTTTTGAACAAATTGGTTTTTAATAATTTCCGAAAGATTTAGTTCGTGCTTTGTTTTCATGATGATTGGTAGTGCATTCTATAGTTGAGTGCTTATGTAGGAGAAGCTGGATGCATATATTGATTTTATATTTTAGTCCTTTGCAGCTTGGTGTCACGGTCTCAGGATCTTGGTCACTGGAACAACATGAGCCAAAGTTCCTCAGTTCTTCAGCCGCAAACGGCAGCCAGGATCCGCAGGATTGGACGCTCTTCTCCAGCCATGGCCGAAACAGCTACTGTATGTTTTTCCTCTGTGGCCTCTGATCGAGAGAGTGCCGCATAGGGCGGCATCGGGGGCTGGTCGTTCTAGTGGCCCCAGACTGGCCCCCGACGGCCGTGGTATGCGGATCTCATTCAAGCACTCTGAGCCACCATTGCGACTTCCGGTGACTCCCGATCTGCATCAAGGGCCAGTTCAGATGGAAAATCCCTCCCGCTTTGGTCTTACAGCCTGGCTATTGAGAGGCGGCAGCTGAGGAAGAAGGGATTTTTAGGGCCAGTCATTGCCACTCTTTTGGGGGCACGGAAGCAGTCTACTTTAGCAGCGTATGCGCGAGTGTGGAAAGCTTTCTTGGCGTGGTGTGCTTTGCGTGCTGAATCGCCTTTTTTGCAGTTTTCTGAAGTAGGGGTGTTGATCCGGACGGTGCCGTGGTTTCGGCTTTCCATGTCAATCAGGTGGTTTATCTTCCATCTTTTCGAAGAGAGGATTATCCGGTGGAGTTTGCCTCACTACGTTTCCTGGACTTGCGGAGAGCCTTGTTTCGGTACTTGCAGATCTCTGAGTTTGGATGCTCGGATCATCTCTTTGTGCTCTTGTTGGGATTGAAAAGAGGTGAGGCGGCTTCTAAGGCTTCCATTGCTCGCTGGATTATGGAAGCCATTGGAGCGGCGTATCTACTACAAGGGCGGGTGTCTCCAGTGGCCCTCAAGGCGCATTCTACTTGGGCACAGACGGCTTCTTGAGCGGAGGCATCGACCTTATCTCTGGAAGAGATTTGTCAGGTGGCTACTTGGGCATCCCGTTATACTTTTGCGAAGCATTACAGGCTAGACGTGTCTGCTCGGGAGGATGCAAGTTTTGGGGCGGGAGTGTTGGCGTGGAGAGCGTTGGCTTACCACCCTACTTAAGGAATGCTTTGGTACATCCCACTAGTTCCTGGATTCATCTGCTGCAAGTGACAAGGAAGGTAAAATTGTCTTACCTGATAATTTTCTTTCCTTTAACGCAGCAGATGAATCCAGGATCCCTCCCTAGTTCAGCTGACGTTTTTTTCATTTTCCACGCAGTGTGGCTATTTTTTCTTTCCGGGTTCTCTTTTGCAGAGTTCAGACAGATATGGGAACGCGGAAAAGATTCCGATTTCTGGATCAAGTTGCAGTTATTTCGAAGTTCTTATTTGGTTCTCTGTTTTTCATAGTGAGGATGGTTTCTGGTTGTTGTTGGTTTCATATTTTTGACCTTGGCAAATGCTTACGAATGACATACTAACTGAAGAAGGAGCTGGCCGTCTGGCATCACTACCTTTTAGTTTATCTCTATCTCCACCTGCTGGTAGGCGGACTTAACTCACTAGGTCCTGGATTCATCTGCTGCGTTAAAGGAAAGAAAATTATCAGGTAAGACATAATTTTACCGTATAAGTGAAGACAATTAACTCATTGGCAGTGTTGTCCTGTGACAGCTTTTTCACTGTGGTTTTATAGTACAAGTTTTGTGCTTACACCACTCTTGTGTCCTCAATTTCTTTAATACAGTATATTGCTTTGTTTAAAATTGAATTGTAACTTTGTCCATTTGTGATCATTGTTTTTTTGTTTTATTTTTTGAAATTTGTTTTATTGTATATCGCTTAGATATTTTTGAGCGGTATATCAAATGATTAGAGTCCCTGCTGCTGGCAGGTCTCTGGCTTTGTTCTGAAATCGCCCTTTGTTTAATTGCAGACCTTCATGCTTGGCTTGTATGTTGATTCCCCCCCCCCCCCCCCCCCCAAGGATTATTTATCAGTGTTTGGGACTAATTTAATGAAAATGAGTTTGTGCTTTTTAGTGAAGCCAGGAACACCAGTATTTGTAAAGTAGACTTCACGCTAAAATTTGTTCTATGCCACACCATTTTGGTCTGCAAGTCTGAGCTTGGGAGCTGTGCTGCCTGTAAATCCTGAGTTCCTAGACCTTTAAGCTTAGTAGTGATTAACTACATGAAGAGTTTTCTCACACTGCTTTTATAGTTGTACATAAAAGGGACTTCAGACTTCTACCTGGTCTGTGTTCAGACCATGGTTTGGGTGATCTTTACATCAAGGATAGCACAATGATGTAGTGTGGTGCATCCAAGTGCTCTTGTATTTATTAGCTGCTGAAATATGGCGTGGGTGATTGAAAGTTTGTGTTTTTGGACAGAAAGAGCAGACCACTTGACTTGGCTTTGGCAATGTTGTGGTACCCCAGTGTTCTCTTCTGTGAGGTTCAGATATTGAAGTCGCCCATGTATATCGGTTTATTTTGAGGGATATTCTTTCATCTTGGTAGAAGCATAGGCACTAGTAGTGATGGTATGCCTGCCCTTTAAGATGTTTGTTCCTGGACATTTCATCGTCACTTATTCCTTTTGGAAGTTTGTCCAAATTACTATTCAGTACAAAATAAATTCCCACATTCGGCAATATTGAAAATACTTGCAAAGTGGAGACCAGCGTTTTAAAGCCTACCCTTTAATCATCAAAATAACGCATGAAACAAGGACTCCATAGAATCTGCGTGTCTTAGTGAGCTTTAGGTTGGATTCCAACTGGAGTGGATTTCAGTCTCCACCTGAGTCGTCGATGCAGTTCTTCGGTGGTAGGGAGGGGGAGATGGGTAATAGGGGCAACCTTGCTGCTCTTAAAAAAAATGGATGTCTACTGGAATTGAAGCAAAGTTAGAATATTTATTAAATTTTTGACTTTGAACTGAACCAAACTGTGGGCACTACAATTGTTTCTTTAATTCAGCAGTTTTGATATTTAAATAACACAGTGAGCTTACAGCAATTTGGATATTTAGTGCAGGGAGTGAGCTTGATGAAAGAAGTCTCAAATCACTCTACATAAGTAGTTGTAGATGGGTACACAGTCTTTTTGGGTGCCACATGAATCCGAGGTTTTCATATGCATTATTCCATGCATTATTTTGATGATTGAAGAGTTGGCTTTAAAAGTCTGGTTTCTTCACTTGTGAATTTTTCACAAATTACTATTCATGCATCTCTAGTATGTAGTGTACTTAAATATTCAGGTCAACTTTGGGTTTGTTAGAGTGTAGCCCTTGCCAGTCTGTACAAGACTCAGCTGCTGTGTGAGTGAAATTTCCACTCAGTGCGAGCATCCTGTTTAGTAGGATAGTGCATTCCTGGTCTTGAAATGTGTAAACACAAATTGACAGTGACTTATGTGGCAAAGGTCATAACTAATTCGGTTGATTGCCCTGAATGAAAACTCCAAGCTGGGTCCAAGATTTAGATGAGTCAATGGAACATGGCCTCTTTCAAGCTGATAGTAGCCTATCAGACTATTCAACATGGGTTTTATGGGCAGGGTAGGCAGTTTAGGGTCCCTTTTCTGTCACCTGCTCATGGTGAGAGAACACTTCTATACTTGAACAGGGTTACTCTGTCTTGTCACCAATGTAAGGTACAAGTGCCACATCTACCATAATATGATAAAGGTGGTCTGTGTGTGATACTTGTGTGCAGGTTTATAGAGACTCTCTCAGCAGCAATCTTGTCTCTGCTTGTCTGCCACCACAGGGTGATGTAGCAACAGTTGTCTAGTCATTTGGTGTTGCTGAATAGCCTGCATATGGGTAGCTTACAGTGAGAGGTTTGTGCATTCTCATCCATATACACCTTGTGCTGACTGGTAAAATGCTGATAGAAGTTCAGTGCCACAGATTCAGGTTTTAGATCCGACAAGGCTTCTGTGTAGGTTGCCACATCAAGACTTGTGAACCCTACCTGTTCTACATTTTTTTTATTTTTTATGTTGAAAGGCAGTCTAAGCTTTTAAACTATCCTATATAATAATTCTCACCTCCGAAGTTCTATTGGTCTTGCTGCCTGTGTTCGTGACTTCGTCGGACTTTGGTCTGCTAGGCTCCGTAGCACAGGCTGACGTCAGCAAACGCATTGTGACGTCAACATCAGAACCCGGGGTTTAAAAAAAAAACATGCCTCACAGCTGATCCAACCCCCTCCCCCCACTCAAACTGCCATAGAGCTTGACAGCAACACACACACAAAAAAGGCTTCAGCCTGCCTGATGCCACTGATGCGCTCAACAGCTGCCCTCCTGAAACACCTGGGGGAGTGCAGCATGACACCACCCCTCGGCGCATCACCCCCCCCCCCCCCCCCCCCCGGGTGCATTCTTGCCTGCCGTGTGCACGCCACTGGCGGGGGGGGGGGGAGGTGTGCAACCGGGGCGAACCACTCCGCCCTTGCTACACCACTTACATAAGTACATAAGTAATGCCATACTGGGAAAAGACCAAGGGTCCATCGAGCCCAGTATCCTGTCCACGACAGCGGCCAATCCAGGCCAAGGGCACCTGGCAAGCTTCCCAAACGTACAAACATTCTATACATGTTGTTCCTGGAATTGTGGATTTTTCCCAAGTCCATTTAGTAGCGGTTTATGGACTTGTCCTTTAAGAAACCGTCCAACCCCTTTTTAAACTCTGCTAAGCTAACCGCCTTCACCTATTTCTCCGGCAATGAATTCGAGTTTAATTACACGTTGGGTGAAAACCTTTCTCCGATTTGTTTTAAATTTACTACACTGTAGTTTCATCGCATGCCCCCTAGTCCTAGTATTTTTGGAAAGTGTGAACAGACGCTTCACATCCACCTGTTCCACTCCACTCATTATTTTATATACCTCTATCATGTCTCCCCTCAGCCGTCTCTTCTCCAAGCTGAATAGTCCTAGCCTCCTTAATCTTTCTTCATAGGGAAGTCATCCCTATGGTCAATGGGAAGATGCTGGATTCAGTAGAGAGGGATAGGGAAGACAGGAGGTACTGGATCAAGGAAGGATGGAAAGAAAGGAAAAATGCTTGCTTAGGGAGAGAAGGGTAGATAGTAGACATGGTGGGAGTAGGGTAGAAGGGAGATGCTGAATTGGGATGGGGAAGAGGGAGGGAGGGACCCTGGAACTCGGAGGGAGGGGGATTTCTGGCACACACTCTCTTACAGACACACTCGCACCCAGTCTCACTCTCTCACACACACACTCGCACATTCACTCTCTCACACACAAACTCTCAAACATACACACTCCAAGGAAAACCTTGCTAGCGCCCGTTTCATTTGTGTCAGAAACGGGCCTTTTTTACTAGTTTATTTATAAGACTTATAGTTGGGGTCTGGTTTACAATGCCAGGGTGTGTCCACACATCTGCTGTCCTCAGCATATTGTCAGTTCATACTATTCATATTCTGTGCAGTTTAGCTGTTACGTAAAAGCCTGAGGGAGAGGTCCTGTTATCTGCATTGCAAGGAGATAGAAGTCTTGGTGAAGAGACTGCCTATTAATTGAAAACAAGTAGGGGAGTAGCCTAGTGGTTAGAGCACCAGTCTTGACATCCAGAGGTGCCCGGTACAAATCCCACTGCTGCTCCTTGTGATCTTGGCCAAGTCACTTAACCCTCCATTGCCTCAGGTAGAAAATCAGATTGTGAGCTCTCCAGGGACCATTGAAAAAGATGTGGGCGAAATGTAAGTATTTGGTTTCCTCTTCTGCATAACAAACTAGCCAGTGCCTGCTGTACTACTGAACTAGATGCATCATATGCACCCAATGGTGATTGAAACAAAAGGGGAAGGAACCCGTAGTGATTTTTTTTTTTTTTCAAGCTTTATAGTGTTAGAAGGGAAAGGGAATAGGACTTGATATACCGCCTTTCTGTGGTTTTGCAACTACATTCAAAGCGGTTTACATAGTATATTACAGGTACTTATTTGTACCTGGGGCAGTGGAAGAGGGTTAAGTAAATTAAGTTTATATATTAGAAAATAAGTTGAGATGTATTGTTTGGTAATTTTTCAGAGCATATAGTCCTTGCATTCTGTAACATCGGTGTGCTTTTTTTATTCTGGATTGTGCATCAGCCTGGTATAATGTCTGCAGTGTAGACCACTGTCTGGACTCCTTTACCCTTTTTTAGTAAGAATCTATATTGTGCTTGCCCGTTAACTATATATAAAACAGAAAAAATATTAATGCTACTTTCTCTTGTTTGTGCACAGTTTGGTTAAGCATAAAAAGCTTGTAATCAGAATTTTTTTTTTTTACAAAGGTCCTTTCTCAGTCCAACTACATCAGCGTTGACTTGGGAACTTGAACTTAAGCATGCCAGACTTGTTGAGAAGTCTTTGTTAAAATGGCTCTCCCAGTCCTCAGCCTGTGCTTTGCATTTCAGGGACTGAAGGAGGGTAATCTCCTGTGGGTTTAGCAGATGCCTGCCAAATGCAAGCTCTGACGAACCTCAGTGGGCCTCATTTAGTTCACATTCACACAACCAAACTTTGTTTTCAGCTTTGACCAAAACCAGAGAATAAGATTTTGACTTTGTTTCATCCAAAAGTGGTTAGACTTTGTCAGCCTCCTAAACACAATAAAAGGCATTAGTCATCAAAGGGTCCTTTTTACTAAGGTGCACTAGGAAATGGCCGGCGCTGTGTTTAGCGTGTGGGTTTCCCATGTACTCCAGGCACTTTTAGCGTGACTAAAAAATGGCTGTGTAAGGCTTTTTTTTTTTTTTTTTTTTCAATAGCCACACTAATTTCTCAGTGCATGGCCCTTACCGCCACCTATTTAGCTGGTAGTAAGGGTTCCTGTGCTAATTAGTTTGCACGTAGTAATGTCCCTGCGCTACCCGATTAGCACAGGCACATCCACTCTCCACCCCCAGACATGCCTCCCGCAGCAAAAAATAAAAAAATTTTACCACGGGAGTAATGCATGCTGCTGCCCAAACTACTGCGGGATGCCTCAGCATATCCCACTGTAGGCCTACCACATCTTAGTAAAAGGGCCTCAACTGGGCTGTCAAAATAGCTACTGCAATAAAGTTAAATGGAAAAGGAAGAACAAGAACACTATTGGTACTCATTGCAGGGGCCAAGTAGTACCAACTTCAAACCAAAAATTAACAAGAGGGAAACAAAAACTCCAATTTTCTTAGCATCCCTCCAGACTGGCCCAGAAAGTGACTGATGGGTTGTGCACGCCTTCCAGCAGGTGGAGACTGAGAACTCTTGAGTCAAGAGAGTTAAGAGCCCTGGCTATCTAGAGGAGGATTCAGTGTTCAGTTTCCAGCAGGTGGAAGATGGTGAGCCCATCAGTCTTTCTATTTCTTCCTTCTAGCTTAAAAAAAATAAATTTTATTAACTTATTTAATTATGTGCTCCGGTGTTTCTCTTTGTAGTCAGAGGCTGAAACCCACAGGGGTTCTCGGTAAGCCTTGGGGGTGTCACACTTGGGTGGCCGGGTCCATCCTCCCACGAACTCCTCCCGAGTTTTCTGTTTAGTGCTGACATCTTCCTTCGTTAAGGAGAGTATTGCACTACCTCGGCTCCTTCGCAGGAAGGGTGCTGAGGGCTGGGATAGACAGCCATGTTAAATTTGTACATTTAAAAATAAGGTGAATGAGCAAGGCGGCTCTGCTTTAGCTCCATTTTACTTCTGTTTGCAGCCTTTCCATTTTTGTTTGGTTGGGTGCTTGTTGGCTGTCTTCCTTTGTGGGAGAGACTGTCCGGTATTAAAAAAACAAACTCTGTTTGCTGGTCTCACTATGGCGGAAAAGCTTGGGCACTGCACAGTCTTTCAACAAAGGGCTGTTATGGCAGCTGAAGTTTGCAAGTTCTGCACAGCTAAGGAAATACCATTGGGTTCTCTTTCATCCAGTCGAGCATGTTCATCGGCCGCCACGGTTTCTCCTCATTGTGATGCAGGGACTCTTGTCTCGTTGGCTCCAGTTTCAGCGGGAAACACTGCCATTTTGAATAAACAGCCTGTTGCAGTAGAGAAGTCTACTCCTGTTGAGGAACAGTTGTCAGAGGCTTCTTCAATGCCTTCTCTTGAGCAGAAGGGAATTCCTGAGGGGGGATTCCCTCCTGAATTTGTTTTTACAGGGGTATAGAGCATTTCTTTTACATAAAGCAGCTCCCTGGCGTTTCTGTATCAGAGAGGCTTTTATCTTAAGCATCCAAGGGTTTCCTGGGACCTAGAAGATGAACATCCATCTGACACAGATCCTGAGATTTCCCTCCTTGAAGATGCTGGTTTCGGGGATACGGAGTTCTCTGAGGACACTGGTTCTGTAGATCCAGTTGAGGATGCATTCCTGCCTGGAGAAGATCCCTCAGTAGTACAGATTTTTTCATAAGGAGGATTTACAGGAGCTCATATCTTTAGTTTCTTCCACTTTAAATTTTGAGGAAGAATCCGCGACTGTACAGCAGCGTAAGGTTTATCTTTTAGTCAAAGGCATCAGGAAAACTGGCAAAATGTTTCCTATGCATCAGGATATCAGAAATACCATCCAAGCACAGTGGGACGTACCACATGCGCTGTTTAAGCTTTCAAAATCCATGATCCATCTCTCCAGTTCCGGAACAGGATACATCTCTTTTTAAGCCTCCAGTTGTGGATGCGGTTGTTCTCGGTTATCAAGAGGAATGCCATACCTGTGATGGCGGCACAGCTCTTAAGGACGTTCAGGATAGGCATATGGAGTCTCTGTTCATCTAGCTTTGAAGTCTGTGTTCTAGCGATACAGGCAACCATTTGTGGGTCCTTGGTAGCCTGAGCTTGCTTTTGCTGGTCTGAAAGGTTTTTTAGATAGGTCTTCAGATGATTTTTCCTTAATAGATGAAGTGGTGAAAATTGAGATGGGTTCTGCCTTTTTAGCAGATATGATTTGCTGAGAGCTTCTAAGTCTATGACAGAGAATGTTGCCACGCCTTGATCCCTGTGGCTTCGAGGTTGGTCAGCTGATGAGGTTTCTAAATCTAAGCTTAGTAAATTTCTTTTTCGAGGATCCTTTTTGCTGGAATCATGAGCAATTTGTTTGGCCCTACAAGCTTTTCATTATCTAGTCGAAGTCGTATTGGAGATTTTCGTCAGTTCAGATCTGGCAGAGTAGTTACTGCCCAGAGATCTCTATTTCAGAGATTTCAGTCCTTTTGTGGTGCCCAACGGGCTGGCAGAGATGCAGGTATTTCATTCCAGACCCCGTCTCGTCCTGCCCAATGAAGGTCTCAGGGCCCAACCTCTAATTCCTGTAGGAGCTCGCTTGGCTCAGTTTTATTGGAGGTTGGCCCAGTTTACCTCAGATCAGTGGGTTCTCAAGGTTATTCACAACTGGTACGCCTTAAGAGTTTGCACAGCAGCTGCCAGATGCCTTTCTAGTCTCTCCCTTTTGGTCTAATTTCAAAGCGGGAGCTGTCAGGAATGCTTTACAGAGGCGTCTTGAGTTACACGCTGTTTGCCCAGTTCCACCTTCAGAGATCAGAACAGGGTGCCATTCTATTTGTGGTTCTGAAGAAAGAAGGGTCCTTCTGGCCAATTTTAAATCTCAAAGCAGTCAAATGAATGCTCAAGATCTCCAGTTTTCATATGGAAACTCTTCACTCCCATCATAGTTGCTGTTCACTTGGAGTTTTTAACAGCTCTGGACAAGAGGCCTATCTGCATATCCCAATTTGGCTGTTTCACCAGCAGTTTCTTCATTTTACGGTTTTGGGCAAGCATTCAGTTTTAGGCTTTGCCTCTCAGCCTTACTATGGCTCCTTGAACGTTCACAAAAGTCATGGTATTGGCAGCTGCGGCTCTCAAGAAAGAGAGCATTCTAGTTCGTCATTACATGGACGATTGGTTAATCAGAGCAAAGTCCTACTAGGAGAGTCTGCAGGTCACTGCTCGGGTTGTCCAGTTTCTTCAGTCCCTCAGATGGGTGGTAAATGCTCTCAAGAGTCATCTGGTGCTGTCTCAGATCCCGAGTTATCTCAAAGTCTCCATTGATGCTCTTCAAGGGTGAGTGTTTCCCCTGCAGAACAGAACTATCAAGCTTCAGGAACAGATTTGTACTCTCCTACATAGATCGGTATCGCATAAATTGTTACTGTGTGCAAGAGATTATCTTCTGATCTTAGGCTCCATTGCAGTTACGATAGAGGTAGGCCCTTGGGCCAGAGCACACATGAGACTTCTACAGAAGCCCCTATTGTCCCATTGGTCTCCGCAAATAGATTCTCAGACTGACTGCCGCTCATAACTTTCAAGAGGGAGAGTCTCCGTTGATGGCTTCAGACTCAATCTGACCAAGGGAGTTCTTTGGATCCACCTTGGTGGATAACAACCAATGCTAGTCTCAGGAGTTGGGGAGCTCACTGTATGGGGCATCTTGCTCAGGGCCTTTGGTCCCAGAAGGAAGCATGTTGCTCGATCAATCTGCTGGAATCATGAGCAATTTGTTTGGCCCTACAAGCTTTTCATTATCTAGTCATAAACAACCCTGTGCACGTTCTCTTGGAAAACGCGATGGCAGTGACTTATGTCAATCAGCAAGGAGGGATGAGGAGTCAAATCTTAGAACAGGAAATGGCTCTTCTTGTGGATTGGGCAGAACATCATCTCTCGGAGCTGTTGGCGTCTCAGGTAGCAGGGACTTTCTCAGTTGGCACACTCTAGACCTGGAAGAATGGAAACTCAGTGCGTATGAATTTTCAAGCCAGTCTTCAATACTGGGGTGTTCCCATCATGGATCTGATGGTGACACATCTAAATTCCAAGGTGCTGTGATTTTTCAGTCACAGGAAGGATCACAAAGCGGAGGGCATAGATGCTGTTCTTTAGGTTTGGCTGTTTGAGCTTCTTTATGTGCTTCCTCCATGGCCTTTTCTAGGGAGACTTATTTAAAGGATCGAGGCCCATAATGGGCTCGTAATCTTGATAGCGACAGATTGGCCCCGCAGGCCTTGGTATGATGATCTCGTGTGCCTTCTGGTTGACTCTCCGTTGAAGCTTTCACAGTCTCCTGGCCTTCTCAGCCAGGGTCCAGTTGATTCCCTCTGGATCAGCCCAGATCCCTCACTATACTGTCATTTTCAAATACTTAGTTTCACTTCTTTATAACTAGGTTAGTTTACATGTTCTTTAGGTTGCTTTACAGGTTCTTCAGGTTCCGGGTTAGATTTGCTTTGACTGATGAGTTTAAAAACAATTGAGCATAAACTGAGCCGCTTACATGCCTTATCCTCTATGCTCACAGTGGCTGTTCTCCGGTTGCACAGAAGTTGCTTCCTTTTTCTCTTCTGCTTTGTAAAGATAATACTGAATCCTCCTCTAGCTAGCCAGAACTCTTGTTATTGGCTCTCTTGAGAGTCCGAGTTCTCAGTCTCCACCTGCTGGAAGGTGTTCATAACACATAAGTCACTTTCTGGGCCGGTCCGAAGGGACTAAAGGAAAGCAAATTAGCTGGTAAGATCTAATTTCTCCATTGCCTGTTTAAAGACCATAAGATATTGTCTTACATGACCAAAAACACTATTAACTCAAAGAAAATAAATAAAAGGTCTATAAAAAGGCACTAGCTACAATTGAAAATAGCCATTTTTCTTCTATGGCTCCTCTTATAATTAGTCTCTACGTCCAAAATAAAATTGCAGCCATTACCAACACAATAAGAAATTTTTTTTTAAAAGCCTTTAAAACGGCATAAAAATCATAAACAACCTTCTGTCTTACCTGAGGTACTGTACAAATTCAGTCTTTCATTTTTTTTTATAAGGACGTCTGCTGCAGTAAAACACCTTTAAAGGAGTGCCTTCCTGCATTAATAACGCTTAAAGTAAAAAAGCACTTTAAAATAGACTTAGAACCAATAATATTTAAAAATATATGTATAAAAACAAAGCCAAATAGTAAAGTATAAATATAAAAGTTACGTAGAAAATGGGGATAAATACCATTCTAAAAAAGGGGGGAAACGTAGAGAAGGATAACGTAGCTAATAATTCAGCATAAATATATGGGGACATTGATACTGCATCAAAAATATGGAAAAATGGGCTTCCATGACTTAAAAAAAAAAAAAAAAAAAAAAAGTAAAATTAATGTGATCTTTAAAAAAACGTAGGGGCCCTTTTACTGACAGTAGGCACTAGCACATGCCTACCATGCGGTGCGCTGAGGATTCCCACAGTAGTGTGCCCATTGGCGTGCGCTAATTCCTTTTTCAGTGTGGGAGGAGTGGCTATAGGCAGAGAGTAGGTGATCCCTGCACTAAGCAGGTAGCACAGGCACATTGCTGTGTGCTGTCTGATTACCGTGGGGTTAGTGCAGAAGCCCTTAGCGCCAACAAAATAGGTGGCGGTAAGGGCTTCCACGTTGATGACCACACACTAATTGGGAAATTAGGTTGTGGTCATAAAAGAAATACATGGAAATGCGGTTCTTTTACCGACATTCTAAAAGTGGCCGCAGCGAGCAGAAAACCCACGTGCTGACAACAGCGACGGATACATTTTAGTGCAACTTGGTAAAGGGGCCCCTTAGTAAAATAGACAGCAAAGTAAGAAACATAGAAGCCCATTTACTAAAGCTTAGCATGCGCTAGGTGCTAAGAAGCACATAGGTAGAAAAGTGAGCTTTAGCATTTAGCGCACACTAAGCTTTAGTAAAAGAGCCCCATAGTAAAAAATAAAATAAGAAATGATTTGAGACTGGTATTACTAGACCCCTACAGTGGGCTAAGTGTGCTGTCATTTATTTTCTTGTTCTTTCTCCTTTTCTCTTCCTATTTTGTTTGTGGTTACATTTATGCAAAGGTATCTCTCCCTTGTTTTTTGTCTTTTTTGTCTTTTTTTTTTTTTTTTTTTTTTTTTTTTTTTTTAATTCCCTTAAGTATAATTGTGTTGACGGCCATCTGTAGTAAGCTTCTGAACCATAAACTCTTAACCTCTGGATTCTATAAAGTTTGCCCGAATTTGGGTGCAGATCGCAAATCGCCTAAAATATTTAATGGGCTCCAACGATAAATTATTGGAGCTAACAAGCACATAATTTGGGAGTAAAATTCTGTAAAAATAGGCTTCTATATTGGATTGCACACAACTTAAAAGGGGGTGTGAGAATGGAAGGAGCATGGGTGGGTTAAGGGCGTTCACAAAAATATTAGGGATCTGCACCCAGTTTGTATGCCAGAATATATACCAGGTTTTCAGCTGGCATAAATCCTTGTGCCCAAGCACCAATTCAACTGAGCGCTGAATTTGGTGCTTGGGATGAGCACAAAATCAGAATAGCGCTGACGTGCCTTTTATAGCATTGAGCGTCGAGTTTTATCAGCGCTGAATTTTCTGCATCGTCATCTGGCCCTATGTGTGTATGTGCATATGTTTGCATAAATTAAAAGATGATGGCAGCATACCTTTTTATTTTCTTGCAGCTCTTCCTCCGAAGCCACCAAAATTGGTATCTCCAGCAAATACAAATGGGTTCAAAGATGGCTCAAACTGTTCGCTTCAAGATGCTGAATGGTACTGGGGCGATATTTCAAGGTAACTGTGAGATTATGGAATTGGCATGGAAGCTTTCAAGTAGGAATTTGAATTAAAATCCTAATTATGGACATAGAGAATTCTCTTTTATGGGTCTTTTTTGCCCAGAAAATGTGGAGTTTGCGCGGTACAGAAAAAAGTAGTCCTGTATAAAGTGTTTGCCCCAGTCACCAGTCTGATTCCTTGGCTAAAGCCCCTTACACTTCTGACTTGAAGAGGCAGGTACACGAGTGGGGTTTTTTTTTTTTTGTAATCATATTTGATCTTAAGGGTTGATAATGTGATGGCAAAAGCCAGTAGGATGCCTGGGTGCATGGGGAAGGAATGGTCAGCAGGAAAAAGTAGGGCCTCATTTTAGAGTACAATATAAAATAGAGACCACAACTTCTGAAGGAAATAAATCCAGAAAACAGTTAATTCATCAGTGGTCTTTATAATAAAATTTGTGGGGGACACAAGTCAAGATATCTAAATGTAGATACATTAGAGGAAGGACAGTAAAGAAGAGAGATTGATGGACGCACTTAGTTGTTTTTAAGGTATAAATTTGCAAGATGCAGATTTTTAGTGGAAAAAATGTTCTAGAATGAGGGTTTATTTGAGGGTGAAAGGAGGTACGTATATATTTATAATTGTTTATACCATTTTATGAATAAAATGAATTCAGAATGTTTTATTTTTATTCTGTGTAAACCAATTTAAAAAAACCACATAGAATATTTGATTTATATTTTTCTAAGGTCCTGTTTACTAAGATGCGCTAGAGGCGCATTTTTAGCGCTTGCTAAAAATGCTTGTGCTAAACACTAGACACCCATAGGAATATATGGATGTCTCTAGTGTCAAAAAAATGCTAGCACCCTTTAGTGAACAGGATCCTAAGAGATTAAACAATGATAAAACTTCCAATTTGCAGTTCACTTTATATCAGGGTGTACAAATGTCTTCAGGTCTTTCTAAAAAGAAAGAGTTAGAATCTTGTCTTAACTCTGTGGGAAGCTCCTTGCAATCACCCTAAATGCTACTGTGCCTGTATTTTCAAACTTTCAATAGCTTACCCTAAGAAGACCTTGGGTTTCTTGTGGAGGCATGAGTTTGGATACTATATTATAAATATATAGGCTTCCCCCACAAATCACTTTAAACATCATAAACCAATAATTGAAATAAACAATGCACTTCAATAGGAAGCCAATGTAATTTGACTAACCAGGCACATGCACTCTCCCAACACTTGCCTCAGTAATATCCTGGCTGCTGTTGTGGTGGAATGAGAGATAATCTAAAGAAATATTTCTCCATAGAAATGGTGGTGGCCCTGAATTTTATAAATATTCTCAGATCTGATGGTGGCCCCTTTTCCTTTATGTGAGGAGATACTTGAAACACAAGGGATGGTGGCACTTCAAAATACAGCACATATTGTAACTGTACACAACCCTGGGAGAACAGCTAACCAAGTAGGTTCCTACTGCCTTATGTAATTTCTCAATTAGCATATCAAGCTCATAACAATGACACTGGCTAACTGACTGCAGAAACTGCTTCCCTTACTGATCATACTGACCAGGTGGCGTTCATTAAGGGCCAGAGTATATCGATGAATTTAGTTATAGTAATGACTCATGAATTCTAAAAAGGAGTACAGGATGAAACAAACAACGATCAGCCATGGGGATGAGGTCTTCAATTCTTTTATTAAAAGCACCAGTGAAATGGGACCTGGCACAGCCACCTGCCTTAGGGGTCGCAAATGTAACTATATAAAAACATAACTAAACAGTCAAAAATGCAGTGAATAAATATTTAACAGGTACAGAATGAGAGAGCCACATCCCCACAGATTGTCGTTTTTCATCCTCTCCTTTTTCGGTTATGTTTACACATGTAGAGGCTCTTGGCCTACTCTACTGCTTCTGTCCTATTATGAGTAATACACATGTTACACTGGAGGGAGCAGTAATGGAAAGCCTGGGTGTAGAAAAGCTTATGACAAAGGGTCAGTGGAATATATGTTCTGGATCCTAGTCAGACGTGGTTTGCAGGAGTATTTTGTGAACTGGGTAAGTGTTTTGTACAAAGACCCAAGCGTGGCTCTTGATTAATAGAAAATTCATCCACAATTTGAACTTCAAAAGGTGATGCAACAGGGTTGCCCATTGTCACCACTGTTTTCTTACTCACTTTAGAACCCCTGGCAATAAAGATCAGGGGAGCACCAGCAAATTAAAGGGGTGCTGGTAGGGACTGAGGAATTTAAAATTGCTGTTTGCAGACAATATATTACTTACTGTGGGAGATCTTGCCATTCTTTGCCTTATATACTTGAAGAATTACATGATTATAGCAGACTTTCAGGATTTAAGATTAATGCCTGAAGTCTGAATTACTTATATAAACCTATCCAGAGCTATGATTGAGGAGCTTCGGAGTAAACTGCCTTTTGGATGGGCTAAGGGCCATATTCAATATTTGGGGGTGAGGATTTCTGCAGTTAAAGTACCATAATTCAATTTATGTAAATACATATTTTCAGAACTATCTAACACTATGGTCTATTGGGCTAGACTGCAGCATACCTGGCCAGAATATATAGCTAATTCCCCATTTTATGTACCTATACCAAACTTGACCTATTGATATCCCAAAGTGATTTTACATCGGTTCCAGAGGAAAGGGAGTTGTGGTGTGTGTGTTTTTTTTTTTTTTTTCATATATTTGGAAGAAGAGACCAGCTCAGATTCCCGATCTGTCTTACAATTTAGACGTGCCCAGGGAGGTTTGGATGTCCCTGACGTTTTGAAGTTCTGTAAAGCAGCACATAGGGCAATTTGGACTGGTATGGCTCCCCTTCTAAGATATGTGTTCAGATAGAGCACAACATGCTTGATACGAGGTCCCCAGGATATTAAAACTCATTTGAGGCTAAACGTGAATGTTTGAGGAATGAAAGAAGAGAATAAGGGGAGGTTAGGTGCTGGGATGTAGCGATGGGGGTGGGGGAATGAAAAAATACTGGTAAGAGTGAGGAAATAGAATCCATGGAGTAAAAAGAGGGTATTGTGGAGGTTGTGGGGTATGAATAATCCTATGGATGTTTATCAATATCAAATTTTATTTTTATAGACAGCTATACTCCCCCTTTCAGTGTTCAATGCGGTTTACAATAATTGCACATAAAAACAAAGTCAACAACTTAAGCAACATATATGATGTACTTTCAGGTTCAGTACAGTTTACAATAGAAATAAAAATCTGAATCCAAGAATATTCAGCAACAAACTAAATTGCATAATATTACAATATAATACATCAATACATTTTAGCTATAAACCAACATACATTAAAGTTGTATCTAAGTAGCTCGAAAATTTCCAGGGAACAAATATGTTTTTAACATCTTTCTAAACATTAGATAACTTGTTTCTTTTCGAATTAAAGATGGTTCCACAATGACACTCCCTTAACTAAAAATATAACAAAAGACGAACACACACTTAACGCATGGAAACAACTACAAAGGAAATACAAATATGCAATAAGGCAGACCAAAAGGTTGTACTACAAAACTAAAATTGGGCTGGATTACAAAAACACGAAGAAACTATACTATTTTGTGAACAAACTACTAGACGCAATGCCGGTCACCACAACCAACACTGACATTCCATCTGCAGATGACCTTGCTAAATATTTCAATGAAAAAATCGTAAACCTAAGCAAAACCCTACCTCAGCACAATATGGACATAGAAAACTTCATTAATGGTCTAGACCCAACCCCTGACGAATACCCAGCCGACCGAATATGGTCCAATTTTGCCCTCAGCACCGACAGTTACCCAAGCGATTAAAAAATACTCCACAGCCATTATCAACTGGACGCCTGCCCAGCTACCTAATACGATCAGCCCCCCACCGCTTCATAACGGATCTCACATCCCACTTAAACTTCATGCTTCAACAGGATATCTACCCTAAAGAAAAAGGCAACATCCTGCTCATCCCAATACCAAAAGACACCAAGAAAAAAAACCGAACGACATTACCAACTACCGCCCAGTAGCATCTATCCCATTAGTAGCCAAACTAATGGAAGGACTGGTGATCAAACAACTCAATGACTACATAACACAAATTCACTATATTACATGAGTCACAATCAGGATTTCGACCTCTACACAGCACCGAAACAGTACTAATCACTCTCCTAAACAAATTCAAGCAGGAAATAGCAATACGCAAGAGCATTCTCCTGCAATTTGACATGTCAAGTGCGTTCGACAGATTGTAAGCTCTTTGAGCAGGGACTGTCTTCTATGTTTGTGCAGCGCTGCGTACGCTTTGTAGCGCTATAAAAATGCTTAGTAGTAGTAGTTAGCCATATCATATTGCTAAGACTCCTAGATTACTTCGGAATCAGTGGTGGCACTCTCAGTTGGATTAAGGGTTTCCTAACCACAAGAGCATATCAAGTGAAATCAAAAACAAGCATATCATTACCATGGAAACCAGGCTGCGTAGTACCGTAAGGATCACCACGATCACCGATCCTTTTCAACCTCAAACTCCACTAGCCAAGACCTTATCCACCCAAGGCCTTAACCCATTTATCTACGCTGATGATGTCACATTATACATCCCCTTCAAACATGATCTGTCAGAAATCACCAATGAAATGAATCAAAGCCTAAACATCATGAACTCATGGGCAAATGCATTCCAATTAAAACTCAGCACTGAAAAAACACTCATCTCATCCCAATACAACACATACAAACCCACAAACATTAACACCCCAGGATACACCCTTCCTATCTCAGACAGTCTGAAAATTGTTGGAGTAACAATTGACCGTATCCTATCACTAGAGACCCAAGCAAATTCCACCTCAAAGAAATTGTTTTTCTCAATGTGGAAACTCAAACACGTGAAACCATTCTTCCCAAGGGAAATATTTCGTAACATGGTACAGTCAATGGTACTAAGCCACGCAAATTACTGTAATGGAATCTATGCGGGATGCAAGGATCAAATCATAAAGAAACTCCAGACCGCCCAAAACACAGCAGCCAGACTTGTATTTGGAAAAACACGTTTTGACAGTGCCAAACCACTCCGAGAAAAACTACATTGGCTACCAATCAAAGAACGCATCACTTTCAAAATCTGCACAACTGTCCATAAAATCATCTACGGCGGGGCACCGGGATACATGACAGACCTTATCGACCTGCCAACCAGAAACACCACAAAATATGCACGATCATACCTAAACCTCCACTACCCAAATCCACCTATGCATCCAGCTTTTCCTATCTAAGCGCACAACTATGGAACGCATTACCAAAAGCAGTAAAAACTACGCCCGACCACCTACATTTTCGGAAAGCACTAAAGACAGACCTGTTCAGAAGAGCATACCCCACCGACCCAATATAATAATACCTGGACACCTGCAACAAAATGTAACCAAAGACTGTAACGGACATTACTGGACTCTTCTTCCCCCTTTCCCTCCCTAAGTTCCCCCCAATTGTACCTACCATACATGTACCTCACTTTGTATTCATTCATACTATGTATTCAGACCGGAATCGGCTAACACCATTAACGGTTATATGTAAGCCACATTGAGCCTGCAAAAAGGTGGGAAAATGTAGGATACAAATGTAACAAATAATACTATGTTGCTGCATTTTTGATACGCTTGAGTAGCTAAATATGCTGGTCAATGATCCACAGAGGTTTGAGTGTATCTGAAGTGTTAAAGACAATGATGTATCTAGATCAGGGGTGGGCAACGGCAACCATGGTACTTGAGGCCACAAGCCAGTTAGGTTTTCAAGATTTCTACAATAAATGTGCATGAGATATTTACTGCTTCCATTGTATGCAAATAGATCTCATGCATATTCATTGTGGAAATCCTAAAAACCTAACCGGGTTTATGGCCCTTGAGGACCATGGTTGTCTACCCCTGATCTAGATCTCTTACCTTTTGTTTGCCTGAATTAAAAAAAAAAATGTGGGGGAAGGGAGGGACAAGAGACGGTGGTGGCCCGAAGAACCATGTCAGAATTTTTGAAAAAGCAAACCAGTGTTGTGGCTGAGCAGACTGGATAGGCCATGTAGTTTTTACCTGCCATCATGTGCAACTCAGCTGCATCAGTAAAGTTCTAGAAGAAATACCACTGCTAAGATCTGCCTTTCATAGAATGTCTTCCCATTTCTAGCTTACCTATATAGTACCATTACAGTGTTAGGCAATCTTTCAGTAAGAAAGAAGCATATGTTTTGTATCTCAAACAGCGGATGCTGTTTACAGATAAAATACTAAACTGCTGTATTTGTGTAATCCCCACACAACCTTTTTTGGTGCAGTATTGCCACCTTTGAAATTTTCTATCCCTCCTGTCCCATCTGAGCAGAATTTTTTGAAAGACTGAATGCCTCTAATTTCTCCAATCAGACACAGCTGCAAGTGTTTATTAAACATAACCTTCTTTCTAAACAGCATGAAATGTAGCTGCTGGGATTACTTATACTGTACAAGTTCAAACCTGCCTAAGGAAGCCCAAGTGACTGAATAGAAACATTATCCCCCATAGACCACCTCAGTATGTCAAATGAAATATTTTCAAATAGTTGATGACCGTTTCTGTCTTCTTTTTGATCACTAAACGTAAAACCAGACAGAAATAATATCCCTACCCAGCAAACCACAAGTATGTTAGGAGTGAAAGTATTCACGTACCTCTGTTACCAAACATGTCTAGGAAAACACGCACACCCTACAAAAAAAAACAAAAACTTTTTTTTTATTAGAGGAAATCATACTGGCACTAGCTACAGCACAGTGTGATATTGGTAAGTGTAATCTTTTCCAAACCTTATTGTACTATTTGGCTAGAAATTAATTCAGAAGTCAAAATATCAGCAGACAATAATGACAACAGGTGATGATTTGGAACATTGCTTCTGCTTCACGCCAACAGTTCAACACAGAAGCCTGTCAAGATATTGTTATGCTCAAGGAAACATTGTTAAAACAATCTCTCGTATTAGACTGCTGTGTCAAACTGTTCTGATATGAATTTGGTATGTTTGTTTCCCTGGGCATATAAGCAATAACAGTTTTAATCCCTCTTTGCTTCTGTAGTATTCAAACAGTAAAATGAATCCATTCCCTTAACTAATAATGCCACTATGAACAAATGAAGAATTGATTAGCCTGCGTACTTATAATTACCTTTTCTGTTCCCTTCCCCATTTCTTTCAGGGAAGAAGTAAATGATAAATTGCGGGACATGCCAGATGGAACATTCCTGGTGCGAGATGCATCAACCAAAATGCAGGGAGATTATACTCTGACTTTGCGGTAAGTACTGATGGAGTTTACTTGGTAGTTCTCAGAATGTAGCTGAGCATTTGAAACTTCTATGTACCTGGAAATAATTTACCTGTTAAGAGCATGTAGCAAATGTTCTTAAGTACCAGATCAGAGCTAGCTGGGGATTCCACCTTCCATTCTAGCTCAATTGGGGAAATCACAAGTTTAAACAGGTTCCAGGTCAGCAACCTGGCAGAAAATCACTACTGGCATGTGTATCGACTTTCTGGAAGAAAGTATGAATAAATTTATCTTTTGAAAGACTACAGGCAGTTGCATATTTCAAGAGCTAGTGCAGTGCATAAAATGCGTAAAACACTTCTTACATGGACATAGGATGGCAGTGGTCTGTTTACCAAAATCTGGGTATTGTCTAATCAAATTACCAAAACCCTAAATCTGTCAAAGTACTGGAATACTGGTGGTCGTTTAGGGTTTTGGTAATTTCATGAATGGATTAAAAAGAAATTAGCTTAATTTCTGAGTTTTGTAATCAATCAGCCGCTTGCTTAAACCATAAGAATGCCATTTGACAACATCAATCTAAGTCTAAACCAGGTTACCACTTTCTTTTTGGTTTAATATCCTAGCACTGGTAAAAGTCATTGTGCACCTTTGCCAAAGAACTTTACTGCAAACTCTGTGGCCCAGTTTTGAATTCCTGTTATGTTCTTACTTTTTATGCAACCAAGTTGGATAAACAGTGTAGCAGTTTATTTCCTCCCCAGTTATTGGCTCTGAGCAGAGAAGTAAAGCTTAATCCTTATGAAAAATGTTAATATCCACTTCATTTACAACAATGCATTGTGAATATGGAACAGAAAATTTCAATCTAGTATTTTATTTTGTAGGAAGGGTGGCAATAATAAACTGATAAAGGTTTATCATCGAGATGGCAAATATGGTTTTTCTGATCCATTGACATTTAATTCTGTTGTGGAGCTGATTAACCACTATCGGCATGAATCCCTTGCCCAGTACAATCCCAAGCTGGATGTGAAACTGATGTATCCAGTATCCAGGTACCAGCAGGTGAGTTGCAAAAGTTAACTAAGAGCTGTTAACAGATTAATGTATCTGTATACACACATTTAGAACAGGATATGCAGAGCTATTTTGATACTCATTTTTGAAATGCATTTGATATTCAGGAAACAATTACATGTTTAAAAATGTCTAATTGCTTCAGCGGTATAGACTTCAGTTAAGGTTCTATAACTAGGTTGTTACTACCTAAATGTCATCTTCTCAAACTGCACATTGTTTAGTATTGTAGACCAAAATGATCAGTATACGATTGTGTAAAGAACTGTCTGAAATTAGGTTTCCATCATTAATGGTTTTCTTTCTCCTTTGTACGTGTACAGGATCAGTTAGTAAAAGAAGATAATATAGATGCAGCAGGCAAAAAATTGCAGGAGTATCATTGTCAGTACCAGGAGAAAAGTAAAGAATATGACAGATTGTATGAAGAATATACCAGAACATCGCAGGTCAGTTGAACCGAGTTTGACCACAAATGTTGTTTTCTCCTGCATATAGAACTGCAGTGAGGCTCTTTTTCTCCAATCTTAGAAACATAGAAAAATGTAAGCAGATAGTCATAGAATGGATAGGCCACATGGCCAACTATTCTCCCTATCGCTCCCTTAGAAGAGCCTATGTACTTCTCCCAAGCCCTCTTGAATTCCGATACTGTTCGTCTGCACGACTTCATCCGGTAATCCATTCCACTATTCACCACCCGTTCCATGAAGCAGTATTTCCTCAGGTTACTTCTGAGTCTATCCCCTTTCCTCTTCGTCCTATGCTTCCTTTCAATTGAAAGAGACTTGCCTCCTGTGCATTTATGCCACTTAGGTATGTAAATGTCTCTATCATATCTCTTTCTTCCAAAGTACAGTGCATATATATATATATATATATATATATATATATATATTGAGATCTTTGTCTGGCCTCATACGCTTTTTGACTAAGACCACTGACCATTTTAGTAGCCACCCTGTGGATTGAGTCCATCTTGTTTATATTTTTTTGAAGGTACAGTCGCCGGAATTGTACACGATATTCTAAATGAAGTCTCGCCAGAGCCTTACATATGGGCATCATCACCTCCTTTTCCCTGTTGGCCATTCCTCTCCCTATGCACCCAAGCATCCTTCTAGCTTTCACCATCGCCTTTTCTACCTGTTTGGCCACCTTCAGATCATCACATACGATCACACCCAAGTCCCACTTCTCTTTCGTGCACAGAAATTCTTCACCCCCTAAACTGTACCGTTCCTTCAGGTTTTTGCAACCCAAATGCATAACTCTGCAATATTAAATCTTAGCTTCCAAATTCCAGACCATTCCTCTAAGGTCACTAAGTCCTTCCTTATATCAGGGGTGTCTACCCTATTGCAGATTTTGGTATCATCTTAAAGGGGGCAAACCTTACCAGACAGCCTTTCAGCAATTTTGCTTGCAACACACCACTGATAACATCCTTTTCCTCAGAATGAGCTCCATTTACCACTACCCTCATCTTCTACTCAACCAGTAGTCCCATGCCAAGGGCACTCAAGTTTATTTATTAGTAATATATGCAGAACCTTGTTAAAGGCTTTGCTATAATCTAAATACACATCCAGCGCTCTCCCTCAATCCAACTCTCTGGTCACCCAGTCAAGGAAATTAATCAGATTTGTCTGACAGGACCTGCCTCTAGTAAAAACCATGTTGCCTCAGGTCCTGTAATCCATTGGATTCCATAAACTTTACTATTCTGTGTTTTAAAAGCGATTCCATTAATTTACTTACCACATAAGTCGGACTCACCGGCCTGTAGTTACCAACGTCTTCCTTACTTGAGGTTTTGTGGAGAGGAACCACATCTGCTCTTCTCCAATCCTCCGAGATCACGTCCAACTCTAGAAAAGCATTGAAAAGGTCAGCCAGTGGAGCCGCTAGAACTTCCCTAAGTTTCTTCAGTATCCTCGGATGTATGCCATCCAGCCTCATCGCTTTGTCCACCTTTTAGTTTATCCAGCTCCTTATGAACGCAATCCTCTGAAAATTGTTCAGGGACTACCACTCCTCCATTCTTATTTTTCTTCTGCGGTTCTGCTCCTGGCCTTTCAGCTGTGAACACAGAACAGAAGTAGTTGTTAAGCAATTCCGCCTTACTTATTTTTCAAATTTATATCCCGCTTTATTACCAAAGCAGGTTACAATAAAAATGTCTGTAATTATAACAGAGCAAAAATAGAATACATTTCAATAATCATCATTCAAACAGCATGCTTTCTCCAGGGAGAGCCATCAGTATGAGTCGGAGATCATTCATCAAAAAAAAGCTTTCATTAAAAAAAAAGTCTTCAAATATTTCTTAAATTGTTCTTTACTGAAACAGTCTTAAATGTCCAGGAAAATGATTCCACAAATTTGCTCCTGAAATAGGAAAAAAACTCTCTTGCGAGTATCAGCAAAATGTCAGGGATACACAATTGCTTAGCTGCCTCAGAGCGTAAAGCCCTCCTCGTTTGGTACATAGACAAAGCATTTATAAAGTATTATGGAATTGTGGCGTATACCCGCTGATGAATGAAAACCAATACTTTAAATGCTCAAAATTTTATCAGAAGCATTGGCGTAATATGATCAATATTTTTTATACCAGTAAGTAATTTTGCTGTGGCATTTTGAATAATCTGCAGAACCTGGCTGCTGACGTACCCAGGTATAAAGAATTATAATCCACTTTTGTTATTACCAGGCTCTGCAGGATTGTTCAAAAATCGTAATCTGATGTCCCCTTCAATTTACTAAGAACTTGGAAAACATGTAGTTGTGATCACATGATCCATTTGCTTTTGCATGATCAATTCTGAATCTAACACTCCTAAATTATGGAGAAATGGCTTTTACCCTAAAATCCTGTCCCCGATAATTCAAAATCGGAGGTAATGAAGGCTCTAATTGCTTACCAACACGATCTCAGTTTTTGCAAAATTTAAGGACAGCTCATGTTGCATCTGTTTCGGTTAAATCTTGGGCATCGCCTTTGTTGGGGGTGGGACAGTCATCTGCATACATTCTAAAGGGTAACCCTAATTCTGAAACGCCTCACCCAATGTCATATATATTGCTGATAAAGCTGACCCTGAGGAACACTACGGTTTATCAAATACTGTCTTGTAAATAAGACCCAAACCATTTCAGTATTTTACCATGTCAAATGCTTAATATTTGTTTCTACATATTCCTCCCCTTTTACCTTTGGGTCTCACAATGCCTTTCTTGCACTTCCTCCTATCACTAACACTTCAAAAAAAAATGTTGTTGTTCTCCCCCCCCCCTTCCAAATTTTTACTGTATGGCTATTTTTCTTCAGTTTGCTTTCCCGACTACTCTACCAGCTTCTCTTAGCTTTTTCAGATATTATTGCCTGTCTTGTCTTTCTGCGAAATTCTTGTAGCTTATAAAGGCTAATCTCTTTCTTTACCTTTTCAGCTACTACTTTAGAGAACCAAAGCGGCCTCCTTTTTCTCTTTTTTTTTAGTTACTTTCCTTACAAAAAGGTTTGTTACCATTACAATAGCTCTCTTCAGTTTTGCCTACTGCATTCCAACTTCAAGATGTTCTTAGCTAGACAATTCCTTGAGGTAATCCCCATCTAAACAAAGTTAGTATTTTTTAGATCGAGAACCTTTACTTTTGAATGAACCCTCTTCTACTCATTTTAATATTAAACCACACCATCTGGTGATCACTGGATATCAGATAATCACCTACTATAACAGAAACACTGTCCCCCATTAGTAAGCACTAAGACCGGTATGGCCCCATCCTGCGTGGGTTCCATGGTGAACTGCTGGAATAGTTTCCCTTGTAGAGAATCCAGGATCTTTCTGCTTCTCAAAGACCCCACAATACAATCAACATCTGGCATATTAAAATCACCTATTAGTAGTACTTCCCCTTTCTTATCTATATTTTACATTTGCTATTCCCTGTTTCCTGATTGACCCACAGTGCCTCTCCCTTACCCTATAGGCTCTGCAATTGTGTAGCTTTAATATTATTTATTTATTGCACTTGTATCCCACATTTTCCCACCTATTTGCAGGCTCAATGTGGCTTACAAAGACCTGTTATGGCATCGCCGGCATTCCAGGGTTATCTTTAACATACAATGCCACTCCCCCTCCCTTTCTTCCTACCTGTCTTTCCTGAACAGATTATATCCCAGTCATGGTTTTCTGTGAACACCACTAAATCCAAATTGGCCTCTTCCATCACGTTCCTGTACTATGGGCATTAGTGTATAAGCAGTATATGCAGTAATTTTTCCTACCATAATATGTTAATATAAATCTTATGCCTGTTTATCTGAGGAGGTTCTGAGGGAAAAAATGTATGTTCATTGTTTACATTCAGTGCAGCTGTATTTTAAGTGTTTTGCTTTCTAAATTTTCCATGCAGGAAACTCAGATGAAGAGGACTGCAATTGAAGCCTTTAATGAAACAATTAAAATCTTTGAAGAGCAGTGTCATACACAAGAACGATGCAGCAAGGAATACATCGAGCGATTTCGCAGAGAGGGCAATGAAAAGGAAATTGAACGGTAAGCCTAGAAATGAATTCAAGAAAGGATTGAGTGCGTATCTTTACCTATCGAGCATCCCTCTGCAGGCGTGTTTGTTTCCACAGAATTTTATGCACTTGCCCTTATCAACTTTGGGATTTTCTTATGCTCCTCTTTTGAGCCGTTTGCACTGTTTCACAAAGTTTCTGCCGCGAAGTTTACATGTAAATCTTGGTACAACGGAGACTTACACTGATTAAACAGCTACGTCCAGCAAAGAGGACGCGATGGAAGTCTTCCCTTCTATAGGGCCTGGGGCCTACCACTATGTAATTATCTCAGAGAAATGTGGCTCCCCTGTCTTCCATTTTAAAATCCTATCTGAGCCTAAGTATCCCCTGTCATCCCATTAAATCTTTAATAAATTTTGTTCCTAACACTAGAGCAACCAGGGTTCATTATCAGCTACCCATCAGGTTTGACAGAGCCAACAAAGCTTAGCAGATGTTGAGGTGGTTAGGCGACATGGCCTTCATGGTGCATGTCACGCCCATGGAACACTTCCATTTGAGAAAACTCAATAAACTGGCTTCCCATTGGTGTCAGGCCTCGGGGAACCTAGTAGATGTCGTCGGTCACTCTGGAGATTGCAGAGTTGCTCTTGTGGTGGATGATTCAGCCCAATTTGGTCTGACTCATCCATTCCAAATCCCCTCGAGTCCAGCCTCGACTGAGGGGGTTCACGTGGAAGGGCTTTTACAGCTGGTCAGGAAACCTACCTTCATATCAATCTCCTAGAACTGAGGGCCATTTGGAACACTAAAGGCTTTCGGAGAGCGAATGATGTACCAAATTATCCTCTTTCAAACGGACAGTCGGGTTTCAATGTAGCTTTGCAGATTGTAACTTCCTTGGCAATTGATTCCAGTTCTACTGTAATCTGCAATGAACTAATTTTGGTATTGCCAAAATAGAAGATAACATAACTGTGTCAACAAGCAAGGAGGCACAGGATCATACCTCTTGTTTGGTGCTGCTCAGGAGATCATCCAAGAGCAGAGTACCCCCCTCTGTGCATCTGTCATCTCAGCAGCAAAGTCCCTAGGTTCTTCTCCAGTCTGAGATCACATTGCAGTCTAGCATTGAATGCCTTTCTCCTTGATTGGGGAAAAGTTCTTCTGTATGGAGTAGCCTAGTGGTTAGTGCAGTGGACTTTGATCCTGGGGAACTGAGTTCGATTCCCACTGCAGCTCCTTGTGACTCTGGGCAAGTCACTTAACCCTCCATTGCCCCTGGTACAAAATAAGTACCTGAATATATGTAAACCGCTTTGAATGTAGTTGCAAAAACCTCAGAAATACGGTATATGAAGTCCCATTTCCCTTTTCCCCTTTCCCCATACCTCTTGTGGGGGAGACTTTTGCTGAAGCTCAAGCAGAACTGGGAAACAATGATTCTCATCATGCCTTACTGGCCGAGGCAAATGTGGTTCCCTCTACTTCTGGAGCTAGTCAGAAGAGTCTAAGGAGAAATAAGAGATATACTCATCCCCTAGAAATATGTCCAGAATAATTGCTATTTAGTAATTTTCTGCCAGCCAAGTACCTCAAACTGTATACCAGGAGTACAGAATACAGACCTTGGATTTTATTCCTAGGCTGAGAGACTCACAGAGGATTCTGAAACAGTCTCAAGGAGAAATCTGATTCTGCACCACTGGGAGTCTGCAATAAGGACTGCAGGGTAAGAGTAGTAGATTTACTACCTACGGCTCAGGGGTGTAGTTAGTCTAAGGCTTTTGTCTGTAAGACTTTCGTCTAAGGATGTGTGGTCCATTGTGGTATTACTAGCTGCTAAATGTGTATTTGCACAAGATATTTTGAAAGACAAACCAAAAATTATTCTAATCGCTCCAGATTGGCCATGTCAGGTTCGGTATCCTTATCTACAGAAGGGTCTCCATTCAACCTCTAAGACGTCTTCCTCAAGCCAAGGATTTCCTCATGCAGAATAACAGATCCCTTCTTCATCCGAATCTTTCCTCCCTCGCTCTAACAGCTTGGCTTCTCTATCGGATACAGTTTAGACAGTCCACAAGAAAAGCTTATGTTCTTAGGTGGAACTATTTTTCCCAGTGGTGCTCAACTCGTGGTCAAGACCCTTACCATTGTCCTCTCTTTTGCTGCATCTTTCCAACACAGGTTCAGCAACTTCTTCAGTAAGGACTCACTTGGCAGCTCTAGCGGTTTACTGTGACTTAATTAACTTCTAAAATTCAATTATGAAACACACTTTGAAAGGTTTATTCAACTTAAAACCACCAATAAAACCCCCAACAGCAGCCTGGGATTTAAATGTGGTACTGAAGCACCTGACTTGACAGTCATATCAAGCCTCAGAAAAACTTTGCACAGAACAAGCAGTATTTCTGGTAACCATTACCTCTGTGCTGCATCACTGCATAAGTATTGCCATACTGGGACAGACCGAAGGTCCATCAAGCCCAGCATCCTGTTTCCAACAGTGACAAATCCAGATCACAGTACAATACATTTGATGCTGCTTATCCTAGAAATAAGCAGTGAATTTTCCCCAAGTCCATCTTAATGGCTTATGGATGTTTCTTTTAAGAAATTATCCAAACCTTTTAAACCCCCACTAAGCTAACTGCCTCTACCACATTCTCTGGCAATGAATTCCAGAGTTTAATTACATGTTGAATGAAGAAATATTTCCTCTGATTCGTTTTAAATTTACTACTTTGTAGCTTCATTGTGTGCCCCCTGGTCCTAGTGTTTATGAAAAGACTAAACAATCGATACACGTCTACCCATTCTATTCCACTCATTATTTTATAGACCTCCATCATATCTCCACTTAGCCGACTCGTCTCCAAGCTGAAGGGCCCTAGCTGCTTTAGCTTTTCCTCAGGCCTTGGTTTTTATCCCCTTTTTACACAAATTTTGGACAAAAAACTGATTTTAAGAACAGACCCAAAATTTTTGCCCAAAGTGGCTACTCTTTCAGTTGAACCAGCCTGTAACAGTTTATTGTCCTCCGCCTCACCGCTCCAAAAGAGGAGCAGTTAGATATTTTAGATTGCAAAAGAATTTTGCAAGTTTATTTGGACAGGACAGCTTGTCAAGATCGTCCTTCTCAGTTGTTTCTCTCCTTGGACTCTAAACGCGAGAATTCCAGTTTCAAAAAGAACTCTTATGTTGGATTGCATATTGTATTTCTTTATCAGCATGATCGTGAATATCCAGTTCCACATTTTGCAGTGCATAATTTTAAGATTTATGGCACAACTCAGAAGAGCATCATTTTGAGACATTTGCAAAGCAGCTGCCTAGTTCACGATTCATAACATTCACGAAGCGTTATTAGTTTTTCAGATACTGCTTGGGCATTACTCTTCTCTTTAAACGCTTTAACTCGCCTCCACCTCCTTTATTTTTATCAGGTTGTACCATTTGAATGTTGGCATATCTGGTTTTATATGGAAAATATTCTAAGATTTGTTCTTTGTACAAATGGGCACAACCTTCAGCTTTGAAGGCAGCACTTGTGTGGGGCTGAAGTATCCATACTATCCATGGAGAAAATAGAGTTGCATACCTGTAACAGGTATTCTTTGTGGGTAGTTGGATATTTCAGCCACACAATCCCACCCACCCACCCATCTTGAGTTCAAGCATACTGTACAGTAAGGACTTTTTATTACTAATATAGTGACAGGAATTCCCATTCATGCATTTTAAGTCTCTTCTAGAGGCTTCCATGCTTGGAATCTTATCTCCTGTTGGATCCATCGCACAGTGACGAAACCACAATCAGTTCCAGTGTTCAGAATGATAGCAGCCTTTGTGGCTGAATAATTTGCTGTCTACAGAGAACCCATGTTGCAGGTAAGCAATTCTGCTATAAGGGTGTTTGTATGACAGTAAATGACCACCTAACTGAATAAAATGTGATCCCGATTTATTAATTGGTAGAATTTAAGTATAGGTCAAGATTTATGTGGTTTTTGTTTTAAACTTCCAGTAAAGCAAATATTCTCTTTACAGAATTGTGATGAACTTTGAGAAGTTAAAATCTAGACTGGGTGAGATTCACGATAGTAAAATACGCCTGGAGCAAGATTTGAAGAAACAAGCTTTGGACAACCGAGAAATAGATAAAAAGATGAACAGTATCAAACCTGATCTGATTCAGCTGCGCAAGATTAGAGACCAGTACTTGGTGTAAGTGAATAATGGCAATAAAGATTACTGATTTGGGTATTTGTAATTTTCTTGTTACAGAGCCACAAATAACTGTCTTGAATACAGTCCTGGAGTGTTAGGTGAAATGTGAATCTTAAGACTAACACATCTCCGATTATATCAACTAATTTGCTTTGCCTAGTTTTCTGCAGTATATATGGAGGCCAGGCTGCTAGTATAAAGAACATAAGCGTTGCCATACTGGGACAGACCAAAGGTCCATCAAGCCCATATTTTCTCTGATGTATTTTAAATTTACTACTTAGCTTCATTACGTGCCCCCTGGTCCTAGTATTTTTGGAAAGAGTAAACAAAGCAGTTCACGTCTACCCGTTCCACTTGTATTTTATAGACCAGTTATCATATCTCCCCTCAGTTGTTTCTTCTCCAAGCTGAAGAGCCCTAGCCTCTTTAGCCTTTCTTCATAAGAAAGTCCCATTCCCTTTATTTTCGTCGCCCTTCTCTGTAGCTTTTCTACTTCTGCTATATCTTTTTTGAGATGTGGTGACTAGAATTGCACATAGTATTCAAAGTGCGGTCGCACCATGGAGCAATACAAAGGCATTCTAGCATGGGGATAGTTTATTCAAAACTAGCAGTTGAGCCCGTAAAAACGGGCTGGTATTGGGGTTTTCCTTCCTTCCTTCCCCCTCCCCCCGGAGTCGCCGCCATCCCTCCACCCGGCCCGGGCCCTCTCTCTCTCTCCGCTACTAAACTTACACATCCATTCGCCGGAACGCAGCATGCACATCAGCTGAGCTGCCATCGGCCCTTCCTTCTCTGCCTGTGTCCCGCCCTCCTGTGACGTAACGTCAGCGAGGGCGGGACACAGGCAGGGAAGGAAGGGCCAACGGCAGCTCAGCTGATGTGCATGCTGCGTTCTGGCGAATGGATGTGTAAGTTTAGTAGCGGAGAGAGGGGCCGGGTGTGGGGGGGGGGTAACGGTAGCGGTGGGCGGGTGCGGTATCAACCTCGGCGGCGCAGTTTCCCCCTCTGTCCCGCCCTCGTCATCACGTATTGACGCGGGGGCGGGACAGAGAGGGAAGTCTCTACTGCGCATTTGCGAGTGAGTCGGTCACTCGCCGTTTGTTTGATATGAGATCTCAAATTACAGAGCACAATGTTAGTAATACATATTTTAATAGTGACACTTCTCAACTTGTATGGCTTAGTAAAAGCTGTCTCCTTTTTAAGTTACAGTATTTCAGTTTTTCTTTGCCAAATGAACCCTCTAGATATTGATATCCATGTGTGACTGATAATTTGACTTCTGAGTGATTTTCATTTTTCTTTTCTCTTTTTGGTAGATGGCTTAATCACAAAGGCGTGAGGCAGAAGAGAATAAATGACTGGCTTGGAATAAAAAATGAAAGTATTGATGAGTGAGTACCTTGCTTTATATCATTAACTTCCCTCTAATGTGGTCTAAACTCTAGTCCTTCAATCTAAGATCCCAAGTAATGTTTAGTAATAGCTAATGCTGGTAACATTATGGTGCTGAATTTAGCTTCCAGCTGAAATGATATCCATGCGTGTGTAATGCCTGCCATATATTTCCATTTCTATTAATTTTAGCCAGTTCATAAACTGTAGCTTCCTTGCGTATTCTGTGTGCCAAAAACAATGTTTAATTTTTTGTCCACACTTGGACTGTCTTTCTCTTCCCTTTTGTTAGTACTTATTTTTTGAATGAAGATGATGAAAACTTGCCACATTATGATGAGAAAACCTGGTTTGTTGGGGATATTAACCGTATACAAGCAGAAGACTTGCTCCGTGGAAAACCAGATGGTGCATTTTTAATTCGTGAAAGTAGCAAAAAAGGGTGTTATGCCTGCTCTGTGGTGTAAGTATTTTTTCTGGGGTTTTTTTTTTTTTTGAGAGTTGAGGTCATTGAGAAGGGAAGGAGTAACTTGAAATATTTGTGGGTTGCCACCAACTATTTCCAGTTTTAAAATAAGGAGTCCCTCAAGGGATTGATAAGCCATCAATATTTCCCCTGTTCTTGTAGAGGCAAGAGAAGGCCAAATTAGTGTTAGAAAGGCACTTGTGCCCATGTGATTAGGATATTGCTGTGTGTACTGTAACAGTAACTGTTAAAATTAAAGCAAAGTCCCAAACCTGGTCCTGGAGGCACCTCCCCAGCCAGTCAGATTTCCAGGATATCTATAATGAATATCCATGAGAGAGATTTGCATGCACTGCCTTCACTGCATGCAAATCTCTCATCAATATTCATTGTGGATATCCTGGAAACCTGACTGGCTGGGGAGGTGCCTCCAGGACCAGGTTTGGGAATCACTGGTATATAGCCTTACTTCAGATTTACATCTGGTCACTTTCTCCCAAGATTCCAATTATTACACTTGAACATCAATATTGTGGGATCTTTTGTTCTACATGAAAGCTGTTTCTGTAAACCTTGTTACACATGCTTGACTTACGTATATTTTTCCCATCAGAGCTGATGGAGAAGTAAAACACTGTGTGATCTACAGCACGTCTCGAGGATATGGGTTTGCAGAACCATATAACCTTTACAGCACACTTAAGGAGTTGGTCCTCCATTACCAGCAAGCATCCCTTGTCCAACACAATGATTCCCTAAATGTTCGACTTGCTTATCCTGTCTACGCACAGATGCCTACGCTCTGCAGATAAATCCCTGACAGGGGAAATTCGTTGGCTATCTTGGATACTTTTCTACAGTTTTTAATAGAACTAAGAGGGCATTCTTTCTACTTAGACTGCTTGTTTTGCACAAGAAGTGATTTTGTGAATGTGAGTCGAAGTGGCCTACCAGCAACAAGAAGACAATTTGGGTATGAGGTATCCTGATGCTACCTAATGTTCAACGTGCCCTGATGGGTATGATGAGGTTCTGTTTTCAGTTTGAAGGAAAGACGCTGGACAAATAACTGGAAGAATTGGCAGAGGGGAAATACTTGCCAGGCATCTTCAAAAAGACTATTATAGAGTTTTGGAATTGTTAATCCTTTCAGTTTGTAGCCTAGCAAGGACCAGACAGATCTAGGTGTCTTGCTCCAAGGAACTTCAAACAACAACAAAAAAAAAAAAAACCTCACCACAATAGTTCTTTTCTGTTCATTTAGTGTATTTACGGAAATTCAGCCAAACTTCCAAATGAGGGCTCATAGGGTATTGTATTTCTTTATTTTTGGGGGGTGGGGGAGGAGCCTTCCATTATTTTAAGAGGTAATATGGAATTTGGTAAGACCAAAGGAACTGTGGGAAAGCTTCAGGATTTTGTAGTAAAGAAAATTAAACTAAGAAAAGCATTGCTTTATTTTAACAGTAGTTTTTGCTCCAACAGCACTACAGCCCTTCATGTAAGGAAACTGTTGTTTGTAACCAAATTTGAACCCACCAAAACATTGGTTGCTAAATTGAGCATTTTAAGGAAAAAGGTTGAGATTGCATTCGCAGGTTTTAGACCAAAACTTGAAAGACGACAAAAGAAATGAACTTTGTGTGGTTTATATACACTAATCTGTTAATTGTTTTTCTGTTTTTTCTTTTGCATTTCTTTTGACACTGTTTCGTTCCAAAGGTGGTTTGAAAGTACACTTGATTTTGGAATGTTACCTAGATTTGTCAAGTTTAGTCAGTTTGCTTAGATATGTTTTAAAGTCTTTGTTATTTTTATATTCAGTAAGGGGAAGGGTAGGAAGAGTGCACAATCCAATGCTTCTAGATGGCTATCCCACCAAAACAATTAAATGCCATTTATTTTATAAAATGCTCCTGTTCTGTTTCCATCATCATCTTCAGCAGAGCAGCACACACACAACTAAAGAAAGGACCTGAACTATGAAAAGTATATGTTCATAGCCTGGGGCATTTTGTGTTGCCTTTAACTTTTTCGTGCATTTTAATTTAGTCCTGATGCCATAATTAAGATTAGTTCTTTAGGGGCCCTTTTACTAAAGTAGTAAGTTTGTCTTTTGGGAGTGAGTAAGTACAAAGGCTGTCTGGTAATTGGGTGTTTGCAGTGCATGTGCCCTGCAGTAACTGTACTGAATTGTTCTTTATCACACAGTGCAGAGTACTTACCAATGTGCAGTCACACCCATTCTCTATATATAACCCACCCAGTTCCTGCCTCCTAACGCGACATGCAGATTACTGTGTGCTGTTATTCCACCATGTAGTAAAAGTGCTTAACCTAACACTTTAGTAAAAAGGGTTTTGTGGTGCTGCTCGTAATTAAAATAACATTTCAGACATGTTCATGCCTCCCCCTCCTGTTTATTGCCAATAAGATTAATTGACCAGTGAAGAAAACCAAAGTATAAATTTTGCCCATCGGTTTAAAATTATTAGTCCTAGAAAAACTTTTTTTTTTTTTTTCCATGAGTCTGGATTGTCATACATCAGATTGTGTGAACAGAACAAGCATAGAAATGTAAAGCCCTAGTGCTGGAGATGGCTTGTGTAGTCACAGACTTTCCTGTAAATTCCAACTTCTGCTGCAGATTTTAAAACTAAAACAAGTCTTTGTTTTCTTGTAGAAAAGTGTTTAATTTGAGTTACAAGCGATGTAATGTCAAATTATTGCATCCGTTTTTTTTGGAAGAGTAATGGCTAAAATTGCGAAAGGGTTCTGAAGTCCATGCTTTACTGAAATTATGGATGTTCAGGTTTTATTTTGGGGAGAAGAGGGAGGGTGGTATTCTCCCTTCCTTCAGGTGGTGTGCTGTTTTGAGCATTACTACAGGAAAATGGGAAAAGATGGGCATCATTCTATTGAATTTTATATAGAAAGCCATCTAGAAGCATTTTGTGTGCTACAATATTTAATTTAAAAATGTTAGGTCATATGTAAAACAGACTGGCTTTTTAAGCAGCTCCTTTCTTGGCAAGTCTGTAGGTTTTTGTTTTTTTTAGCTTTGTGTATTTTTAAAGCATTACTTGTGCTTTAGGCTTACAAAGGCTTCCAGTAGGCCATTCTGGACCCATTTTGTATTCATGCTGGCCGTTGCACACTTTCACCGCTTTTGCACTCATTCGGCACTTAGTGCAAAATGGGTTCAAGGCTTATGTAAAATGTAGCAGGATTTCAAAAATGCACTTAAGGTGTATCCAGCTGTTAAGCCTAAAACAATGGGCAGGAGAGTAATAAACTGGAGAAGTGAAATATTTTAAACTTGATTTGTGAGAGAATCTGTGAGCTAGGACAAAAGTATGGGTTTCAGGGGTCAAAAGAGAATCTTGTCACTTTAATGGAGAGGAAACTTATTTACTGCAGCTGGAGGACTGCAAATCTCAGTGACTCATGTTGTATAACTATATGTAGATTGCTTTAAAAACATTTTTGCACAGTGTTGAATGGGGGAATGGGTTCTCTGATCTCTTAATATGCACATTTCTTCTGATTGGTTACAAAAGTGTATTTGCAGGGATTAAGAAGGCGAGTCAGTATTATTTTTGCTTTCTCACCAAGGAAGAATCTGAAGCTAAATCTACTTCCACAGAGCCCAGTTTTTCCCTGCTGGTCCATTTTCTATAATTTTGGTCTGGGGCTTCATGTATTGAAGCTCTGAAAGGTCACAGGTATTCAGTGGTCCATTTAGGGTTAGCAAATATTTTGTGGCTAAGGTGAAACATTATAGATTGAGGAAAATATGTATTGTGCAGGCTAGAGGAAACCATTTCCTATGCAATTTTTTGCCCCTTAGAGGCTGCTTCTATTCTGTCCCACTATAGGGTAAATAGAGAAACCATCTTCAAGGTCAGCAAGCTTGCTTCTCCTCCAGTTCTCATTACACAATATTCACTGTCTCACCTTTTTGACCTGGAAGTGTGTGATCACATTAAACTGTAAAATTATGTATTCTCCTTTGACCAAAATATGTTCATAACTTTTGAACAGTAAAATCCATGTAGAACTTTTTTCATCAATCTCGCTTGATGAGAAATCTTGTAGTGGCTACTGTGGAAACAGATTTGGACACTTCTGCTACTATTGAAGGGATTATTGGTTGCCCTATTTAAATGTTCACTGTGCAGATGTAGGTGGCAACTTGTCCAGGAATAAGCAATGCTGTGACTTTTTAAAAGGGGCAGACTTGCTAGACTAGTGTCATGTTTATAAAACATTTGGGAAGCCCCTTTTTGGTACTTGAATAATCTGTTTGAATGTCTGTTTTTATAGTGTCTTGAGGGAATAAAACCTAAACCAATACTGAATTTTATATGTTTACTGCATTTTTTTTTTTGCAGATATAAAAACAGGTATTTCTATGGTGTTAATCAGGAGAATAATCTGAAATGCAGTTTTATTAAAAGCACTGCAGTGTGTTTGGAAGGGATGGGAGGTTGGGCTTATATGGGATTGTTACAAACTCCTTTTTATTTTTCCATTTTAAGTTTTGTTACCATTATGGCATTGGACAGCTGTAAGTATATTAAGAACAATTTTTTTTATTACTTATGAAGTAGTATTCTATAATTTTCAAATTTAGGGCCCTGTTTACTAAGCTGCGCTAAACATTAGAGACATCCAGAGGATTATTTGGGGCTATCTAGTGTTTAGCACGTGCTAAAAACACACATCTTAAAGACCCTTAAATTGAAAAGTTTAGTACAGCTAAGATGCAAGAACAGAGGGAAGATCATTTTTCTATTAAAACATTAGATATTTCATGACTGTTAATTTTATTTGTTTAGTAGGGGCAACTTTGACATCTGACAGAGTAATATTGTCAGATACAAACCTGTCATTGGTGTATATATAATTTATTCATAATTCTGACCATTAATGAAAGGGTTCATTTATGTAAGTTAAATTGATACTGCTTTATTTGCTGGCATTATGAAGAATAGTTCTCCTTTTAGTAATACAGGCCTGCTAAAGCTGTTTCAAATCTCCTCCCCCCAGTAAAGGGAGAAAAATTAAGGGGCCTTTTTACTAAGGCACACCCAAAAGTGGCTTGTGCTGGTCTATTTCCTGAGCACACCTGGAAAAAAGAGGATTTTTTTTTTTTTTTTAATGCGCCGGAAAATGGGCGTGTGGCAAAATGAAAACCAGCGCGCGCGTCCATTTTAGGCCTGAGAAATCAATGCCACCCATTGACTTAGGAGTAAGGTCTCGCACGCTAGCCGGGCAGTAAGCATGCAGCGCATGCCAACTGCTGATTACCACCAGGTAAGGGCCCCGCGGTACAAAATAGAAAACATTTTCTACCCTGTGTTTTGGGCGAGCATCAAAAATGGAATTACCGTCCGGGGCATGCGGTAGCGCCAATATGTGCCTACATGCCTTAATAAAAGGGCCCCAAAATTATTCCTTTATCCACTAATTATTGCCTAAAGTATATTTGTGAAGGCTATGAGAATGTGGAGCTTGCAATTTTAAATGTATAAAACACTGATACAAGGGCTAGATTTAAGACCACCTATTGAGATAGGTCATTTGTTACTAGGAATCCCAGATAGACCTACTGTTCAGGTTTGAATCTTGCCCTAACACTGACTTCCATTCCGTGTGGGATTCATTTTTAGAATACAACTTTTCCATGGGCTACTTTCATATGGTATATTATGGAGATCTGTTGGAATTTGAGGGTAGGCCTAAGCTTGCACATGCTCCCTTCTGTGGTTGGTAGAGATGCCACCGCTTTTGTACTTGAATGCTGTGGCTTTCTTAGATACCTGTGCCTCTTATTTCTAGCTTATTCAGCCTGGCAATGAATCTGGTTTATCTGATTAATCAGTATTGGCCGAAGGAGGAATCCAAAAGGTTGTACATGGCCAAAAGACTAGCTTCAACTTGGCTGTTTTGAAGTGTAAATGTTCTTGCTAGATATATTCTTTACAGATCTTAGCTTTTATACAGAATGGGAGAAAGCCCTGGGAAGATAATTTAGTTTTCTGTTGCCTACTTAAATCTATTATGCATTTTACTGTACTTCAGGGAATTTATAATAGCCCCAGATTTGGATACAATTACATGTCATAAATGAGCTCCAGTCCCTTTTTAGGATTTCAAGAATTCCTTTTCTTAATAATTGAATGCCATGGATATCATTGAAGTATCAAGGTAGTACTAATTTTTTTTTTTGGGGGGGGGGGATCTAAAATTATTTGCTTGATCCTGCTAACAGTTTGGATGTTGCCAATTTAAAACACTAGGCTATGGTAACAGCCCATATTCAAATTGTCAGACATGGGTAGTATGATGTATGGCACTGCCCCCTTTCCTTGCCTTTTATGTATAATTTGGTATTTTATCTTAATCATGTGTACCTTTTGGAGATCTGGAATATTTAATTGGATTTTTATTACTTTTTCAGACATAAAGCATTCAGATTGGTTCTAAGTGTAGTTTAAAGACTTCACTAGGATGCAGTAACTTTTTGCACATCTGAAACCCAACAAAAGATATGTTAATTGTGCTGTAAAACTATTGGGCAGAGGACCTGGTTGCAAGTAGATCAAATAACATGTTTTTGTATGATTGATTCAGAGCTGAACTTTTTCTTTTTTTTGGGGGGGGGGGGTGTAACTGCAACCATTAAGAACCTGATTCTCAAGATGGTGACTTTTTTTTTCTTTTTTTTTCTTTTTTTTTTTTTTTTTTCTGATGAACTCCAGCATGTAACTTGGTACTCTTGACTGTTGGTATTTTGTGTAAAACGTGTTCTTCTGTCTATTATGGTGTAGCCAAAAGGAATTCATGGATTAACTAAAATTACTTCAAAAAGAAACAAAGTTGTGTGTTAGTGTTTTTCAGATGACTCATTCTGTAGATCTTAGACTGGTATTTTTGCAAAATGGTACTTGTCATCAAGATGTGTTAATAAATTTATGTAACTGGGGGGGGGGGGAGGGGTCCAAATTGGAGATCAGCATTCTGGTTATAACTTGCTCCCAGATTAATGCAATAAAAATGCAATAAAGCACATTTCTACCAACTGTTTGGAAGGAAGTACTGATAATGTGTGTATATGTGTGTGTGTTGTTTTTTCGTTACTGAAATACAGCATTAAGTTTCTGAAATCCATTCTTTTTCAAAACAAACTAAACCATTCATACAGTGCTGGGAATACACAGTGGTGATGAGGTGTTAACATGTTAGTTGATAAAAGGGGTCCTTTTACCAAACTGCGGTAAAAAAGGGCCCCTGCACTAGTGGTGGGGGCTGTTTTTGCTGTGGTGGCCATTTGGTAAGATTGCTCTTACTGTGTGGCCATGCAGGGGGGAGCACTTAACTGCCACCATTGAGGTTGGTGGTAAGGGCTCCCGTGCTAACCAGGCTGTAACTGCATTGCCTGATTATTGCCGGGTTAGTGCCGTTCTTAAAAAAAAATATGGGCCAATTTTTTTTTCTTTTTTTTTGCGTGGGAAATGGCGTGCAGTGGGGCTGGAACTACCGCCAGTGCCAAAGTTACTCCAAGAAGTACTAGAAATCTATGGTGACTATAGTTCTATTTCAGTATTTCTGTTAAAACAGTGAAGTTGGTTAGATATTTTAGTTAATGGCACTTGTACCTTATTAGCAAAAAAACTGTGAACTGTTCCACCAATCAAGCATAGTTTCAATACAAAACCCATGTGGAAACCCAAGAAACCTGTCCGAGTACTGTTAAACTTTACACTTGAACATTATAGTGCACTGGTTACTCATATATTTGTTTAATTTTTAAATTATTTTATCCAAATTGCTAATGCTTTTTTTTCCTCCTATTTGGATAAAATTAAAAAGTTAAACAACAAGATATAATAGAGTAACCAGTGCACTATAATGTTCGACTGTACCTTATTACAAATTTTTAAAATTCTTTAACATTTACCAAAATACTACATTTTAACAATCCAGTTTTACCTTTTTGGGTCTTCTGTTTACCAATTCAGCAGAGTTAATCAACTGTTTGACTAAAGTGACTGACTTTTTTTTTCTTGATATAAAAATATCTGAATGTTAAATCCATTTGCCTTATCGCAAATAAAATTAAAATTTCTTGCTATATTTTGTCTAAAGTTGTATAGATTAGACTAAAAATTTATACAATATATAACCTGAGCAAAAAGGTACCAAAAGTGGGGTATGTGACTTATTTATACTGCAAGATACAGGGATATCAACTGCATAATCCTGCAAAATTTCAGCCAGCATTCTGAACATTTACATGTGTAACTAGCATTTAAGTGTTAACACATATTTTACCCTTTTTATGATTAGCTTACAAGACCTGTGTTTTCTTCATCTAGAAAAATGCAATGAGTGAAGGATATTAACCAAAATATATATTCTGTGTTCAAGTAGACTAATGGCAACACATTGGTCAAGATAGAAAATATTATGTATACTACTTAAGAAGTTGAAGTGCAGGAAGGGGCAGCATTATGTCGATCTTGTAGAACAGGTGCAGAAACAGTTGAGGGGATGCTGTGTTAAGACATGTAACATCCTCATCTGTATATGGAAGCCTGGTCTCTTGTGCTGGATCCACCAGTACAGCTCAAGCTAAAAGACAAACTGGATTAGTTGATACTCTGGCTGTGTGAAAACTTAAACATAATTATACAGATATGACAAGCATCATAACTCTCATTGCCAAATGGTCACTTCTGTCACTTACATGCACCTCTACTGGCTGCTTCAGGAAAGAAGACCTTTCTTTACCAGACCTGCTGCAACGCATTGCCCATTCCAGAGCTTATGCCAAGCTTAACAGAGCTTTGTAGGGCATGAGATGTGCTCCACTGCGCATGCGTGGATGCCTTTCTACCCGCCGCAAGAGTGTGTTTACCGCAGTGAGGAGAAGACTGCATCAGTGGTTTCTCTTCACTCCCGGTCTGGAAGAGCTTCTTTTTTTGTGCCTTTTGGGCTTTTTGCCTCATTTTTTGGTGTGCCTGTTTTCAGGCTCGGCCCCTTTTCTTCTCATGCTGTTTCTTTTTTTTTTTTTTCTCAGTTTTGTCTCCTTTATTTTTTTTCGTGTCTTAGGCCGCATTTAGGCCTTGACTTCAGCTGGGTTTTTCCTTGACTTTTTCTGGTGCCATGCCCCTTTTTTCAGGCATCATCACGTCTTTTGATTTGGATGCAGAAGTTTTTCCATCCATATCCACTAAAGTTCCAGTGGCTTCAAGCACTGTACCCAGTGCAATCAGACCATCTCTGGTAAGGACACCAATTCTTTCTCTTCAGTGTTTAGGGCCCAGCCATAGCTCTGCTAACTGTCCTCCGTCTTTGAATGAAGAAGAGGATTCAGGTGTCCAGAGAGGCTCAACGCAAGAAGATTTTTAGAGCCAGGTCTGTCTGAGTCCTCGATGTCAGCATCGATGTTGATGACTGCACCGACATCTGGAGTATCAGTCCACATGGCTGCCTCGAGACCCAGGGATACTGGGAGCAGTAGTGCATTGAGTAGGTCTCCACCTGTCTTGATGCTTACTGCTGGGAAGGGCCCCTGGGACTGGCCAGTGTTAGACCTGACCCCGAGGCGAAGTGAGGATTCAACATCGTCCTTAGTCTTGATGCCGAGCTTCAGGTGAAAGCCAAGAAGCATTGGCATTGATCATGCTTGAGCTCCAGGATGATGGGTTCGGTACCGAAGACGCATCTATCCAGGAGGTGCCGATGTGTCTGTCCCCTAGTAGCCAAAACTCAACTCCTGTCTCAGCCCCATCAGTTCTGCAGCCTTTCTCAGAGCCGGCCTCCCCAGTCTTTCCTCGATGAGCGTATCTGGGCCTTGTTCCTTGAGCTACTGGATGGTCTGTTGCAATAGTGTACATTGGCATCAGAGGTGCTTGCACCTACCTTGCCGCCTGTTTTGGCTCCGCTTGGCCCTCGGTCTGCAGTGCGGCTTCCGACACTGGTGCCGCTTGAGGCTCCAGTGTCGACTGCCACCTAAGCCGGCAGCCGCTTGATGGAGGAAGATTCGCCAGAGTCTAGGTGGGAGTTGACTCCTCGACACCCCCTCGAGGATATAGCTCCTGTAAGTCGAGTCAGGCTCGATCTCAGCTTTCTCATGAGGAGTTGCTGTCTGACTCTGATGAGGAACACTCTGAGTCAGAGAAGGATCCAAGGTACTTTTTGGAGGACGAGTCCTATGGTTTCCCCTCTGAACCCTCCTCTCCACTTAAAAAAGAAAGGCTCCGCCAGAGAGCCTTTCATTCCCCTCTTTTGTAAAGAAAATGAGTCTATTCCATTTCATTTGGAGGTGGAGGATGAACCCAGGCATAAGGTGTTCAAGGTCCTGGACTACGAGTTTGCTCCTAGGGAGAGGCTGTAACTGTTCCTCTCCACGAGGTACTCCAGGAAGTCCTTGATCGGAATTGGGAGTCCCCTCTGTCTGTCCCTGTCCTGCCCGAGAAGATTGACACGATGTATTGGATTCACAGTACACCTGGTTTTGATAGGTCCCAATTGCCTCAATTCCATGGTGGTGGAATCCACTCTCAAAAGAGACAGGAGATCTAGAGACTATGCCTCCGCAACCCCAGGCAGAGAAGTAGGACCTTGGACTCGAGGAAGATGTTACAGGCCTCAATACTCGTGTCCTGTATACAGTCTTACCAGCTCTTTACGAACTTGTACTTGCAAGATTCAGTGCACAAGTTGTTAGACCTGGCAGCCTCTCTCCCACCGCAGCAGGCCGGTTGACCAAGCAGCAGAAGACGTGTTGTAAGCTCTTGGCCAGGGGTGCCTATGACACCTTCAACATAGCATCTGGGATCTCTGGTCAGAGTATATGAATGTGCAGACTCTCACAGCTGCGTGTTTCTGACTTGGACAGTCAGCAGAGGTTGGTGGATGCCTCTTGCTGGGGGGGATGGGTGGGATAACATTTTTGGAGAGAAGGTTGCTGACCAAATCAAAGACGCACATGGATATCATCTCTCTCCCGCCATGTGCCTTCTGCATCAGCCTCTGCCTCTAGGAGGTGTTTTGGCAAGTTGAGGAGGGGTGTCTACTACTCCCAGCGGTGCAGGTATGCCATCTGCTCTCACAAGCTTGCTAAGGCTCAGCAAAGGATGAGCTTTTGACTGGCTCCAGCAGAGCATAACCGCTGTAAAAGTGTCCATATTGGACAACTTCCCATTGTGGGGGGGGGGGGGGGAAAGAGAGGCTGAAGTTTTTCTACAAAAGGTGGCCTCTTATAACCTCTGATCAGCGGGTTGTCTAAGCCTCTATTGAAGAAGTTGGCAAGGCTACAATGTGGTCTTCAGTCCACACATTCACATCTCATTACTGCCTTGGGCAGGATACCTGACGGGACAGTTGGGTCGGGCAGACAGTGTTGCAGAATCTGTTGGGAATCGAGAATCGAACTCTTACCCCCCCCAAATATATGCCTGTTTTATTCTGTTCTAGGCTGCACACTCGCTCAGTTTGTATATAGTTTCAGGTTAATCTGAGTTCTTTCTTTGCTGTTAATGTCCAATTGACAAATGTTGTTTTCGGTGAGTCTGGACGCTAGGTATACCCTAACTATGAGAATTAATGGCCTACTTGTCCTTGGAGAAATCAAAGATGTAGCAGTTACTCTGTAAGGACAGCAGGCCTTATAGTCTCACAAACCCTCCCATCTCCCCTAAGCATTCTTATTTTTTCTTTTTTATGCTGTAGTATTTAACTGTGGTAACTGCTCACAGCGGGTGGGAAGGGGCCTGCCCACACATGGTGGAGCAGGTCTTGCACTCCAAGCTTATCGGCTCTGGACCAGGCAGCGTGGCGTTGTTACCCGATTGTGAGAGTATAAGGCCTGCTGTCCTTGGAGAATGCGTCGTCTTCACTTTATTGCAGTTAAACATCTCCAAAGTGGGGTTCTGTACTGATTGATGTGTTTCAATAAATGATCATGATGATAGAAGCCCTAACTTGCAGATGACAAAGTTTTTAAATCAGAGGTGGGTTATAACAAAACCCTAGAGGACCTTACAAGACTGGGCATCCAAGCAGTGGCGTAGCCAGAAGTCAATTTTTGGGTGGGCCAACAGGTTGGATGGGTGGGCACTAGACAGTGGTGTGCTGGTAAATGTTTAACAGGCTCTCTCCCTGGTCCACCTCTGCACCCCCCCATCCACCTGTGCACCTCCCCTCAAAATTGCAGAGCTGGCTATAGCTGGGGAGAGAGCCTGGGGGGGGGGGGGAAGAGAGCCTGGGGGGGGGGGGGGAGGCAATGCATTACTCTCCAGGAAAAAAAAATGAAATGATCCCAGGTTCCAATCTAATTCATGTTTATTGTGGGATAAAATGCCATAAATAAGTAAATAAATATAAACTTTTAATGTTGAGCACCTGATTCTCAAAGTGGACATATTCCAAACACTAAAATGAAAATAAATTGATTTTTTTTCTACCTTTGTTGTCTGGTGACTGTTTTTCTGATCATGCTGGCCCAGTATCCGATTCTGCTGCTATCTGTCCTCTTAACTCCATTTCCAGGGCTTCCTTTTCATTTATTTCTTTACTTTCCGCCTTTCTTCTTCATTTCTTGCCCTACATCCTTAAGTAAATGCTGGGTCCTCTGCAGATGACTGTCCAGTGGATCCAGCTTCTGCCTATTTTCTTCATCTATGTGCAGTTTTTCTCCTCTTCCTTTTCCCTCATCTCTTCTATTCGCCTTCCTCACTCTTCCCTCTCCTTCATCCATGTCCAGCATTTCTTCTCTCTCCCTTCCCTCTCCTCCATCCATGTCCAGCAACCCTCCTCTCCTCTGCCCTTCCCTCCATCCATCCATGCCAGCAACCCTCCTCTCCCCTGCCCTTCCGTCAATCCATCCATGTCCAGCAACCCTCCTCTCCCCTGCCCTCCATCCACCCATGTCCAGCAACCTTCCTATCTCCTCTTTCCTCCCCTTCATCCATCCATGCCAGCAACGCTCCTCTCCCCTGCCCTTCCGCACATCCATCCATCCATCCATGTCCAGCAACCCTCCTCTCCCCTGCCCTCCATCCACCGTCCAGCAACTTCCCTCCATCCATCCATACCCAACAATTCTCATCTCTGCCCTGCCCCTATCCATTCATACCCAGCATTTCTGTTCTTGCCCCTGCCCCCCTCTATCTATCCATACCCAGCAATTCTATTTTCTCCCCTGTCCCCTCCCTCCAGCCATCAGCGATTCTCCTCTCTCCCCTGCAATTCCCTCTGGGCTCCATCCTTCCCTCCCATTCAATTCCACCTACCTGCCCTCTTCTCCCCCCAAAATTTACAGTGGGAGCAGGCTGAGCTCCTGCATCTGCCTCCCTCTCCCAGACGCTGCCTACCGCCGCCATGATCACAGGATCTACCTCCCTCCGTCTCTCAGCAGCAGCGCCGGTAGCGAATCATACACACTGCCTTCTAACCCGGAAGCGTCTTCTCTGCCGCGTTCTGCCCCATTATCAGAACTTCCTGTTTCTGCTGGGGCTGGACGCGGCAGAGAAGACGCTTCCGGGTTAGAAGAAAGCAGCGGGTATGATTCGCTACCGGCGCTGCTGCTGATGATGAGTGACAGTGCTGAGAGACGGAGGGAGGTAGATCCTGCGATCATGGCGGCGGTAGGCAGCGTCTGGGAGAGGGAGGCAGATGCAGGAACGGAGCTCAGCCTGCTCCTTCCGCTCTGCTGCCTCCACTGCTGGGTGGGCCTAGGCCCACCTGTGGCTACGCCCCTGCATCCAAGTGGCAGATGAAATTTAATGTAGACAAGTACAAAATGATGCATGTTAAATGAGTCATCACCTCTAGGAAAGAGACCGAGGTGTCATTATGGACAAAACATTGAAATAGCTGTGGGGGCAGCCAAAAAGCAAATAGAAGGTTAGAAATGATTGATAAAGAAATGCAGAACAAAAAATATATAATGCCTTCATGGTGTGACCACACGTTTTGAATATTGTGTGCCATTCTAATTACTACATCTCAAAAGCAATATAGCAGAACTAGAAAAGGTACAAAGCAGAGCAATTGAAATGATTATTAAATAACTTGTGAGTAAAGGCTAAAGTGGGCTCTTCATCTTGGAGAAGAGATGGCTGAGGAGGGATATGATACAGATCTACAACATCCTGATTGGAGTGGAATGAGTAAACATTATTTAAAAAACTACAAAGACTAGGAGATAGCTGTGAAGTTACATAGTAATACTTGAAAAACAAATAGAAATATTTTTCACGCAATACATAAGCTCTGGAACACAATGCCAGTGGATGTAAAAAGCTAGTGTAGCTGAGGATTCAAAAAGATTTGGACAAGTTCTTGAAAATAAAGTTCATATCTGTGCAGGACAAGATAAAATAGCGACTCTTGCTGCTGGTCCATCAATGTGTCTATCAGGAATCATCTCACTATGTGATGGCCTCTCTGTTGGTGCTTCATTCTGACTGTTCTTGCACTTTAGAGGTGCCTACCTTTTGAATTTTTCGTTTGGAAAGTACTAGGAGGAGAATTTGTTTCTGTGGCAGGCCCTACAGAATAGAACAAACTCCCTGGTTTTCTTTAGAGTCAGAAAAACATTGGCCTCTTTAAATATATATATATTTTTTTTTTTATAAGTTGTAATCTGCTTTCATTATAGTGAGGACACTGTGCAGTGATGAACCTGTTTGTATTGATTGATGTGTATGTTAAGTTTATTGCAGATCGCTAGGTGGTATTAATCAGACTTTATTGGAGAAATAATCGCCCGACACAGACTGTGTTTCGCCCACAAGGGCTGCGTCAGGGGCTTTCAGTTGCTGTGATATTAAACAAAGCAAAAGCATATAAACAGCAGGTCAGCTTCTTCCCAAGCAATATTGCGCTCAAAATCAGGACATCATATGATCAAAAAGATCTTCTATGCTAAAAAAAACGGAAGTGAACAATAACTTCCTTTATGGAATGTTGCTACAATTTGGGTTTCTGCTAGGTACTTGTGACCTATATTGAAAGTTTGACCTTTGACATCTGTACTAATATAAAGGAAGTTATTGTTCACTTCCGTTTTTTTTAGCATAGAAGATCTTTTTGATCATATGATGTCCTGATTTTGAGCGCAATATTGCTTGGGAAGAAGCTGACCTGCTGTTTATATGCTTTTGCTTTGTTTAATATCACAGCAACTGAAAGCCCCTGACGCAGCCCTTGTGGGCGAAACACAGTCTGTGTCGGGCGATTATTTCTCCAATAAAGTCTGATTAATACCACCTAGCGATCTGCTCTTGGGTTTGCTTCCATGTTGGATTTTGCGGATCATCTGCCTTCTTTGTTTTCTTGGACCATCCTTGTTAAGTTTATTGTACTGTGTTTATATTGTGTATGTGCTTTTGTATCCTGCTCTGCATAAGAGTGGTTTATAAATGATAACCAATATATTTCATTTATTAAGGCAGACCTGGGAAAAGCTACTGCTTAGCCTTGGTGGTAGGGTAGTATGAAGTCTTGCTACCCTTTGGGGTTCTGCCAGACTTGTGACTTGGCTGGGCCACTGTTAGAAGGAGAGTACTGGCTAGATCAACCTTTGGTCTGATACAGTATGGCAATTATATCTAGCTAGAAAATCCTATCAGTCTTCCTACATGTTACAATCTGCACACAAGAATCATATTTGGTAGTTATTACTGAGAATGTATGAGGACTTAAGAGAGAATTCTCAAACCCTTATTAACAAAATGCCACAGCCGTTCTAAATTAGCAAAAACAGCTATTGTGTGACATATGTCTTGTCTCAATGGATGTAGAATTATTATACAACACTCCTTAGAGATGGTGTAGCCTCCTTTCACGGATTATCTACCCTATACCACCAGTATGTGCTAAAAGCTATTACAAAGTTAATTAAAAATTCTGACCCACAACTCTTTCAGCTGCATTAACAAAAAGACAAACTCTTCAATGTGTGAGTGACAGCAAATACAGATCAATATGCCCAACAGGAAATCATATCTGATTGAGATATTTAGCCTTGTGAACTGCTTTGACATATGTGTAATTACAGTATAGAAGTATCAGAATCTGCATAGATTCACATATAGAAACCAACATTCTCTTTTGTTATGTCCTATACCAACCTTTTATTTATTTATTGGGATTTATTTGCTGCCTTTTATGAAGAGTCACCAAGGTGGTGTACAGTTTAACATAAAACTTTAACAGCATAACAAATACAAACAAGTACAATACATGAGGTAAACTTGAAAAGAAACAAATAATAGGACAATACACAAATTTAACACCACTGAAATCTACTACTAATGTGTCAGCATAATGTTCCTCTTAGATCTGATGGAATCTTACCACTGCTGGTTTTGGTCATCACTTCCTCTGCATGAGTTATCCCAGTGCTTCATTTCCATCCTTTTGGAGTCCTCTGTTTATCTCATTGTTTATTTGATGGCTGGAATACTCTCCCAGAAGCAGCAATCCAATACCCTGTCTATGAACTAGTTTTCTGACATTTGATGCTTAGTTTATGTCCTCCCCCCCCCTTGGGGGAAAAGACATTTGCTGCTTGTGTCTTTTCAGATATTTACATTCCTATTATCGCTCCCCTTAGCCCTATCTTCCCTGTCCTTGATGTTGCATACATATTTTTTTTTTTAACCCTCGTGGCTTACCTCATTTGGCATCTGATACAAACATCTATGCAGCTCCATTTAGCTATATTACACCCAGCACTATTAAAGTATAAAATTCTCTTACAAAATTAGGTAAAATGGCAGTAGAAACCTAATGTAAACAAAATGAAAAACTACAAAGGAAATTCCCTACAGCTACCTACCTACAGCTGGAAAATTTAGGGTGAAAAAAATCCCCCCCCCCCCCCCAAATAAAAATTGTTCAACGGGCACATGAAACACTGAAAGAAATAGTCCTGTGCCTCCTACGCTACCTTTTTCAGAAATCCCATAGCCCAAATTAACAGTGTATGATGCCTCTTTGCCACAAGTTATACTTTCAAGATATTTTGCCATGTTTGTACACTCCTATATTGATTATTTGTTGTGGAGTGTTCTTTCTCCTTATATATATATATACACACTAGTAAAAAAGCCCCGTTTCTGATGCAAATGAAACGGGGGCTAGCAATGTTTTCTTCTGTGTGCATGTGGGAGTGTGTGTGTCCCTGCCCTCTGGCCTCTCTCCCCTCCCCCCTCTGAGTCCTTCACTGTTACAGAGCCAGCGATTTGATTTCGTGCTCTGCTGTTTTCCTTCACTGACTGTGTTACAGAGAGGGCGGGGCAGACACTCATAGGGAAACCGGATATCTCGCCCCCTTCACACTTCCGGCTGGAGGCTTCATAGAACGTTGGTTTTGCCTTTTATATAGAGAGATAAGAGAGAGAGCATTGTCTCATCCCATGACTTTAATTTTTTTCAGGAGTCTCTCATTTATAAATGATCTGGAAATCAGAACAACAAGTGAGCTGATTAAATTCTTAGATGACACAAATTCAAGGTTGTTATGCGGACTGTGAAAAATTGCAGGACGACCTTAGGAAATTACTAGTACTTCTACAATTTGATATGGCAAGTGCATTCAATCTAGTAGACCATTCAACACTAGATAGTCCATTAGTCTGATGCAGTATGGCTATTCTTATGTTCGTATGACAATGTCTACGTGCTAGGATTGGGATGTTAAATAGAAGTTTTAAAATGACCACCTGACTCTTGTATATAGCCCATTTTTTCTAGTCTCCTAGAGATCTGCCTGGCCTCATAATCAGCCCAAAGTACAATGTTTGACCCTATTGGTCTTCTCCAGCTACCCTAATTCTTATGGGTACTGTTTTGCATCCATCTGTTTAGTGCAAAAATCTCCATCTTGGGTATAGGAAACAACGCAACCCAATATCTCGCTCCCTGTCCACCCGCTGCAACATGCATCCCTTCTTTTACCTGATGCCCAACATCCTTCTCTCAGGCATCAAACATGCATTGTTGCAATAATTCAGAAGCCACCTCCTTCAGGCAATTGATCTGCCTCCGGTGAGAAAGGACTCATCCTGTCAGGGCAGAACTCTTGTTTCAGCTGCCGGCTGTAAGTTACTTGTTTGTAAGACACCAATAAAAATTAGTCTTTTTCTGCTGGTTTACCTGAATGTTTAGTAAGCGTAGCATGTGCACTATGAGAATACTACAAGCAGGGTGCCGGGGAGAATGTATTCACAATCTACTGTGTACCACACACATTCCAGGCACTGCCAACCTCTGCATTAGAAGCAGAAATCCTGTCTGAAAGATGGTGGGTGACTGGATGATGAGGATCCATAAGGTGCACTCTGTGAGACAGCCATTAATGAAAACCTAAGACCATGAAGAGTAGCCATACTGGGTCAGATCAATGGTCTAGTTAGCCCAGTATCCTGTTTTCCAAACAGTGGCCGAGCCAGGTCACAAGTACCTAGCAGAAACCCAAATTGTAGCAACACTCCATACATACTACAAATCCCAGGGCAAGCAGTTGCTTTCCATGTCTGCCTCAATAGGCTGGACTATTTCCTCCAGGAATTTGTCCAAACCTTTTTTTTTAACCTAGATATGCTAACCGCTGTTACCACATCCTCCAGCAGAGAGGTCCAGAGCTTAACTATTTGTTGAGTGAAAAAATATTGCCTCCTATTAAGTATTTCCATGTAACTTCCTCGAGTGTCTCCTAGTCTTTGTACTTTTGGAACAAGTAAAAAACTGATTTACTTCTAGTCGTTCTACACCACTCAGGACTTTGTAGACCTCAATCATGTCACCCATCATTCGTCTCTGTTCCAAGCTGAAGAGCCCTAACCTCTTTAGCCTTTCCTCATACATTAACAGGGGATACATATGAAGAACTGGCAAGAGCCAAGTAGCATTTACACAAGAATGTAAAGGAAATTTATATCCATCAGTAACACCATCCTGGGTGCCAGAGTTCTGAAAAGCTGGCAAATGTCACATCTATCTTAAAAAGTATTCCAGAGGTAATGGCCCGGGTAACCACAGACTAGTGAATCTAATTTCTGTTCCCAACCCTATTCTTGCCTAACTGTAGAGTCTATAACAAAATTAGAATCATTAGTCACATAAGTAAATATGATCACTTGAGGAAGGGTCAGCGCCGTTTCTTAAGGGAAGGCTCGTCTCACTAATCTGTTAGACTAACAATCCAGGTTTTAAATTTTCTTAATTATCGGTTAATTTTAATTAATCACTGTATTATAACCTAAACTTACACATCCAAATTAAAACATTACCATTATACCACAAAGCATAACTTTATTCAATTTAAATACCTACTTAATTAATGGAGATTAAACACACCACTGGAGTAAAGTATTTAACAATCGTTAACTGAATGATTACATGCAAGCCAATGGCTAACTAAAGGAGTCTCTCTTTTCTGTAATCGAATATTACTCAAATGTTGAGCGATACGTAATTTAATCTTCCTAGTGGTTTCCCCTATATACCATAGCTGACAAGGGCAGCATATGGCATAAACCACATTATAGGAATGAGTGTGAGATTCTAACACTGGAGTAAGAAGAACTTGATAGAAGATCTGGTTCGGTGTGGAATCTTTGGTTTCTAAGGACACTGACTTTTCAAGAGGATATTGGAAAATTTCCTTTATTTATCAACGGACATATTACTGACACTCGTTTTTGGATTATACGTGTGAATATACAAACATCTCTTTATTTGGAAGGACAACAAAAAGATAAGTCAATTGACTATGAGTATGTTGTATAAATTTACAGGATATGTAAAAAAAATCTTTAGAGTGCCAGAGTTGTTAAATACTTTACTCCAGTGGTGTGTTTAATCTCCATTAATTAAGTAGGTATTTAAATTGAATAAAGTTATGCTTTGTGGTATAATGGTAATGTTTTAATTTGGATGTGTAAGTTTAGGTTATAATACAGTGACTAATCTGTTAGAGAGACAACAGCCGAGCCTGCAGAGAATTCTTATTTATTTTCCATTTTTATACATCACTTCTCCCAAGAAATAGACACAAAGGTGTACATCACAAATCAGATTACAGCATAATGAAAAAAAAAACAAATTTATAATACATGTGCAAGATAACATAAACTAATACACAAAAATAAAATCATCAACTGTACAACAGGATCCATTAAAAATATTATAGAAAGACCATAGGAAAAACCCAAACCTTGCATAACTTCAAGAAGGATTCTAAATAGGCCCTAATTTTTGTTCCAATAGGAAAATGCGGCTCACTTAGGGACCCTTTTAATAAGCTGTTTTCGTACATAGGCTTACCAAGAAAGGGATCTAGGTGTCGTCGTCGATGATACGTTGAAACCTTCTGCTCAGTGTGCTGCGGCGGCTAAGAAAGCAAATAGAATGTTAGGTATTATTAGGAAAGGAATGGAAAACAAAAATGAAGAAGTTATAATGCCTTTGTATCGCTTTATGGTGCGACCACATCTTGAATATTGTGTTCAATTCTGGTCCCAGCATCTCAAAAAAGATATAGTGGAATTAGAAAAGGTGCAGAGAAGGGTGATGAAAATGATAAAGGGGATGGGACGACTTCCCTATGAGGAAAGGCTAAAGCAGCTGCGTCTCTTCAGCTTGGAGAAAAGATGGCTGAGGGGAGATACGATAGAGGTCTATAAAATAATGAGTGGAGTGGAACGGGTAGATGTGAAACATCTGTTTACACTTTCCAAAAATACTAGGACTAGGAGGCATGCGATGAAGCTACAAAGTAGTAAATTTAAAAGAAATCGGAGAAAATATTTCTTCACTCAACATGTAATTCAACTCTGGACTTCCTTGCCAGAAAATATGGTAAAAGCGGTTAGCTTAACGGGGTTTAAAAAAGGTTTGGATGGCTGCCTAATGGAAACGTCCATAGAGCATTATTAAATTGGGCTTGGGGAAAATCCACTATTTCTGGGATAAGCAGCATAAAATGTTTTGTACTTTTTTGGGGATCTTGTCAGGTATTTGTGATCTGGATTGGCCACTGTTGGAAACAGGATGCTGGGCTTGATGGACCTTTGGTCTGTCCCAGTATGGCACTACTTATGTACTAATGCAATGTTCCTGTGCACCAAGCCCATTTCTTCGATCATTGTAAAATTGGTATTTTTCTTTTTGCTGAGTTTCTGACCATATGCTAATTTTAGCATTAGCATGTTGCAATTTTAAAAAATTAATACAGGAACACTTAATACCAGCTGAATAGTGCTTTCACACTCATTCTCTGCCTCTAACACACTCCCTCCAAAAGAATTCTTAAAATACCTAATGTTTAGCATGTGTAGATGCCAAACTAACGTACTTTGCTCTTTGTTAAGCATTGTATTTTTAAAATTATAACACAAAGGGATCCTTTTACTAAGCTGCAATAAGCAGTAATGTATGCGGTACCACAGCTTAACAGGGTTTACCATAGTAAGTTTCAAAGCTTAGGGGTGTGTCTGGGAGCAGAGAGTGGGTGAGTCTGTCATCAGTTAGAGCTCCTTTTACTAAGGTGTGCTAACAGATTTAGTGCACACTAGCAATTAGCGTGTGCTAAATTATAATATGCCCATAGGAATATAATGGGCATCTTATCATTTGGCACATGCTAATCATTAGTGCACCTTAGTAAAAGGACCTCTTAGTGCGTTGGCATTGGTGTGCGCTGAACAGTGTGTGAGCCCTTACTGCCTACAAAATAGATGGCACCATTTTGAATTTCCCTACATTAGCAGAAGAGAGTCAGGGAAAAGTAAGGTAGGCACAACGAAATCAGATAGTATACAAGCGGATATGAATTTCATGTAGCTTTCATAAATAACCCCCTATTTTTACAGTTAGTTTAGCGGGGTTTAAAAAAAGAAGAAAAGGGATGAGAAACATAAGCTTGGGAAAATTCATAAATCTCAAATTATGGTGCTTTAACATTTTCTCTGCAGTCTTCATTTTTCCAATTACATATTTTCCTTCATTAATTTCACTGCTGCCTCCTCTACTTCCTTTAATTTAGTGTCTGGAAACTGTTTTTTTAATGTTCATACTAAATTAAAGTGTCATAATCTGATACAGTCTACAGACAGAAGCAATTGATAGCTGCTTCATTGATTCCACAGAATATTATTACATCTGTATGGCCAGAAGCAATTGATAACTGCTTTATTGCTTCCACTGAATACATCTGTGTGAACAGACAGAAGCAACTGATAGCTGCTTCACTGATTCCACTGAATACTACAACATCTGTGTGAACTTAGTAGAATGAAGAACAGCAGAAAACTTATCTACCCTTCTGCCTGACAGATCTCAGGGAGCTTATACTCCTGGGAAGATACCATCAAGCCAATTAGGTTTTCAGGATACCCACAATGAATATGCATAAGATAGATCTGCATACAATAGCGGCAGTACGTGGAAATTTATCATTCATATTCCTTAAATTATATAATGACTAATCTTTATTCACATTACATTCTATTGAAAAATACACATACAACCTGTACAATCAAAACTAAGGGCCCTGTTTACTAAGCTGCATTATAGGCGTGTTAACATCTTTAACGCGCGTTAACCATGTAGGTGCCTACACAGTTAGCGTGATCACTAATTATAGGTGCATTAAAAATGCTAACCTGCCTTAGTAAACAGGGCCCTAAGAATGCTCCTGCACTATCTAAGCTTATATGACAGCTGCAAAACACAGTGCATGTCACAAATAACTTATCTTCAACAATTCCAATCAGATGTAACTGTTGGCATGAAAAAGATATCACCCTTCAGCCCTTCATTTCTTTTGACTGTCAATTCTCATCAGTAGAAGCAATTAAGAAGTGTCCAGATTGGCCATGTCAAAAATATCCATGGATCAGTTCCAAGCTCTTTAAATTCCACTGCTTAAAAAAATCTTTATATGCTCCGTTACTGTTACTATTATTAGCTTTGACAAATCTTCACCGATCATTCGCCACTGAGAGCAAAGATGATAATTGCCCACCAACTAATCCAAACTCCTGCTCACTCCAGTCAAAAGTAGCTACTAGAAATGCAAATGTAGTAAAATGAGCATTCCATGCAATGCACAGACATTTCCGTATGATGCACAGAAGGACCACCTACCTTTAATGTGCAGCTATGGCAAACGGTTAAAGCCATGCAGAACCCCTTTGTACATTAGAAGCTAAATAGCGTTTGCTTTAGACTGGCTCCAATCAGTCTAAAGCAAACATTGCAAGCAAGGTAAACTTTGTTCATCGGACCCTCAGTATACAAACACGCATACCCTGATAACTACCCAACACTGACATCTGCATAACTCTCAGCTCTGCCCCCTGTACCGCCCCTCACCTGCCACCTTCCAACATGGCCAATGAGTGCCAATATGTAGAGGCGCTGTCCAGTTAAGTGGTGCTGAATTTTGGGCCAGGCAGGCACAAGCAGTTTAAACAGGCAGGAGGCTGTTTTGCCCATTTAAATCACTTTGGGACTATTTTAATAAGCTGCGTGGGAGCCTATGCATACCCAACATGTGTCAATTTTGAGTTACTGCCCAGCTACCGTGTGGCCCTTGTGGTAATTTCATTTTTTACGAATGTCCATAACCTGTGTTGGAAAATATTTTTATTGTCTGGCGCGGTGGTAATTGAGCGGTAATTGGCATTTTACATGCATAGAGCATTACTGCCCAGTTAGCGCATGAGACCTTACCGCTAGGTCAATGGCTGGCGGTAAGGTCTCAGACCCAAAATTGGCGCACGGCAATTTTCATTTTGCCGCACGTCCATTTTCGGCAAAAATCAAAAAAGGCATTTTTTTACAGGTGCGCTGAAAATGATTCTGCATGCACCCAAAACATGTGTCTACATTACCACAGGCCATTTTTCAGTGTGCCTTTGTAAAAGGGCCCCTTTGAATATCGATCTTTTGAAGAATAACAAATCCAGCTTCGGCCGCAGCTCCACTGGGACTGAGTTTTACCACCTGGGCTCAAAATAAGAAAATAATCCTTACTAGCCTTACAATAAAGGTACTTCAAAGAAACTTCGGCAGTGCACATGAACAGAAAACTCAAGAACTCAATAGAGACGCTGGCTTTCTGTAGGTCTTCTCTATATACCTCTCTGTCTGCTTCGGCTCCTCCAAGTACAGGTATGGATTTGGGTCATGAAGTGGAGGCAAAGACTAATGAGTAACCAGGTTTAATTCCCACTGCAGCTCCTTGTGACCCTGGGCCAGGGGCGTATCTGGAATCCGGTGGTAGGGGGGGCCAGAGCCAGAGAGAGGGGGCACATTTTTGCCTCCCTCTCCCCCCCCCCGCCTCTCTCCACCCCTCCCCCCCACCCCCGCCGTCAACCCTCCCCCGCTGCTTACCTTTGCTGGCGGGGGCCCCAACCCCCGACAGCCGAGATCCGACTCAAAGTCTTCATATTTTGTCTTCCTCCGACTCCTCCATGGCCATGCTGCAAGTAACGCTGCTGATTCGTTGAATCCAGTGTTGTACACACGTACAACGTGCTGCGACGTCAGACTCCGAACTGGAGGCCATGGGGATTTGCAGCTAACTTCCCCCATGAGTATATTTTTCCTTGGAAAACTCTCCTTAAAAACACAGGAAACAAAAAGAAGGGAAAACCTAATTGCAAAAATACAGATGTGGATAGAAGCAATCAGGACATACAAATAAAAAAATGTAATCACATCAATATACAAATCACAAAATCATTCAGTGTGGTGGGTTGCCAACCTCATAAGTACATAAGTATTGCCATACTGGGACAGACCAAAGGTTGATCAAGCCCAGCATCCTGTTTCCAACAGTGGCCAATCCAGATCACAAATACCTGGCAAGATCCCAAAAAAGTACAACACATTTTACGCTGCTTATCCAAGAAATAAGCAGTGGATTTTCCCCAAGTCCATTTTAATAATAGTCTATGGTCTTTTCCTTTAGGAAGCCAGCTAAACCTTTTTAAAACCCCGCTAAGCTAACCGCCTTTACCACATTCTCTGGCAACAAATTCCAGAATTCAATTACACGTTGAGTGAAGAAATATTTTTCCGATTCATTTTATATTTACTACTTTGTAGCTTCATTGCATGCCCCCTAGTCCTAGTATTTTTGGACCTCTATCATATGTTCCCTCAGTCATCTTTTCTCCAAGCTGAAGAGCCAATCAATTATGTAGATAGTAATGTAATCACTGTCCACTGTTAGTCCGTCACAAACAAAATCACCAAATGTTACATGTCCAACATTTTTCAGTGTACTGCCTGCTTCAGGGGCTTCCTAAAGCTTGGTGCAACAATGGAGCAGGGCAGCGTGTCAACTACTAAGAAACTGGAAATAACCCTAAAAATGAAATAAAAATAGACATAATCACAAAATAATAAAATGGAGAAAATCTAAAAGAAAAGGTAGTTGTTACCACCTAGTTCAGTCATGCAAGGTATGTCTGTCAAATGTATAGGTGACCACTGGAAAATGCAATAACAAAAATAAAAAATAAACAAAAGGTTAAAAATGCATACATAAAAAAGCAATAAAGGAAAAAAAAGTATATATCTAAGAATGGATGTAAACTGTTCCAGGCAGCAAATTAGTAAGTTCGCAGGACAACTACCAGAGAGCCTCTAAAATCACTCATTTGTACCCAGTTCTCCCAGTTATCTGGAAGCATATCCACAAAAATAGCTATCATAAACCAGGGGCATAGCCAGATGGTCAAATTTGGGTGGGTCTGAGCCCAAGGTGGGTGGGCATGGAATTCACATCCCCCCCAACACCCCTCTGGTTTGCTCCTCTCTTCACCCTTCCCTGCCCACAGACTCCAAATATTTATTTTTTATTTTTTGTTACATTTGTACCCCACGCTTTCCCACTCATGGCAGGTTCAATGCGGCTTACATGGGGCAATGGAGGGTTAAGTGACTTGCCCAGAGTCACAAGGAGCTGCCTGTGCCTGAAGTGGGAATCAAACTCAGTTCCTCAGGACCAAAGTCCACCACCCTAACCACTAGGCCACTCCTCCACTGTTGCTACTATTTGAGATTCTACATGGAATGTTGCTCCACTAGCAACATTCCATGTAGAAGTCGGCCCTTGCAGATTACCAGTGTGGCCGCACAGGCTTCTGCGAGTCTGACGTCCTGCACGTATGTGCAGGACGTCAGACTCACAGAAACAGAAGCCAGCGCAGCCTTCTACATGGAATGTTGCTTGTGGAATAGCAACATTCCATGTAGAATCTCCAATAGTATCTATTTTATTTTTGTTACATTTGTACCCTGTGCTTTCCCACTCATGGCAGGAGGCTCAATGCGGCTTACATGGGGCAATGGAGGGTTAAGTGACTTGCCCAGAGTCACAAGGAGCTGCCTGTGCCTGAAGTGGGAATTGAACTCAGTTCCTCAGTTCCCCAGGACCAAAGTCCACCACCCTAACCACTAGGCCACTCCTCCACTTAAATACTTGAGCAGGCGGGGATCCCCAAACCCTGCTTCCTGAAGATTTCCTCCTCCTCCTTGAGCAGCCAGCACTCTTCCAAATGGCAGCCGGCAGCACTTGCCTCAAACTGATACCACTACCAGCTTGTCGTGCATGCTCAGTGCTTATGCATGTGTGAAAACTGGGCATGTGCAGAAAGGCCGGTCTCCAGGCAAATGCTGCTGGCTGACATTTGGAAGAGAGCTGGTGCCCAAGGAGAGAAAATCTTCAGCTGGCAAGATTTGGGGATCCCCACCAGCCACAGCAAGAGTGTCACAATTTTGGGTGGGCCTGAGCAGGGGCATAGCCAGACAACAGATTTTGGGTGGGCCTAGGCAAGAAGTGGGTGGGCACCAAGTGTTCTTCCCCCTCACACACCACCACCAAGAAAATATCTCAGCTGGCGGGATAACGCTTCTTTCTACCTTGGCAGTCTGCAGCAGGTATGCGCTGAAACTGAGCATGCGTAGTTGCTGGTATCGTGGAAAGTAGATTTTCGTTACCATCTTCAGCTGGTGGAGCTTGGGATCCCTACCAGCTACCGCTAAACGTGTGCTACTGTTGGGTGGGCCTGAGCCCTAAGTGGGTGGGCCCTGGCCCACCCAGGCCCACCTGTGGCTACGCCACTGTCATAAACATATACAACATAAATCTAGGTAAAAAGTTAAACTGTTCTACACAATCAATATGGGAGCTCAAGGGAATGCTCTTAGTATATCTCTTAAATTTTAATTTATTAAAAAAAAATTGTAATCCACACTATCTTACAATTCTAAATAACTTTAAAATAAAAAACTATATCTAGCTGAAGAGGCCATTTTGCTTACTACCAATTCTCCCAAGCAAAAATAAATAAGTCAAAGTGAGATACCAAATGTTCACAAAATTAAAAAGAAACTAGTAAATATGAAAAAAAAAAATCCATCTTAAAAACTAATTGAATCCGTACCACAAGTACAACCCCAGCAACACAAGCAAGGGAAAAGTAACCTTCACTGCATCACAGGTACAACCCTGGCAAAACACAGGGAAAGAAACCTACACTGTGTGACAGATACAACCCCCAAAACCTTTCTAGTAGGCTTGATGGGTCATGTTGATTTTTCTCTGCTGTCATTATAAACCTGCTTACAACTCAGTCAGCTAACAAGATGGCACACATGTATATATTTATTTATTTAGATTTTGCTCACCCCTTTTCCAGTAGTAGCTCAAGGTGAGTTACATTCAGGTACTCTGGATATTTCTCTGTCCCAGGAGGGCTCACAATCTAAGTTTGTACCTGAGGCAATAGAGGGTTAAGTGACTTGTCCAAGATCACAAGGAGCAGCAGTGGGATTTGAACCAGCCACCTCTGGATTGCAAGACCCGTGCTCTAACCACTAGGCCACTCCTCCACCCAAAAGAATCTTGTTACTCTTTGGGGTTCTACATGGAATGTTGCTACACTTTGAAATTCTAAATGGAATCTTGTTATTCTTTAGAATTCTAGAATCTTTATTTCTTTATTTAGATTTTGCTCAGACCTTTTTCAGTAGTAGCTCAAGGTGAGTTACATTCAGGTACTCTGGATATTTCTCTGTCCCAGGAGGGCTCACAATCTAAGTTTGTACCTGAGGCAATGGAGGGTTAAGTGACTTGCCCAAGATCACAAGGAGCAGCAGTGGTATTTGAACCAGCCACCTCTGGATTGCAAGACCTAGGCCACTCCTCCACTCCCTTATATACACTACCCCTTGTGAAGGTGTTTTGTGGTAATAGTTTCTGTGGCAGAGGTGCTGACTTGTGATGCACATACATTATTTCTTAAAATATGTGAGTATACATAGAGGCAGTGGGAAAACCACTTTCATCAGTGAATATGCATTGGACCTCTGCACCCAGGGGATTAACACCCTGTGGGGAAGCTTTGAAATCAATAATGTACGCCTGGCCAAGGTTATGCTGACCCAGTTTGCAATGCAGCGCTTGGAAGAACAGCTGGGGGAATATGAAGTGTGGGCAGACAAGTTTGAGGACCTTCCACGGACAGCAGAATATCAAGCTGGTGATGGATGTTATGCAGCATGCAGTCTACATGTATGACATCGGCCATGTGGTCATTGATAACCTCCAGTTCATGATGGGACAGGAGCAGCTCTCCACTGACAAGTAAGTCTTTCCTGGAATTTGTCTTTGCTTCCAGCTTTGCGCCTCCCAGTTTTCACTTCATCATTAGAGAATTTAGGGCCCCCTCCCCAGTGAGTGAGTTTCAGAAAATAACCTTTCCTAGTCAGAGGTGCTCCTTCTTTCAGAAACTCATGGTAGCACATTTCCTTTTACTAGTCAGATCTTGCATGGGATCTGGCAGTTTTCTCTTGCTCCTTTGAGTTGTTTGAAATTTTGCTTAGTCCTACATTTTTGTGACTTCCCCCCCCCCCCCCCCCCTCCTCCCAATTAATATTTTTTAATCCAGCATTTTCCTTTTGATCTTCCAGCTCAGTTGAGGAAATAGCATGCAATGGGCCACAGCAGATATGAGCTGCAATTCACAGCTGCCCTGTACTTGCCTTCTGTTTTATAAACTCTTGCCCAGCCATTGCAGTGACAAACCTTGGCTGAGAGCCATAGCCCTCAACTCTAGAACCTCGGACTGACCGTTCACTTGTCTCTTAGATTGCAAGCTCTTTGAGCAGGGACCGTCCCTCTATGTTTAAATTGTACAGCGCTGCGTAACCCTTGTAGTGCTTTAGAAATGTTAAGTAGTAGTAAGTAGTAGTAGTAGGAATGAATACATTTACACCATTTAAGAGCAAGTGAAAATTTGTGCACATGAATTTGCACACTATCAGGGGAATTCTATATAAATAATGTTGAATGTTAGGCGCTACTTCCATGTTGAACGTTTGGTGCGGAAAAGCGTTCTAATGGATGCAAGGCAGATCTCGTGTAAACAAACTTAAGCGTACATTTATGTGGGGATCTGCAAAGGGGGAGTGGCCATGACAAGTCAGGGGCATTCCCTTAAAATGTGCACAGTGTGGATTTGCGCCCAAATTACATGCCAAGATTTACACCTGGTTTCAGTCGATGTAGCTCCTGCCCAAAGTTGAGCGATGATGCTGTTACTACATGGATCACCTGTTATAGAATACCATTCAGCATTGACTTTTTTTTTTCAGTGAAGAATTTTGAGAACCATTTACTGAATTCAGCCCCAAGGGGCTAATTCTAGAACTGTGTACTTAAATTTGGGTACCTACTCTGTAAAAGAAAGTGGTCAACCACGTATATATGAGCAATTACGACAACTCTGGTGTAAGTTTGTGCACCTAATTACTCCCTTTATAAGTGGATCACAGCAAATGGAAGTTTCCAGTATTTAATCCTTGTAACTCTGCTGCCCTTACAGACCTGGCTGAGTATTAAAAAAGGAATGGTATAGAGTTTGCACCAAAAGTTGAGAAGAGACTTGAAGACCTGAATATGTATACCCTAGAGCAGGGGTGGGCAACCTTGGTCCTTGAGGGCCACACAACCCAGTCAGGGTTTCAGGATTTCCCCAATGAATATGCATGAGATTTGTTTGCACGCACTGCCTTCATTGTATGTAAATAGATCTCAGGCATATATTCATTGGGGAAATCCTGAAAACCCAACTGGGTTTTGGCCCTCCTAAGGAAGGTGGTGGAGACTAAAAAGGTGATGGAATTCAAAAAAGTGTGGAATGAACATAGTGGATCTCTAATTAGAAAATGGATGATATAAAAATAAAACTTAAATGTCCGCATGTGTGTTGAGTTGTGCTTAGACGACAACTCCGGCTGTGAGGAACTAAGGCCATTGCCAGGCAGACTTCTACAGTCGGTGTCCCGTACATGGGAAGACAGTTTAGGATTGGCTAGAGAGGGCTTTGATGGCAACTCCAGTAATTGTAACGTAAGGACAGAACTAGGCGGACTTCTACAGTCTATGTCCCAGAAATTGCAAAGAAAGATCCGGTTCTATACCACATTCATTGTTGGTTTAATCATGAATTGATAATGAGTGTGACTCAGTGGGAGGCAGGGCTGGTGTTTGGGTGGTGGGGCAAGTTCTGGGCAAGACTTCTACGGTCTGTGTCCTGAAAATGGCAGATACAAATCAAGGTAAGGTATACACAAGAAGTAGCACATATGAGTTTATCTTGTTGGGCAGACTAGATGGACCGTGCAGGTCTTTTTCTGCCGTCATCTACTATGTTACTATGATTGTTGGGCAGACTGGATGGACCAGTTCACGTCTTTATGTGCCGTCATCTACTATGTTGCTTGAAAAGCCTCTCCTAAGGTTTAGCTCTTCAGTAATGTTTGTGGCCTGTATGTCTAGAATACATATTGGTGATGAGAAGTATCTTAACTCGCTACTGGACAAGACGTGATCACAAAGCTTCACGGATGGCTAAGGAGTAGCACATTTATGAGCAAATTCAAGCCTGTTGTCGTCACTAGAGAGTTGTTAATAATCTCAGACCCAAACTGAGCAGTGTGTGCTGCTACTGGTACTACCATTTAACAGGTCCTGAAGCTTAACAGGCCACGTGGCTGCAGGTTTCAGGAGAATGGAAGATGTCGAGGCATCTGTCTAATTTGAGTTGAACCTTATTTTCCTAAGGTTAATGGACTATAATTAAAGGAACTGAACAAGACACTAGTTTTCATAGAATTAGCTGTTTTCAGCAACCCTTTTTTTCACGTCTAATTATGTTGTGGACAAATAGTGGATTGGTCACAGATTCGCTGAGCCAAGAAACGTGACTGGTTCAAAAAGAAAAACAAACTTTAAAACCGATCCTGCTTTCCTTACAGGAAATGTGACTCAGAGGCGTATTTGCAAAATACTCAAAGTTACAAACCTTATAAAAGTCTAAGTGCTTTGAAAATGAGCCCCATAGTGTCTTTGAGTAATAAGATTCCCCTGAGCCTCCCTTCCCCCAAATCAATCTACCAAAAAAAAAATGGAAGTATTTCAAGAAGCCCAGTAAAGAGCATTGGGCAGCGTGAAGGATGTGGATGGACACCAGGGGGCGCTCCCTTAGAAAGTTGTCTCTTCTACAGCCGGGGTGGCTTATGAGCAGTGTTGCCAGGTGGGCGGTTTTACCGCCCAATTGGGCGGTTTTCCGCGACCCGCCGCGGGAAATTTTTGCCCGCGGCGGGTTGCGGTTTTTTGGGCTGTTTTTGGGCTTCAGGGCGGTTTTTTCGGCCGCGGGGGGGCGGGGTTAGTGACGTTTTTGGGCGGGGTTAGTGAGGTTTTGGGCGGGGTTAGTGACGTGGGAGGCGGGGCGATGACGTAGGAGGCGGGGCCGATGACGGGGAGGCAGGGCCGATGATGTGGGAGGCGGGGCCGATGACGGGGAGGCGGGGCCGGTGACGTGGGAGGCGGGGCCGATGACGGGGAGGCGGGGCCGGTGACATGGGAGGCGGGGCCGGTGACGGCGGGGGCGGGGTTGATGACGGCGGGGGCGGGGGTGATGACGCGGGGGTGGGGGTGTCAGGGGCGGGGTTTGTGTTTGGGCGGGTTTTGGGCTGTTTTTTGGGCTGGATTGGGCTGGAAAAACATTTTCCACCTGGCAACCCTGCTTATGAACACTGTTCTTTGTACTGTTCCTCTTACACTTCCTTCCTTTATGAAAAACTGTAGGGTAGGCAAATAAAGCTTAGTAAAATCTGATAATGTTTTAGGCATCACAGCATAGTTGCCTAATAGCCTGTCGGGTATTAATTCAGACCTGGCCTAAGATAATACATGATGTAAAAAAATCATTTAAAACAATGTTTCAGCGGAAAGCTTCCACATTGCTTAAACCATCCTACCAATAAAATTTTCTTTTGCAAAATTTATTTATTTATTGCATTTGTATCCCACATTTTCCCACCTCTTTGCAGGCTCAATGTGGCTTACAATATGTCGTTGTTAGTAGATTAAGAGATAACAGTGTTACATAGAAAGTGGCATAATCGAAATTTAAACAGGTAATTATAATTAAGAGATATTACTGATAGTAGGTAAAGGTAGAGATGTCATAGAAAATAGCGTGATCGAAATTCAAACAAATAAATATCCGCAAGAACATTGTTGGTAATAGGCAAGGTTGTGTATTATATTTGTAGTTGCTGGTCTTGTTGGTATGCCTTGTTGAATAGGTGGGTCTTCAGGGATTTGCGAAAGTTAGTTAGTTCATAAGTAGTTTTTAAGCTGCGCGGCAATGCGTTCCATAACTGTGTACTCAGGTAAGAGAAGTTAGACGCATGCGTTAGTTTGTATTTGAGGCCTTTACAACTGGGGAAGTGCAGATTAATGTGTTCTTTTCACCATTATTACTTTGGCTTCCAAAAATATGTCGCATTTTCAAATTTACGTCCATGGAACTTTTTAAACTTTCAAAAAATCCACGCTAAGGCTTTGATTCTTTTCTTCATTTGTGAGGGTAATATCACATCCTCACTGTCGTGTTTATATTCTCTTTTCTTAATTACGGTTTGTTGCAAGCTTGTGGTTGGCTGGGATCCTGGCCGGAGTGTAAAGGTAACGAGATGCTGTAAACATTTCCACCATGTAAGCTTTGAATAAACAACATGTATAATAATAAAAACTAGTTTGATAGATCAGGTGATATGCAGAGCACAAGAGGGTGAGCTTTCCTGAGACTTGGGAACCCGCCTTGAGAATCCACCCATCTCCTCCTTAATTTGCGCTCCTGGATTATTTTAAGAGTAGATGCAGATGAACTGAAAGAAATCTCGGTGAACCTGGTAGATGTACTGAGCCCTGAGTCAAATTGACAAATTAAAGAGTAGTAAATCACCTGGACCAGATGGCATACATCCAAGGGTATTCAAAGAACTCAAGCATGAAACTGCTGATCTGCTGTTAGTAATATGTAACCTATCATTAAAATCATTCCTAGCACCTGAAGATTGGAGGGTGGCAAATGTGACGCTGATTTTTAAAAAAAGGTTCTAGGGATGATCTGAGAAATTACAGACTGGTAAGCCTGACGTCGGTGCCGAGCAAAATAGTGGAAACTATTATAAAGAATAAAATTACAGAACACATAGTCAAACATGGTTTGATGGGACAGAGTCAGCATGGGTTCAACCAAGGGAAGTCTTGCCTCACTAATTTGCTTCATTTCTTTGAAGGCGTGAATAACCACGTGGATAAAAGCGAGCCAATTGATCTAGATTTTCAAAAAGCTTTAGATAAAATTCCTCATGAGAGACTCCTGAGACAATTGAAGAATCATGGGATAGGAGGCAAGTATGGATTAGGAATTGGTTATTGGTCAGAAAACAGCGTAGAGTTAAATGGTCATTCTCTCAATGGAGGAGGGTGAACAGTGGAGTGCCACAGGGATCAGTACTGGGACTGGTGCTGTTTAATATATTTACAAATGATATAGAAATTGGAATGACGAGTCAGGTGATTAAATTTGCAGGTCATACAAAACTATTCAAGGTTGTTAAAACATGTGTGGACTAAGAAATATTGAAGGAAGACCATAGGAAATTGGAAGACTGGGCATCCAAATGGCAGATGAAATTTAATGTGGACAAATGCAAGGTGATGCACATTAGAAAGAATAATCCGAATCATAATTACCTGATGCTAGGGTCCACCTTGGGGGTCAGAACTCAAGAAAAAGATCTAGGTGTCGTTATAGATAATATGCTGAAATGTTCTGTTCAGTGTGCGGCAGCAGCCAAAAATCAAACAGGATGCTAGGAATTATTAGGAAAGGGATGGTGAATAAGACCAAAATGCCTTTGCACCTTGAGTATTGCGTTCAGTTCTGGTCGCCGTATCTCAAAAAAGATAGAGTAGAATTAGAAAAGGTTCAAAGGACAGTGACCAAAATGATAAAGGGGATGGAACTCCACTCATATGAGGAAAGACTAAAGAGGTTTGGGTTCTTCAGCTTGGAAAAGAGACGGCTGAGAGGAGATATGATTGAGGTCTACAAAATCCTGAGTGGTGTAGAACGAGAAGTAAATCAATTTTTTACTCATTCCAAAAGTACAAAGACTAGGTGACGCTTGAGGAAGTTGCATGGAAATACTTTTAAAACAAATAGGAGGAAATATTTTTTCACTCAACAAATAGTTAAGCTTTGGAACTCTTTGCCAGAGAATGCAGTAACAGCAGTTAGTGTATGGACAAATTCCTGGAGGAAAAGTCCATAGTCTGCTATTGAGACAGACATGGGAGGCAACTGTTTGCCCCGGGATTGGTAGCATGGAATGTTGCTACTCTTTGGGGTTCTACATGGAATCTTGCTATTCTTGGGGATTCCGGAATCTTGTCACTCTTTAGGATTCCAGAATCTTGCTATTCTTTGAGATTCTAATGTTGCCATGATTTGGGTCTCTGCGACCTGGCTTGACCACTGTTTGGAAAACAGGATAGTGAGTTAGATGGACCATTGGTCCGACCCAGTATGGCTACTTTTATGTTCTTATGTTCACAGGCACTCATTTACATCAAATGAAATAACAGGTTTCTCTACTATGTTACATTCGGTGAATCTCACTTCTTCCAATTTAACATTTCCTTGTCAGTATTGGCACTCTGTGCATCAATTTAATATTTCCCCTCTTTTGGTTCCACAGGCCGAGAGAAATTATCAAAGAGCATTAAAATCTCTATTCAGAATTAGAGTCATTCCTAATACTTGGTCCAAATAACCTGCTATACATTTCCAAAACTGCTGAATGGGGTGGTGCAAAATTAAAATAAACGGTCAAACGAGCCAATGTTCACTGCAAACTTCAAACAGTGAGCCTCTATAGAAATCCCCATCCTAACCACTCTCCTGAGTGAAAAATCACCATGTGTCAAAAACATACATGGAGCGATACAAAGGCATTATAGTATTTTTGGTCTTATTCACCATCCCTTTCCTAATAATTCCTAGCATCCTGTTTGCTTTTTTTGGCCACTGCTGCACACTGAGCAGAAGACCGGTGTGTTATCTACAACGACACCCAGATCTTTTTCTTGACCGCTGACCCCCACGGTGGACCCTGGCATCAGGTAACTATGATTCGGATTATTCTTTCCAATGTGCATCATCTTGTGGGTGGAGGTAAGCCTGAAAGATGGGCAATCTTTCGAAACACATGGGAACCTTTATGGAATACTTTGTCCCCATGGGCTTGTAGTTTGCTTTTGAATTGTTGACTATGATTATGATGGGACGATTTCATGGAGCACAGAGATTACAACCACTACAGAGAGACGGAGTGGCAGGGGTCTGGGGGGGGGGGGTAAGAATGGGTTGGAGGGGGGTATAGGTTTTGGAGGTTGATGTAAGGCATGTAAACAACTGGCAGGAGACATGGAATAATCATGTAACACCTGGGGGGGGGGGGGGAGAAGAGGGGGTTATGAAAGGCTCTGAGGAGGGAGATAATGGTAGAAAAAAAAAGAAATATTGACTTTGAGTTCATGTTAAGGTCGCTGTTCACATACTGGTGTGTTGTTGGTGTGATGTAAATCAGGGTTGTCCTACCTTGGTCCTCGAGGGCCACAATCCAGTCAGGTTTTCAGGATTTCCCCAATGAATATGCTTGAGATCTATTTGCATACACTTCCTCCTTTGTATGTAAATACTTCTCATGCATACTCAGGGAAGTCCTGAAAACCCGACCTGGTGAGGGCCAAGCTTGGACATCCCTGATGTAAATGATATTGTCCTTGCTATGTTTGAATAAAGAGATAAATTAAAAGTTGGCTTGCCCTTATCCTCAGCACTACCCAGCAGCAGCAATGTGACTCAGCAGCGGCAGCAATTTCTATACACTTCCCTACTGCCGGCACCCGCCTCTTCCCTTTACTGCGGCTGCCTCTCTGATGTAACTTCCTGTTTCGTCAGATGCTCAGGCAGCTGCAATAAAGGGAAGAGGAGGGTGCCAGCGGTAGGGCAGCGTATGGGAATCGCTGCTGCTGGTGCTGCTGGGTACCATCACAAAGGGGAGATGCCGGGTGCCAATGGCAGGTAGGAAGGGGGGCAACATCCTAGCTCTGCCTCAGGCGGTGGTGGCATCTTGCCTTGGGCCGGCCCTGCTTATGTGCTAGTTGGCTCAGGGGCCCACAAACCTGTGATCCATCCCTGCCTACATGTCATTGGGAACAGAAAGAGAGCATGGAACTTCCTCATGTGACTAACGCTTGCCTGGATGCTTAGAGCCTGCTGGAAGGAGAGGGTGGAGTTGCACATCTGTTCAACATGTGAAGACTTATGAAACTGATTCCCTCATTTCTGGCCTGTACTTTTCCTACATTAAAGATATGCCTGCAGAAAAAGAGTGGTGGGTATACGGACTGTGGCTACAAATGATACTAAAATTCAAGGAGGCAAAGGGGCAGCACAGAGGATAGTTAAAGGGAAGCAAAGGATAAAACCTGAAATCAAGTAGAGCCTGTTTTACTGAAAGAGGAGGAGAAAAGGAGAGATGCGATGGACCTAGAGAACTATCTGCCATCAGATTCTGTTTCTCTGTTAAACAAACCCACTGTATAATTACAGGTCTTAATGGTAGAAGACCTCGAAACAGACATTTTGAAAAGGAAATGACAGACTATAATTGCAACTTTTTTAACTGGCACCATCAATTATCAGCCGTGCTGCCTAAACGCATTTATCTTGAGAGGCCTTCAGAGTAGAGCAGTGGAAACTGTTTTTCTTGGTGGAGTTAACTCATGATTAAGTCTAATAAGTAACGTTGAAGGATGCCGTGCTTGATTGCCTGATTATAAACCTGGCTGAATCCCCATTGCTAATTATAAGGAAAAGGTGTGCAAGGCCAGTGTACACTGCAGAGTTGTCACTGGAGGGCACAGAAGGACAATGCAAGTTGGAAGAAAATATGGCAGGCAAGAGAAGAGAACAGTAGGCCAAGGAAGGATCCAGCAGGCTGGAGAAAAGAAGGTTGAAGAGCCTAGGAGACGCTAGAGAGTAGCACTGCAATGAATAGTTGAAGCTTTTCACGCAACGAATAGTTAAGCTCTGGAATTCTTTGCCGGAGGAGGTGGTAACAGTGGTTAGCGTATCTGGGTTTAAAAAAGGTTTGGATAAATTCCTGGAGGAAAAGTCCATATTCTGCTATTGAGGCAGACATGGGAAGCAACTGCTTGCCCTGGGATTTGTAGTATGGAATGTTGCTACTCTTTGAGATTCTGCATGGAATCTTGTCACTCTTTAGGATTCCAGAATCTTGCTAACCTTTGGAGTTCTACTTGGAATGGGGCTGGTGGTTGGGAGGCGGGGATAGTGCTGGGCAGACTTATACGGTCTGTGCCCTGAAGAGGACAGGTACAAATCAAGGAATACACAAAAAGTAACACATATGAGTTTATCTTGTTGGGCAGACTGGATGGACCGTGCAGGTCTTTTTCTGCCGTCATCTACTATGTTACTATGAATTTATTTATTTATTTATTTATTGCATTTGTATCCCACATTCCCCCACCTATTTGCACCTATTTGCAGGCTCAATGTGGCTTATATAGGTTTGATAATATTGTCATATCAGGATATCAGATACAGTTAGTAATGTGTAGCGATTAGGAAGGGAGGAGAGAGTGAAGTGACTTAGTGAGGTTATGGGTTCTCATTGTAGGCCTTGTTGAAGAAGAATGTTGCTATGATTTGGGTTTCTGCCAGGTACTTGTGACCTGGATTGGCCACTGTTTGGAAAACAGGATACTGGGCTAGATGGACCATTTGGTCTGACCCAGTATGGCTACTCAAGTTCTTATGTTATGTTCTTATCTTTTGACAGCGTCACTACACTCAACATAACGGCTGTCTTCAAACCACTTCCTACTGAAGCACGATGTAAATTTAAGCTCTATATTTTATCCACAAATTATTTTACGGTTTTCTTCCAGATTATTTGGTAGAGTTACTCACTGTAGGAACAACAGTTCGTTCTCTTAGATTGGGAGATCGTTGCTTACTGCAGTTTCCTTCTGTAAAACATGTGAGGTATAAGTCTTTTCCTAGTTCTAGTTTTGTTTATTGTTCCGTGCAACGTTGGAACTCTCTTCCTTTGGAGCTAAGATTGATAGAATCCAGTTTACAATTTCATAAGTTGTTAAAAGCTTACTTATTTTCTATTTATTTAATATAATTTATTTTATTTTATGTACTGATTTAGTTAGATTAGATTGGTTTAGATATAGAGTTTGTTTGTTTGTTTTTTTGTATTTCCTAGCGATGGCCTAGTTTTTACCTAAATTGTAATCCGCACTGATCCTTAGTTGGTATATAGCGGAATATAAATGTTGTTGTATTGTATCATACTTCACTGGCTCCCTGTCCATACAAACTCCTCTTATTGACCTACAAGCATATTCATTCTGCAGCTCCTTAGTATTATTATTATTACACTAGTAAAAGAAGCCCGTTTCAGAGCAAATGAAACGGGCGCTAGCAAGGTTTTCGTCGCCAACACCCTCCTCCCTCCCTCCCTGGCCAACCCCTTCGTTGTTCTGCCATTGCTCCGCCCCCAACATCATGACGTTAGACGCGAGGGCGGGGCCAGGAGCGATTTCCCACCCACCTCCCTGCCAACCCCTTCGTTGTTCTGCCATTGCTCCGCCCTCGAGGGCGGGGCCTGGAGCGATTTCCCACCCCCTGCCTCCCTCCCTGCCAACCCCTTCGTTGTTCTGCCATTGCTCCGCCCTCGAGGGCGGGACCCGGAGCGATTTCCCACCCACCCCCACCTCCCTGCCTCCCTCCCTCCCTCCCTGCCAACCCCTTCGTTGTTCTGCCATTGCTCCGCCCTTGAGGGCGGGTCCCGGAGCGATTTTGGTGGCTTCACCACCACGAACCTTCGAACCTTTTTGAAGGAAGTCAGGGCTTGGCTTCACTGACGTCAGTGTCCTCAGAACGTTGAGGGTGAGTTTTATTATCGTCGATTTGTATCCCACATTATCCCACCTTTTTGCAGGCTCAATGTGGCTTACAATTCATCGTGGATACTGGAAATAGAAAAGAATGTACATTTGGTTTTACAGCAAGTTTTGGTTACATGATGGTGAAATACTTGATAGTGTTAGAGCCAAAGGCATTAGGTACAAGATGGTGTGAAAGCAAAAGACATTAAAGAACATTCCTGGGTATCTTGAAGAAAGTAGAGTTATGCATGTATCTCTCCTCTCCTCTCTTATCTCATAAGGGAAATCACTCTTATCTCTAACCTTCTCTTCCACTGCCAACTCCCTGCACCATATGCCTGAAATAGACTTCCTGAGTGGGTGTGTCATACTTTAATCTTTGACCCTCTCCAAATCCAGGCTAAAAGCTTATCTTTTAAGGATGCTTTTAACTCTCAACCCCTATTCACCTGTTCAAGACTGTAAAGCAAATAAGAGATATAAATAAGCAGTTAACTAGATAAGCCTTACAGTGAGCCACCCCCTGAACAGAAACCCACAAATAAATCATTCTTACAGCTGCAGTGAAGTATGAGGTAAAAGAAAGATTTACTTACAGTTTAGTGATGGGGTTCTCAATCCAATCCTCGGGACACACCTAGCCAGTTAGGTTTTCAGGACACCAAGAATGAATATGCATGAGATAGATTTGTATGCAAACGAGGTAGTGCATGTATATTCATTGTGGGTATCCTGAAAACCATACCGTCTAGGTGTGCCCTGAGGATTGGGTCAAGAACCCCTGGTTCAGTAGCACAAATGCAGACATTCCCCAGCCCCCGATATTCAGCTGGCGGTGGTCAGCGTTTTTTAAAACGCTGATCGTTGCCGGCTAACTTATCTCCCGATATTCAGTGCCAGGCCATGGCCAGGTGCCAGCACTGAATAGCAGGGATTTTTTTGGGTGGGTATACTGCTATGGATTTACAGCCTGTCTTACTGATACAGACTACTCAATAATTACTGTGGATTCTTTAGAATTTGTATTAGATAAATGAGACCTTTATTAGAGGTGCTAAAATCTACAATGATTAAAGTATATACAATGATTCAGCTATATACACACAATGATTAGCTATATAACTAAAAAGAAACAATACCTATCTATAAACAATCATTACATCACTGTCTCTACATCTAGGCAATCCTAAGAGTTCTTAGACCAGGAAAAGAAGCAATAATACACTATACATACAGCATCACTGGTCAGGAATTTCAGGCCCTTATCTCATCAGCCGGGAGGCCCGTTGCAGCGAAAGCCCGAAGTCTCCTTATGACCAGGAACAAGTCTTTTCTGCACAATGTGTCCACCCACAGATAAGCCTCAAAGCTCTGCTGCAACAAGCCCCCCTTTTTATTAAGCTAAAGCTTATTTTCAGAGCCAAGGAAAATTACAGAATGCTTGAGAATAGGTAAATAAGCCATACTGTGGGAATGTGGTCACATGTTTCCAAGTCCAAGTGGCCAGTCTAAACTTCGAAAACAAGCACCATCCTCCTCTTCACATACCAAATTAATTAGAGTTGTGTCTTATCTTCTGCATCCCAACTTATTTTCACACAAAGTTAAACAATCATTTTTAAACAGATTTACTTCTAATCAACAATACAGACCCCAAGTGCACTTGTTAGTCAAGGCAGATAGAGTTGAAAAGCAATCTCTAAAATCCTTTTTATTACAGTGGGCTGGGCGCCTGGCACTTATATGGGCCTAGCTGGATATTGGGCCAGCCGGCCTCCATAAATTTTTAAAAAAATTTCAAGCCCTCCTCCTTCCAATGTTCCCTTCTTTCCCTCCCCCCTCTCAGCCCACATCAAGACCACCCCCCCCCCCCCCCAGCCATGCAGGCAGGTCTTCCCTTCAGGCCTATCTGTATCAATGGTGGTCCACTGGGGTTGTTGGAGGCAGGAGCACAGCCCTCTTGCTTCTGCCCCTTGTGGTGCTAGTCTAAAATGGCTACTGCAACCACTGCAAGCTGCTGCAAGAGGTTGTGACAGCCATTTTAGACTGATGCCGCAAGGGGCAGGAGCAAGGGGGCTGCGCTCCTGCTCCCAATGACCCTGCTGGACCACCAGGGATAAAGGGAGGCCTGGAGGGAGGCCCTGCCTGCACCGTGGGGGGGGGGGGGAGTTTTCTGGGATGGAGGTCTTGATATGGGCTGGAACGGGGAGGGAAAGTAGGGAACATTAGCCCTGGGGGCTTGAGGGGGCTCGGGGGTTTAGTTAAAAAAATTAGAAGAAATTTTAAAAACTTTCTTTTAAAAGACTTATGCAGGTGCCAGCCTGATATTCAGAACCAGCACCAGCACCCGCATAGCAAAGCGGTCTTATTTCGGTCAGTTCTTGAGCTGTCCTAAATGAAGTCACTTAGCTATGCGAGTGTCGGCACTGAAAATGTGGGATACAAATGCAGCAAATAAATAAATAAATATTGCCGGCACGCGCATAACCTGGGGCTCCTCCCCAGTGCCACCCCCAGCACCCGTCCGATCTGCCCACTTTTTGTTTGGGCGGTCTCAGGGGATATTAAGTGGTATTGTCCGGTTAAGTGCCGCAGAATATCCCCGGTTAGGCGTCGGGAAGCTATTGAAGCGGGCAGGAGAGGCTTCTGTCCACTTAAATCGCTTTAACTATTGGCCTCCTTGTCTTTAACATACATAATCAGTCAGGGGAGCCCCACGAATATGTCCCCCTGTCCCTGACGTGATAATCACTATTTTCCCAGCACTTCTTGCAGTCCAAGGCAAGTTTCACCATTCCTGGATACGAAGCTGAAATTTATGGACCACTGGACCAAAGCAAAAGAGTTTTTGTCTCTGTATGATTGGGTTATGCAAGTTGTTTTCAGTCACATATTACTCTGGGAGGTTTTTGGTCACTTAGCACTCTGGAAAGGCTTGACAAAAGGGAGTTTTGTGAATCATTAACTCCCTCTTTTCTGTCTCCCTCTCAGTAGGGGTCTCAACCCATATTGTTTTAATTATTCCCACAATAAATTAAACTCTCTGATCCCTTCTATTTGTCAACTCTGTTGAGCCACCAGGTATTCTGCTCCTTCTTTTATATCTCTTTCTTTTCCTGTTTCTTGACTGTTTGTAGATCATTTCATTGCATGCTATCGATCAAGAAAGTTTAGGCAGCAGAGGGCTGGCACAGACGGCAGAGAAAAGGCTGGCACAGGATTGTGAAATAATGAAGCCGTTTAATTGATATATAAACGGTGGACAAATAATCAGTAAGGCAAATACAGCAGGGAGCCCAAATGTTTCTTTGTGAAATTTCTGAAGTCTGGGCTTCTACTTTGGCCTGTGTCCAAAGTGATGTGATGAAAGATGGCTCTAGGTGTCTTTCCTTCCAGTGCTTTGGAGGGAGCTTTTTTGTTGGAATCCTTTGGCACTGCTGGCAAAGGGCTTCCTTGGAGCCCTTTGAAGGGTCAAGGTTGCTGGAGAGAAACAGGGAGCTGCCTGTCTTCATAGCCTTTTAGGTCTTGCAAAAGAGAGAGGATGAGGAAGTCTTCCAGACCAGTGTTGCCTAAACGGTAAAGAGGAGTGGAGAGGAGGGCAAAAGCTGCTCAAATTTGGGCTCCGTTGTACTACCAACCTTGGTGGTGAGTTGTGTAGTTGGGGCGGGGAGCTCAGGCTCCTCCATCTTGGACTCAGGCATCTTGGGATTGTCTTTCGCCATACAATGTCCTTTGCCAGTCATCTCGCCGCCTGATTTTTGGATATATTTGTCCATTCGATCTCAGAACCAATATGGCGGGGAAGTGTGTCTCACCACAGGGGATAGATATATAGAAAAAATTAGCGGAGTCGGGCGCGGGGTCCGCAGAGAGGAAAGAACGTGTCTGCATCACGTGACCTCTCAGTCCTATGTATCTTTACTATGTTGTTGAAGTAACTGCAATTCTTCCAAAAATAACAACATAAGAATAGTCATACTGGGTCAGACCAGTGGTCCATTGAGCCAGTATCCTGTTTTCCAAACAGTGGCCAAGCCAGGTCATAAGTACTTGGCAGAAACCCAAATCATGGCAACATTCCATACTACAGATCCCAAGGCAAGCAGTTGCTTCCCACGTCTGTATCAATAGCATACTATGGACTTTTCCTCCAGGAATTTGTCCAAACCTTTTTTAAACCCAGATACACTCACCGCTGTTACCACATCCTCCAGCAAAGAGTTCCAGAGCTTAACTATTTGTTTAGTGAAAAAATATTTCCTCCTATTTGTTTTAAAAGTATTTCCGTGTAACCTCCTCGAGTTTCCCCTAACCTTTGTACTTTTGGAACGAGTAAAAATCAATTTACTTCTACTCGTTCAAAGAGTTTCTAATATACGACGGTTGTAAATAAAAATCCCCAAATTGTGAAAGGAGCTCAAACACATGCGTCCAGCTGTCCCTACATAGGTACGCAGCTGTGGAACACATTACCATTTAACCTAAAAACAATTTACGAACTAATCAATTTTCGTAAATCTCTGAAGACCTATCTCTTCAACAAGGCATACCACAATGGTCAAGAACTGTAAATGTAACGCATCATCACTTTACCTTAAATGCTGAACTGTTTCTTCCTATATCTGTTTAATTAATTCTATTATGTCATCTATGATCTTAACACCAATTGTTATCTTCTACACTGGAATGGCGAAAGCCATAACGGAGCATTGTAAGCCACATTGAGCCTGCAAATAGGTGGGACAATGTGGGATACAAATGCAATAAATAAATAAATAATGAGCCCTTTCCCAATACAATAGGTCAAATAGGCAGGCGGTGTAGCGTTTTATGTAGTTTTGGCGAGATGTATATTGATGGTACCATGTGTGTTTCTTTATATAGATACTAGTAAAAAAGCCCCGTTTCTGATGCAAATGAAACGGGGGCTAGCAAGGTTTTCTTCAGAGTGTGCATGTGGGAGTGTGTGTGTCCCTGCCCTCTGCCCTCTCTCCCTTCCCCTGTGCTGTCTGTCCCCTCCCCCTCCCCCCTCCTGCTGTGCTGTGTTTGTGTTACAGAGAGAGTGAGGGCGTCTCTCTCCCCTCCCCCCTCTGAGTCCTTCACTGTTACAGAGAGAGGGATTTCGTGCTGTGCTGTTTTCCTTCACTCATGGGGAAACCGGATATCTCTGGCGCTTCACACTTCCGGCTGGAGGCTTCATTAGAACGTTGGTGGTGCCTTTTATATATAGAGATTTGAATTCTTTACAGGATATAATTCCATAGCACCATACAGTATGATTCGTGCCTGAAATTGAAGAGTTTTTGTTGGATCTAATGGTAGCTCAATATAAAACTCCTGATTAAACATTAAAATTGGTATGATATCCAGGGTGATTTTTGTAAGGAAGAAATTTAGATGGTTGAGAGGTCAATCGGATAGTTAACTATATATATTTGTTCAATAAAGTATATTTTTTAAGCTTTTCAAAGATTAGAATGTAAGCTATTGGAATCAACATTGTGTTTATTGTTATTGATATTATTGTGAGATAACCCTGTTATTCTGATTTACAATGAATATTCATGAGAAAGATTTGCATGTACTGCCTCCACTGCATGCAAATCTGTCTCATGAATATTCATGGTGGATATCCCAAAACCCTGACTGGCTGGGGTGTCTCCAGGACCAGGTTTGGGAAACACTGCTCTTTGTGGCTATCCTGAGTACAGTGACGTCCACTTTTAAAGGTAGAACATAGAAATAAAACAAAAACAGAGAAAAGAAAATAAGATGATTTTTTTATTGGACTAACTTAGCTTTCGAAGGTAACCCCTTCTTCTCCAGATCAGATCCTTAAAACCAAAATCTAGGCTGAAAGCCACTATAATGTCATGCTGTATTTCTGGGTAATTTAAGTAAAATTTGAGTTTGTGTTAAATCAACATTTTTGCCTTTTCCAGATTTCTCTCTCTCTCTTTCTATCTTCATCTCTTCTCACTGCCCTAATTCTTCACGCCCACACAAATGGACCGATGATGTGCAAATAGAAAGCTCCATCATCAAGAGATTCTGGCAGCTGCTGAGAGTGGAGGGGTCTCGGTGTGTGACTGCATGCAATGCCATTTAATTAATAGCCGCAGGAAGGGTTGACGTCAGGGTCTGCCCATTGTAAAACCGTGTCTGAGGAGGCCGCAGTGAAGTATTACAGCCTCCTGCTCAGTCACTGGATCTGGACACCTGATGTCAGCATGGGCAGAGCTCAGCCCAGTGACTGAATCCCAAGCGTGTTTCGGACAGGGAGAAAACAGAGGGTAGTGCCAAGAGAAAAGCCAGGGAGTAAGTCGAATCATTGCTAATGCCAGACTCTGTGCAAGAACAGCCATTCCATAACCAGGCGCCTACAGTTATTTACAAAGCCGTGTTAGCGTTTTAGTGTGCGCTAAAATGTAGAGAGGCCCATATATTCCTATGGGGATCTGAAGCGCTTAGCACACGCTAGCACACCTTTGTAAAAGACCCCCTGAATGCATTTACGCCAGTGGTGTAGCCACCAGTTTCCCAGTTTTTTGGATGTTAACTTGGATGGACCCTTCCAAGCCCCCCCCCCCCCCCCCCCAATCTTCCCAGAGATAAACAAAAGTGACAAAGTTTTTCACCAACTCCTTATCCAACATCTCTCCCCTCTCTCCTCCGTGGCGTCCGGCATCTGCCCTCCTGTCTCCGAATCCCGTCTCTCCCTGGCGTACCTTATAGGTGTCCCCAGCACCTGCCAGAATTCATTTTTATTCTTGCACCAGTCAGGGGCGTAGCCAGACCTCGACAGGAGGGGGGGCCAGAGCCCAAGGTGGGGGGGCACATTTTGGCCCACCACCCCGCTGCCGCCCTCCCGCTGCCACTTCTGCCCGCCCTGCTGCCCCCCCCCCCCCCACCGCTGGAAGGTATTAAAAGAAGCGTGCATGGCGCTGAAAACAGGACTGGGTGCCAGGCAATGTAAGACCTGCACGGGACAAACGCCTTAGCTGGCTGGGGTTGGGGACCCCTGCCAGCCAAACTGGGGGCTCTGGAGTCAATTTGGGGAGCCCAGATCCCTGTGCCCCCCCCCCTAGCTACTTCACTGGCAACAGGCTTCCATCTGCTGCATCCTGCCATACAGGAAACAGGCATTAATGTCAGTGAGGGCGGGACATGGCAATAGGTGCTGGGGGTACCTGTAAGGTACACTGGGGAGGGACAGGGATCAGAGACAGGAAGGTAGATGCCAGGATGCCGCAGAGGAAACAGGGGAGAGAGTAGTGTGGGTGCTATTGCTGGGTGGGCCTGAGCCAAGAATGGGTGGGTTTATGCCCACCCAGGTCCACCCGTAGCTCTGCCACTGATTTAAGCCTGGAAGTGTCCTGTGCATTCTTCTAAAAGTGGGGGGTGGTCTGCACAGAGCACCTTTTCTAGAACGCTAGCTTAGCACGTATCTTGTACATAACTTTTTGGGTGCTGTACTTAAGCCTGCCGAAAGCCGCTGTAAATGCTAGTGAGCAGCTGGGTGTATAAATGAGCCTATTCTATAGCATCTCACCTATTTTCTGAGACCTACCCATGGCCACACCTCTTTTCAGTGGTACATAAGTAATGCCACACTGGGAAAAGACCAAGGGTCCATCGAGCCCAGCATCCTGTCCACGACAGCGGCCAATCCAGGCCAAGGGCACCTGGCGAGCTTCCCAAACGTACAAACATTCTATACATGTTATTCCTGGAATTGTGGATTTTTCCCAAGTCCATTTAGTAGCGGTTTATGGACTTGTCCTTTAGGAAACCATCTAACCCCTTTTATAACTCTGCTAAGCTAACCGCCTTCACCACGTTCTCCGGCAACAAATTCCAGAGTTTAATTATGCGTTGGGTGAAGAAATATTTTCTCCGATTTGTTTTAAATTTACTACACTGTAGTTTCATCGCATGCCCCCTAGTCCTAGTATTTTTGGAAAGCGTGAACAGACACTTCACATCCACCTGTTCCACTCCACTCATTATTTTATACACCTCTATCATGTCTCCCCTCAGCCGTCTCTTTAGGATAGGGCACAGGCCAAGTTTGTGCGTAAACTCAAAAGAGTGCTAATTATCACCAATTATTGATTAGTTTGCGAGCAGGGCTGGGATCCCTGCCCTAATTTTGGCAACTTAATATAGAATCTGCAAAGGGGGTGCACGTGTGGGAGGAGCATGGGCGGGACATGGGCGTGTCCCCTACTAACACAAAGATCTTGCACTCGCTCTTCTTCCTTTGCTCAACCGCATTTACACCAGGTCTATGGCCTGGTCTAATGCAGGCGTAAAAATCTGAGGTGTGCTGATGCCACCTACCCTGGTATTCTATAATGCTCAGGACACACCTAGCCAGTGTGGGCATCCTGAAAACCTGACTGGCTAGGTGTGGCAACTAGCTAACATGATCCACAGGGCCGGCAGAACGCGGCAAGCAGGGTACGCACGGCAGAGGGGCGCCAGAAACTGCCATGCTTGCCTGTTGTGCTGCGCTTCACTTGCCACTTCTGCCGCACACTACAGTCTTTCCAAGACCTACCTTGAAGGCTAGGGCCCACCCTGGTGGTACAGTGGCCTCTGCGGCTGCAGGGGCAGGAAGCCTGGGCAGCTATTTTTAAAACACATTTCTTCATCCGTCTGTTCGTTCTGTTCTGGCAGACGGTAGTACAGCCCTACAAGACTACTCCTTCCCTTCTTACTCTGTTTGTGTTACTGTGTGTTTTTATGTAGTGACTGGGAGGTCCTTGGGCGGGAGGAAGCCCAGCCCAAGGGGAGTAGTTTTCAAATAAAAGGCAGAGAGAAACTGCACTGAAAGGAAGAACGACAAGGGGGGAGGAGACTAGGAAGAGAGGGGGGGTCAGGTTTTTGCTTTTCTGTTTGTTGCTGTGGGTCTTTGGTTGCCTGCAAGCCCCTGCCAAGTGCAGGTTAAAAGAAGTGAATCCACTGGCTAAGGGCCAGGAGATTTGCAGCTAGGAAAAACAGTAACTGCTCTGGGTGGGCAGTGGAGAGACCCAGCCTAGGAGCACGGGATCAGAGCCAGGGAATGCCCATCCCATAGTCAGGGTGAGCCAGTGCAAAGGTCATCCTGGGAGGAGGTCAGGCCATGAGGGTCTGGTCCTGAGATAAAGAAAGGAACCAAGCCTTTGGAACACTGTCTTTGGGGATAGGCACGGTCTGGAGATGTACAAAGTGTAAATAGTCCTGGTTCAGAGTACCTTGTAAAATATACCCTAAGGGAGGAGAATGCAGAAGTTGTATTCCTCCGGGGAATATTGGAAGAACAACTTCTTTAAAGATCGCACCAAGTGATGGAGAGTTCAAGTTGAAGAATAAACTGTTTGAGTTTTAAGCTGCCGACTCATGAGTGGTCATTTTGGACTAGACAATGTATCACTGTCCCAATGAAACAGGTGGGAAATCAGGAGACGAAAGGCAAATTTTGGTTCCAAACAAGGCAACTTTATTGCTAGCAAGTGAACAGCACCGAGTAGCCTCGGGACACTGTGTGTCATAAATCATCTGACGCTTACATTTATACTTCCCTACTGGGCCTGCGCATTTGGCCCCTTACACGTCATACCTGTCATGCGCAGTAAACATTTGTAGTTCTTACAGTACAAAATTGTAGTCCCAGTACGTACACACGTCATAACACTGAAATGATACTGGCAAGAAAAACGAAACTTAGCAGCTTATTCTGTACACACACAATGCTCCTTTCTAGCACAGGAGATAAGGTGCGGCTCAGGAATGCAGGGGGGGTGTCAGCACCCTCCAAGGTCGCCTATTCAGATGGCGTTGCTACGTGCAAGCTGGTCTTGTATAGGCCTTGCAAACTACTGTTACAAGCTATATATCTAATAGCCCTGCATTCTGTCTGTACATTAGTAAACAGCAAACTTGTCTTGTTAGTAAACAGTAAAACTGGATAAGGCACAAATGTCCAGTGCAGTAATAAGGTGTGGCCAAACAGCCAAAAGCAGAGGTAGAGTGCATAAGTAAAAGTCCATCAGTAGGCACAAAACATGAGGTTGTCCTGTTGCTCATTAGTATTCAGGTAGTACCGGCGTTCCACTCCTTCATTCCCCCCTTTTGATACTTGAACATCCATTCTGGTGGAGAGTATCACCTCCATGAACCCTGAAACGGAAAGAAAGGACAAGGATAGTTAGCGAGGGAGGCAACAAGCGAGCCCTAAGCCCTTGCGCAGCCGTTGGTTGCTTCGCCGGGGTTGAGACGGAGGGCCCCTAGTGGAATCCCCCCCCCTTTGTAGCCGGTCTTTTGCTGGCACAAGGGTGATGGCCCATTGAGTGACTCAGGGGGTTCAAAGTGCACATCAGCCACAAGGTGCTTCATCGTCAGCTTCATCAGACTGGGGAATGGGGGAGTACATCTGGAGAGCCATAAGTTGGGCAGCAGCACGGCGGTCAGCGATGCTTTCCATGGTGGAGCGGAGACACCTGAAAACTAAGGGGAGAGACAAAGGTATTATTAGGCAAGACAGCAAGAACAGGCCACCCATGACGAGGAGGCCTTGCAGGCTCCCGGAGGTTGGGAGCCAGCTGGTGAGGGAGGAAGTCCAATCCCACGCACTGTTCCAGGTCTGGACGGGGACGTGGGCTAGTTTGACCATCCGGTCAGTTATCTCCCTGATGACATGGCTCTGGTCATCAATCTGTAAGCAGCAATTACTGAGGTTAAACTTGCCACACACCCCGCCCTCCTGGGCTAAGAGGTAGTCAAGAGCCAAGCGATTTTGGTAGACGGCGGTAATGAGCTTAGTGTTCTGTCGAGCTAGGATATTGAGGGCCAGGGCAGAATCGTTAGTAAGGATTTCGAGTACGGCCTGTAGGCGAATAATGCGATTCAGCATGTAGATAGGGGTGCGGTACCCGTATGTACCATCTTCAGCCCATGTGGCCGGTCCATAGTAGTGAATGATTCGTTCAGGCGGCCACTCGTTGTCCTTCCAGTCTCCAATCTGGACTTTGGGCTTGATGATTGGGAAAGACCGTTTTCGTCGGGTAGGGTTATCAGGCCCCTTTTCCACGTATAGGGGGATTCCCAAAGTTTCGCCGACTTGTATGGGCAGAAGGAAAAAACTAGGTCGGACCGTGCCCAAGAGGCAGGTACCGTACCAGCGGGTCGGGAGTTGTTCATAGGCCCTGCGTCCGCAGATATAGTAGTAGCCCGCCGGGGCTACCCACTTGAGGGAGGCGTTCCCTCCGTATGTCCATGTCGTGTTCAAGGTGGGTTCTGTCCAGATAGGCTCCGGGGCGGGCAGGTTGTCCGTTTGCCACCAGGTCGTCCGGCTGCCATTATACTGAAGAACCCCCGTACAAGCAGAGTCTCCCACTGGTACAGAGTAACGCTTCGATGGCGCTCGACTAGCGCAGAGGGTACCTATGATATTTGTTCTCAGGGCCCATTCGTACGGCTTCGGCCGTTGGGGAAAGGTAATGTTAGTGGTGTTGAGTGCATCCCATGTGTGTTGTCGGATCTCTCTCGCTTCCCAGGGCCATTGTTCACCCATGTCGGTGCCTCCACAGACGAAACAGTTGGCAATTCCGAGGGAGAGGGCGATGTTTTCAGCCAAATTGAGGAACATATTTCGGGCTTCTGGGGAAATGGGGAATTTAGTCTCGGTCTGCTCAGCACGAGCAATTTCATCAAATACGTCCTGGTAGCCGACAACAGTAGTCTGGTAGTGCGTAGGAGGCTTCGTTTCGAGACTCTGATATATGGTAATATATGTCAACGGATCCATTCCTCCGCCGTCAATGCCGAGGCCCCACGTTCCTCTCCAGGGCATGTCGTGTCCTCGGATGGGCCAGTCTAGGGACACATAGTTACCAGAACCTCGACGAAATTCGCCCAGGCCGGCGCATCCGGCATATCCTCCTCCCGTATAAGCACATACTCGGTCCCAGCCCGAGGCTCGAGTGTCGCCGGCGCATGGGAGCCACACCCACGGGGAGCAGCATCTCATGTCTGGACTGAAGGGGCAGACATACTTGTGGTCCTTAACGTATGCCTCTCGCCAACTTTGGCTACCACACTTGCGAGACCAAGGGTGCTTGTCCATGGCGGCACAGACGTCGAAGGTGAGGGTTGCTACAGTTTGGATGCCACCGACAAGGATACGAGTAGAATTAATGTAATACAGAATGCCATCTCCCTCGACTCCCGGAGGTCCGGCCACATACGCAGGGAGTCCTACGCTGAGGGTGACATTGTAGTATCTTGGTTTGGTAGGGCTGTGGCAGATAGTGAGATTTCCTTGGAGGCATCTGTGGAACTGTTGGAGGCCATTCGGAGTGATGAGGGCACAAGTCGGGAGAAACTGGCAATCGCCTTCCGGGGCCTGCGTCTGGTGAATGAGGGTAGTGACTAGGTGATATCCTCCCTCTATACGGTGGCGCACGAGGCGCAAACATTCAGTGCAATTCAGGCTCAGGGTGGCAGGATGATAGCTCGGAACTGCACACAGGAGAAGGAGGATGGTCAGCATTATATATGTGGTGGGAGGTATCCGAGCTTTTGCAGCAAGAAGATAATGAGGCCCACGATGAAGGCTGCGATAAAGAGAGAGCCAAAAACGCAGTGGGTCCAGAAACTGAGTTCCTGTTGCTGGGCAGGCATGAATCTGGTGGTTCACGTCTTTCTTAGAGTCAGCCGTAATGGAGCGTCAGGATGTTGGTGCGCAGTCCAACGCTTCAGGGTGCTGCTAGTGGGAGCAGCAGGCTTCAATCGGGTCCAATGTATCCACACTGGGCTTCCTGCAATTTTAACAGCGGTGGAGGTCGTTAGGAGAACAAGGGAGGGCCCCTTCCATTTTGGCTTTAGGCAGTCAGATTCATCCCACTCTTTTACCCAGACCTCGTCTCCCACCCTGAACCTGTGCGTAGGATTGGTGAGGACCAAGGGAGCTACTCTTTCAGTGTACTGCTGGATGTCTTGCATTACCTGGTGTAAGGCTCTCATCTGTTTCACTAAGGAACTCTCACCCTGTATCTGCAAGGAGTCGGGAAAGGAGGGTAGTGGTGGTGGCCTAGCATACATCATCTCGTAGGGAGTAAGGCCGGTAGCCTTGGGGGTACACCTAAGATGCAGCAAGGCCAGTGGAAGCAGGTCGGGCCACTTGGCTTTTGCTTCTTGGCATAGCTTGGCTAGCTGGTTCTTCAGGGATCGGTTAGCCCTCTCCACTACTCCACTGCTTTGGGGTCTCCAGGCACAATGCAACTTCCAATCGAGACCCAGCCTTGTACTGAGTTGTTGTGTTACTTCACTAGCGAAGGCGGGGCCGTTGTCAGAGTTTATTTGCTTGGGGAGGCCGTATCTGGGTAGGATTTGATGAAGCAGTAGGGAGGTGACTTCTTTAGCCATTTCCGTTCTAGTAGGCTGGGCTTCAATCCATCCGGTGTAGGTACACACGGCGACGAGGATAGCTTTGTAGCCGCGCGCCGGGGGCATGTGTGTGAAGTCAATCTGGCACACGTGGAAAGGGCTGGTGCCTCGGAGAACATGTCCTGGCATAGGGCCGGGCCCCGTTCGAGGGTTGTTCCGGGCACAAGTCGCGCATCGGCTGGAAGCGTTTTTGGTCCACAGGGATAGTTTGTTGATGTAGTAGGTCTTCTCAAGTAAGCGCCCCAGGGCGTCCCTTCCCAGGTGGGTGCGGTCGTGAGCCTCCTTGGCCACCGTCCAGGCCAAAGCTTCGGGTATCCATATGCGCCCATCCTGTAATATCCACCAGCCATTGCGTGACTGTAGACCCTCTTGTTGGGCCCATTCCGTTTCTTGGGGGGTGTAAATAGGGGTCTCCGTAGGGAGCTGGACGACGAGTACGGGGTCAGGAGGGTGAGAGGAGTAGGGGAGCTGACTTGCCCTTTTTGCAGCGTCGTCTGCCCGCTGATTTCCCCGGGCGATAGGGTCCGTTCTTCCAGTGTGGGCCCTGCAGTGCATCACAGCCACCTTCTTCGGCTTCCATACCGACTCAAGTAATTGGCAGATCTCAGCGGCATTTGCAAGTCCTTTCCCTTCAGCTGTCAGAAATCCCCTCTCCTTGTACAAGGCTCCGTGCACCTGGAGGGTGAGGAAAGCGTATTTGGAGTCGGTGTAAATGTTGACAACTTTTCCTTCAGCCCACAGGAGGGCTCTGGTGAGGGCGATTAGCTCCGCTTTCTGGGCTGATGTTCCGGGTGTCAGAGCCATAGCCTCGATCACATGGTCCTCAGATACCACCGCATAGCCAGCTCTTCGAATTCCCTCTATCACCTGGCTGCTTCCATCGGTAAAAAGGGTGATGCCCCCTTGCCAGGGTTGATCCTTCAGGTCAGGTCTGCTCGAGTGCACAGTGGCCATTACCTCTTCACAGTCGTGGAGTGGTGGTTCAGGGGCCGGAAGGAGGGTGGCAGGATTGAGGTTGGTCGTGTCCAGGATCCGCACCTCCGGATTTTCGCACAGGAGGGCTTGGTATTTGACCAATCGGGAGTTGGTCATCCATCTGGGTCCGTGGCTCTCGAGTAGGCCGCGGATGGTGTGGGGTGTGGTCACAAAAAGTGTTTGGCCGAATGTGAGTTTATTGGCCTCGTGTATCAGGAGACAAGCAGCCGCAATGCTTCGTAGGCAGCCCGGCCATCCTCGTGCCACGTTGTCCATGCTCTTGGAGAGGTATGCTACAGGGCATTGCCAGGTACCGACCAGTTGGGTGAGGACTCCAAGTGCCAGTCCCTTCTTTTCGTCGACGAACAAGTGGAACGGCTTAGTCACATCTGGCAGTCCGAGCGCTGGTGGGGCTACAAGGGCCTCCTTGAGGTCCTGAAGGGCTTTCAGTTCGTTTTTCTCCCACTGGAGATCCTGGCCCTCGAGTTCAGGTCCTTTTAGCTTGGCGTACAGATCATGGGTCAGAACAGCGAAGTTGATGATCCATATCCGGCAGTATCCAGCGGCTCCGAGGAATGCCCGTAATTCCTTCTTGTTTGCAGGAGTGGGTTGGTTGCGAATAGCTTGGGTTCGGGGGATACCGAGCCTTCGGGTTCCTTCTCGGAGGCGAAACCCCAGATACTCGACTTCGATCTCGCATATCTGCGCCTTCTTGCGACTGGCCCGGTACCCCTGGGCTTCCAGGGTCTTCAAGAGGTAGAGTGTAGCTTCAGCACATTCGGTGCACGTTTCACGGGCCACCAACAGGTCATCCACGTATTGGACGACCGGCCCATACTCGTCCTGATACGTCTTCAGGTCCTGGGCGAGTTGGTCGCCGAAGAGGGTAGGCGAGTTCTTGAACCCCTGGGGAAGACGGGTCCATGTATATTGCTGCTTGGTTCCCGTCTGCAAGTCTTCCCACGTGAAGGCAAACAACTTTTGGCTGTCGACAGCAAGAGGGATGGAGAAGAAGGCGTCCTTCAAATCAATGACACTGTACCACTTGGTCTGAGATGGCACTTGGGCTAGGATGGAGTATGGATTTGGTACGAGGGCAACTATGTCGGCTACCTGGTTGTTGACTTTCCTCAGGTCCTGGACGGGTCTGTACTCGGATGTTCCTGGTTTCTTAACGGGCAACAATGGGGTGTTCCATGCGGATCTGATTGGTTTAAGGACTCCCTGTTGAAGGAGTTTCTGTAGATGTGTATGCATACTATGCCGGGCTGCATAGGGGATGTGGTATTGTCCTTGGTTGACAACTTGAGCATTTGGTTTGAGCTCAATCCAGATGGGGATAGCGTTAACGGCCAGTCCGCCGGGGTTCAATTCTGCCCATACATCAGGCACTTCATCCATTATGGCTCGCCTCTGCTGGGCGAAAGGGGTGTTCTGGTCGTAACGGCAGTCGCCGGGTCCTACAGTTGGGGGAACGTGTAGTCTCCATTCTTCTCTTACTGGACAGATAAGTGTCACTGGCCGATCTTCAAAGCGAGCTTCCACTTCACCCGTAGTCTTGAACTTCAAGGTGGCCTGGAGCTTACAGAGTAGGTCTCGACCAATCAAGGGGACCGGGCATCCAGGGATGTGTATGAACTGATGGGACACCATCGTCCCTCCGATCTGGACTTGGCGCTCTTTGAGGAGGGGGGCCGCAAGGGATTTCCCGGAGGCTCCCACAATTGGTATAGTTTCTTTCGTGGCTGGGGCTATGGCAGTGGTGATAACAGATCGCTGGGCCCCCGTGTCTAGTAAGGCCTTCATAGATTCTGTCCCCACCCGAATTTCCACCAGAGGGTCAGTGGGGACTCTGCCCTCCCGGTTTCTTCATGCTGTGCTGTCTCGGGTAGCGTCCACAGCCATCTGCCATTCCCTCCGGTCATCCCGTCCTCTCTCTCTTCGGCCCCTTCCACGGCCTCGCCTAGGGGCCCCCGTGCGGTCGCCGGTCTCCTCCTCTCTCTGCCGGTCCCATGATTCCTCTTCTCTCGGGTTGTCCCGTATCTCCTCTGGACAATCAGCCCACCAGTGTCCTTCTTGTCGGCAATTTGCACACTGGTTACGCCCTATGGGGGACCGCGTTCCTCTTGTTCTCCTGCCCCTCCCCTTTGGTCTAGACCTCATTCGTTCTTCCAGCACCGTGGCCAACACATCTGCCTTCTCCCGCATCCGTCTGGTCGATTCCTTCCGGGCCTCCACCTTCTCCTCCTGGTCGCGATATCCGAATACGCGATCAGCTATAGCTTTCAGTTGGCTTAGGCTCATCCCTTCGAACCCCTCCGTTCTCTGTAGCTTTCTTCGTATATCCGGTGCTGACTGGCTAACAAAACTCATAACCACGGTTGGGAGGTTCTTGGGGTCTTCGGGATTTATCGGGCTGTGCCTTCTGAATGCTTCCATAAGTCGTTCAAGGAAGTCCCCTGGACTCTCGTCCTTTTGTTGGACTACACTGTGGATTTTTCCCATGTTGGTAACCTTCTGCTTCCCCTTCTTTAAGGCGGCCAGGTACGCCTGCTGGTATCGGCGGATAAAGGTTTGGCCTTCGGCGGTTCGGTAGTCCCACGTAGGGGCAGCGATGGGCGCCTCCGTTTCTATTAGGTTCTGTAAATTGGCATGGGCCGGATTCGCATCCCGGATGGCTTGCTCCATATTTTGTTGTAAAAGGCGGCGTTCTTCAGAGGTCAGGATGTGGGCGCTCAACTGCCTAAGGTCTGCCCAAGTTGGATTATAGCTGTATATAATGCCTTCCACCAGCTCTATCAGCTGCTCGGGTTTCTGGTCGTAGGACGGCCCATGGAATTTCCAGTTATACAAATCGGCACTTGAGAAGGGAACATGGCTATAAACTGTTGATTCGATGGGCTGGCCCCCCCCTTCCGCCGGGTTAGGGGTATAGGTGGTGGACTGTCGAACTGGGAATAAGTGGGAGGTTCCCCCTTTTCGGTTGGACGGAAGGGCCTGGGCCTGTTGCGGACTCGATTGGGGGAACCGAGTAATGTTCTTCACAACCCGTTTACTCTTCCGTGTGGTTGCGAGGCCAGGTGACTCAGGTGAGGCTGGGCGGGACGTCTCCCCGGCATCCGACTCTGACCCGGAAGTCTCGGCGTCAGCGGGGCCTTCTGCTAGGCCCGTAAGGTCAGGGTACATAGGAGCATAGGGCGGCGGCGCAATGTCGTCTTCGTATGCCTCCGCCGTAGCAAGTATCGGGGCTTTTGGAGGCTTCTTCTCGGCCGAACCCTGAACTTTCCCTGCGGTTTTCTTTGGGGTTTTTTTTCTAGAAAGTGTGTTGGTGGTACTGGGCGTAGTTCCTGCCTTGACTCTGGTAGCAGGGGGCGTGGTCTCAGTGGCTTCAGTGCTAGGGGCGGTAGGCCGTATGGGGGCGGTCCCTGCGGCCTTCGGGACGGCAGCGGTTGCCGAGCTTTGGAGAGCGAAGGCATGGGTCGGCAGGGTTCTAAGTTTGGTTTTCCGGCCTTTTCTCTGCTTTACCAAAATAAGGGCGGCCTTTTCTACCTTCCGTTGGGCCCAAGCCGGCGGATCCCGGACTACATCCAACCACGCTTCTATGTATGGAATGTCCTCGGGACAGCCTGGGTTTCCCTCAATTATAACAATATTCATGACCGCCGCCACTTTTTCATACTCGAATGACCCTTCCGGGGGCCATCCAGCAATTCCTAGCCCTGGCCACATAAATTGACATCTCTGTATCATCCCGGCCCTGCTACATTTATCTAGGTCGAACACTTCGCTAAAGTGTTCCGTCATTAAATCTAACGGTGAGGACCCACCCCCGCCCATCCTAACCTGAGTGCCAAAGGACAGGTGACGGACAAAAGGGGGAAAGGGGAGGTGGAGGAGTAAGGGGTCTCGTTCCACCAGACACAGAAGGGTCAACACTCGGCCTGACCAGGACGCGGTCGCCCGGCCTGGAACTGCAAGCCCATTCACACACTTTCATACGCCACAAGAAACCCTCCCGTTCGCCGCTCGGTTTCGTCGTCGGAGCCTAGTGAGTTTCGGGACCTAGTCGGATACCAATAGTCCGTATTAGTCACTGGCTAAAAGAGGGTGATCACGCCTCTTCTTCGGTCCTTACTGGGCCGGTCACTACGTAGAGTATACTCGCCTGTCCGCCGGGGTCGCAGGCTGCGCCGTCGTACGCTTCTCTCTGAAATGGAAAAAGGTGCCTTGTCGGAACCACACAACCCCCTCTACAGTCAGGCGGAGTGGATCGGCCCTCCTCCGGGAGATGGACGCTGAAATCAGCGGTGGCCACTCACCACCTTCTCAGGTGGGGGTCGATGACCCGATCCGACCGCAGTGGGGGAGGGGAAGAATATAATCCGATTCCCCTTTCTACTTCTGTCCCATCTGGGTCGCCAATGAAACAGGTGGGAAATCAGGAGACGAAAGGCAAATTTTGGTTCCAAACAAGGCAACTTTATTGCTAGCAAGTGAACAGCACCGAGTAGCCTCGGGACACTGTGTGTCATAAATCATCTGACGCTTACATTTATACTTCCCTACTGGGCCTGCGCATTTGGCCCCTTACACGTCATACCTGTCATGCGCAGTAAACATTTGTAGTTCTTACAGTACAAAATTGTAGTCCCAGTACGTACACACGTCATAACACTGAAATGATACTGGCAAGAAAAACGAAACTTAGCAGCTTATTCTGTACACACACAATGCTCCTTTCTAGCACAGGAGATAAGGTGCGGCTCAGGAATGCAGGGGGGGTGTCAGCACCCTCCAAGGTCGCCTATTCAGATGGCGTTGCTACGTGCAAGCTGGTCTTGTATAGGCCTTGCAAACTACTGTTACAAGCTATATATCTAATAGCCCTGCATTCTGTCTGTACATTAGTAAACAGCAAACTTGTCTTGTTAGTAAACAGTAAAACTGGATAAGGCACAAATGTCCAGTGCAGTAATAAGGTGTGGCCAAACAGCCAAAAGCAGAGGTAGAGTGCATAAGTAAAAGTCCATCAGTAGGCACAAAACATGAGGTTGTCCTGTTGCTCATTAGTATTCAGGTAGTACCGGCGTTCCACTCCTTCACCAAGACAGCCAAATTTAACTGCCAGCCTTGCTTCCCACAAGGGTTTTGGATCTTGACTTTTGAGTTCCTGGGGGAGAAAAGGGTAACCTCACCTCATACAGTGAAACCTGGGTTTTCGTTGACTTCGGATTTTGTCGGTTTCGGTTATCGTCGATTTTTTTTCGCAAAAATTTCGTCTCGGTTTTTGTCGATCGCCTCGGATTTCGTCTGTGTGCCCACGCAGCTAATATTGCGTTCTCACGTGTCGTTCTTCTGGGGCGTTGTTTCCGGTTGTGGGATCACACTGCTGCTGTTTTCGGACCCAAATTTCGTCGTTTTGCCACACTACTACCATGTTAAATGTTCATTTATTCTATACACTAGTCTTTTTTATTCATTTAAAAGAAAAATTGCTTGTTGCCTCGGTTTTCGTCGATAGTTTTCGGACGAATTATCAACGAAAACCGAGGTTTCACTGTACTTCTTTCCCGAGGTGGAGGCAACGAGGGCCAAGTGAGTGAGTGAGGGTCCGATGGAGTGTCCCCTTCACGGGGGATCCAGCCCACTCAGACCCCAGACCCAGGAGATTGTGAGATTTTTGCCAAAGACACCAAAAAGTAACTGCTGTACCTGCCTCAGGGGCCACCCTTGGTCCCAACTAATTAGACTAGCTACATGGTATGTATTGGCATATAAGCGCATTTGTTTCCGTTATAAAATAGGTGTATTATACAAGTATGCAGCCAGGCCTTCAATGAGTTGGGGCTCAGAGTGACCCCTGAGGTGGATTTATTTGACCTGGTTTTGTCGTAGTGAAAACTCTGTTCGAAGAAAATGAAAAGTGGATGAAAATTTGATGCCGGCATAGGGTTAGCTTAGTTACGGTTAACTCACTCACTTAAAAAAAAAAATAAAAAAGAGGAAAAGTAGATATTGTGGGTCTTTTGGAACAGAATTTCAAAGGAGCATGTGAGGGCATTGGATATATGAAACTGGAAGGGTTTTACAGCTCAGCTTTAATTAGCTTGAAACAATCAATTTACCCAGAGCCTAGTGGAAATATTAATTCCTTAAGGCAGAAGCAATTTTATTCCTTTTTTTTAACCAAGGAACAAGGTGAATGAAGAAGTGAATCAATGAAAAAGCGTTGAAACCACTTCCCCTCCCCGTGAACCCACCCCACCCCGTGCGCCAGTCCAAGAGGTCATCACATCAGATGAAGAAAATGTTTCAGTCACCTCGAGCTGGCCAGGGACCCAGCAACGTGAGCATCTGGCAACCAGTACAGGGCAGAAACCGCAGGGAGAGGAATAAGAAATTCAGCCTCCTTCCCCTCCCTCCCGACTAAATTATTTAAGGAGAAAAGGAAAGCAAAGGAAAAAAAGAGAAACTGAAGCTGGAAACAAAAGCTCCATTCACTAGAGGAACTAGCCAAATAAACCTTTTGCACATTAAACTGAAGCCAGTCCCCAGACTGCTGAATCAGCTCATCCACAGTGTACTGGGGTTCTCTCGCTATGTGGTTATTTTACACTTTTCTTATTTTGTTTGGGTGGGTTTTTTTTCCTTCTGCTGTATCATGTATCAAACATTTATTTTGCCTCATAAATCATTTTATTTCTGCTGCCTCTGTTATTTGGGCAAAAGAGTGCCAAGTTTTTAAACGGGAAGATATTTTCAATGTCTTGGCACAGCGACCATTCATTGCCGTAAAACTGGTTTAATCCATTGGCTTATAACTACAGCAGGAGAAGGAAAGGAGTGGGAACAGAGTCAGGCTCTTCGAAACAGACCAGAGACGCTGGATATCAATCGGAATCTTTGGGTGCCGTGTTTCGGCGCGCGCACGGTGCCTTCCTCGCTTCTGTGTGTAGGCGTATGGATCCTCTGTGTTGAGATTCTGAGTGGTTGTGGTCTTTAAAAAGACCCTTGTGTAAGTAAGTATTCGTTGTTTTGAGCATCGCTGTAGGAAGGCACCATGTGTGCTGAAACACGGTACCCTGTTGAGTCATCCTCCAATAATGATTCCGATTGATATCCAGCGTCTCTGGTCTGTTTCGAAGAGTCTGACTCTGTTCTCACTCCTTTCCTTCTTCTGTTAGTCTTTGTGGGACGATTATAACTACAGCAAGCATATTTTCAAACAAGTGAGGAAAGCACGCAGATTATGGCATATAGCACTTTTTTCCAGCTCCTTCGTGTGTGTTTCTTTTTTTTTTTTTTTTTTTTTTTTTTTTTAAATGTTTTTTATTGAGATTTTTCAGTTTTTCCATCTTTCCATATAAACAACACAACAGAAGCTTAGACATTGACATGTACTACAATAGATCTGAAACTCCAAATCTAACCACTAAATTTGCTAATCAACACTTATATAAATCTCCCCTTATAACAAAACCCCTTGCACCCCCCCCCCCCCCTTGACATTAGAGTTAAAGAAGAGTTTGTCTAGCCTTCTCATACGGTTGCCAGATTTTATGAAATATATGCATCTGACCTTTTCTCATCGCCGTTAGCCTAGACATCACATGTAAGTAATCCATTCTAGCCAATACTTCTTTGGTAGAGGGCATTGTCACCCTTTTCCAGGCTTTTGCAATTGCCATTTTTGCAGCCACTAGCATCTGGATCGCCAGTTTGTGCGTAAATGTTTTGCTACCCGGGGGCCTAGAGTGTAATAAACAAATTTCTGCTTGCTGTGGGTATTCTATTTGTATAGCTTTTTTCAATATTTCTATAATTTGTGACCAATATTTTTGGGCTTTTGGGCAATCCCACCAGATATGCATAAATGTGCCCCGTCCACCACACTCCCTCCAGCAGTTTGCTGATACTCGGGGATATATTTTATGCAGTTTCTCTGGCGTATAGTACCACCAGTATAATATTTTATAGCCATTTTCTATTGTGGCCTGGGCGATGGAGGGCTTCAACAGCTGTCTATACCTACTCTGCCACCATTCCGAAGAGAAATTCTTCTGCAGGGCGGCTTCCCATTTCTCTGTGTAATGGTCTTGTGGAGTTGTGAGGAGTTGCAATGCTTTATAGATCCTAGTGATACTTCCTTTATTACCACCTCCCCTCAATGCCCTTTCAAGTTTTGTTTCTGCGAGTTCTAACTCATCTTTTGCCCTGCGAGCAATGTAGTTCCTCAGGCAGTTGTAATAGACCATATCCCTATTGGCTAGTTCATATTCCTCCTGAAGTATTTCGAAGGATTTTATCTCTCCATCTTGCCAGACTTGATCTAATTTGTATAGCCCCTTATATGCCCATTGTTGAAATGTTTTCTCTAATTCACCTAGCCGGAAGCCCGGGGCATTCCTAATCCCCATTTGTAGAAAGTATCTTCGTTCTGGAAATACCTTCCTGCGTAACTGAAGCCATGTGCTCAATAGATGACCTATCCCTACAGGGATCTTACGCTGGATACTCAGTATTTCTTTTTCTGATTTCCATAATATGTCTCCTAGGAATCGTGTGCCTAGCCACGCCCTTTCCCAGTGAAGCCATTTTTTTACAGTCATCGGGTCCCAATCCGCCAGTACACGCAGTTGAGCCGCCTGATAATACAGATGAAAATTTGGGACTCCCATCCCACCCTGTGTTGGTGCTTGTAGCATCACATCCCTGCGCACCCTAGGAGGTCTTTTATGCCAGATGTACGCAAATACTTTTCTATTTAGGCGTTGAAAGAAAATGCGAGGTATTGGTATTGGTAGTGCCATAAATATATACAATAGTTTAGGCAGTAGCGTCATCTTTATGGCGTGGATTCTCCCCATCCAGGATAGATTCAGTCCCTCCCATCTGTCCAATTCTGCAAACATTTCTTTCACCTTTTGTGGGTAATTTGCCTGGTAACACTGATCTATTTTCGGAGTAATCATCACTCCTAAGTATTGAATGCCCTTTGTTACCCATTTGAATGGAAACTCCTTCTGGATTTGCTGGATCTCTAAGTCCGATGTAGTAAGATTGAGGAGTTCGGACTTAGTAGCATTAATTTTAAATCCCGATTTCAACCCAAATTGTGTTATTGTATGCATAACATTCGCTAATGAGGTCCGGGGACGTGACAATGTCAGCAGAATATCATCAGCAAATAACATAATCTTCTGCTCTTTCCATCCCCTTGTCACCCCCGACACTCCCTCATGATCTCTAATCCTTTTGGCCAATGGCTCAATGGATAAAGCAAACAGAAGGGGCGACATTGCGCATCCCTGTCTAGTTCCCCTCCTTAAATGAATGGGTTCAGAGTGAGAACTATTTATTTTTAATATTGCCAGAGGATTGGTATATAGTAATTGGATCCATTCCAAATATCTGCCCTCTATGCCTATTTGTTTTAGCGTCTCGAAGAGAAACGGCCACTCCACGCGATCAAATGCCTTCTCGGCATCAACCGAGAAGAGGATCATTGGTGCTGCCGTATTCTCCTCTGCGTATTGAACAACATGCATCAGACTCCTTATATTATCAAATGTCTGTCTCCCTGTTATAAATCCTGCCTGATCCTCATGTATAAGCCTAGGCAAAATTCCCTGAATCCTACAGGCCAAGATTTTGGTGAAAATTTTGTAGTCTATATTTAACAAGGAGATTGGTCTATATGAACCACATTGGGACTTATCTTTTCCCGGTTTCAGGATTAGGATCACCTCTGCCGCTCTCCAGGAATATGGCAGCTCCTCCAGATCCTCAAAGGAAGTAATCGCCTTTAGTAAAACTGGGGCCAGCAATTTATTAAATATTTTATAAAAGCGCGCGGGGAACCCATCTAGCCCCGGAGCCTTATTGGTGGGGAGGGCCTCTATTGTTTCTGTTATCTCTTCTAGAGTAATATCCTGTGATAGCCTCTGCAACTCTTCTCCTGTAAGTTTCGGTAGTGCCGTCTCCTGTAAATACTTTTTTATGTCTCGAGGGGATGCTGTTTGTTCTGATTGGTATAATTGTTCATAAAATTGGTTAAAGGCTTCCTGAATCTGTTCCGTTTTTGTGCATCGGGCCCCTTCCTGGTCTATAATATCTGATATCCAATTACGCTGTGCCTGATTCTTAAGTTTGTGTGCTAGTAGTCTACTGGCCCTATTTCCGAATTCAAAATGTTCCTGTTGAACCCGCTGGAGTTGTATAGTGATCTCTGCTAATTGTAGTTCATTTAACTGTAACCGAGCCTGGTGCAAATTCTGTTCAACACTAGGATTCTTTGGATCTGCCTTGTGGTCTCTCTCTAGCTTTTCTAGCTGTTGGCGTATCGCTGCCTCTTGGGCTTTTTGTTTTTTAGAGAGGTGTGTCTGCAGTGCTATTAATTTACCTCGCAATACTGCCTTCAACCCCTCCCAAACACTCGTAGGGTGCACCTCCTCCGTATCATTTATCTCAATATATTCTCTTATATATTGTTCTACTTGTGCAATATTTTGTGGGTCTAAGAGAAGGGTTTCATTTAGCCTCCAATATTTACGTTTTTTATGTTCCCCCCCCCACCTTCAAGGTCAGTGCCACATAAGAATGATCCGACCAACTACATGGTAGTATCTCTATTTTCCCTATTGAGTTACTCAGTTCTCCATCGCCCATCCAAAAATCAATTCTAGAGTATGATTTGTATTGGGGAGCATAATAAGTATAGTCTCTTTCTCCCCCATGATGGGCCCTCCACAAGTCTTGCAGATTCCAACGATTTACCCATGCCTTCAATGCTAATCTATCGCTCTTAGCATACTCCACCTTCCCACCAGAGTTGTCTACCCGTGGGTCCAATGTTAAGTTAAAATCTCCTCCCACCAAAAGCTGACCTTTTGCATGATTTTGAATAATCTTCTCCAGGGATTCTAGGAACGACTTATGTCCCTCGTTGGGGGCATATACATTTATCATAGTGTAATATCTATCCTGTATGGACGCTATTATCAATATATATCTACCCTCTACATCTTTGATCACTCTGTGTATGACCCAGGCAAATTTATCTGAGAGAGCCACCAGCACTCCTCTTTTCTTTTTACCATCTGAGCTAGATGCGCAATATATCTCAGGATACCTCTTATGGCGCATCAGGTGCTCATGATTACGTTTTAAGTGCGTCTCCTGTAGGAAGACAATGTCCGCCCCCAGGCGAAGCACATCTCCAAATAACTGTTTTCGTTTTTGAGGAGCATTGAGGCCTCTAACATTTATGGTTATACATTTGCATTCCATCTATACATATTCAACAGGGCAATCGTACATTTCCAAATCCACCCTCTGATGAGACCCTCTCTCCATACCCTTCCCTTCCTCCCATGTGTCATAAAGTCCCCTCTTCTTAACTCTTGCCCCTTATATCTCCCCCCACTATTTCCCTTATTGTTAAGTACTCCCCCCCCCCATTTCAACCTTTGCGCTTCTTCCCTATGGAATTGGCGCTTCATGAGAGGAAGTGCAGTCTAGTCCAACAAATGCTAAATAAAAAGAAAATCCCAACATTAATTCCAGTCTTATCTTGAATACAAGCAGAGCATACTGCCTTGTATCACTCCGTGTGCAGGACCCTCGCTCAGCCCAGTCGTTTGGAACCATCGCCTTTTCTTCAGGTTAGGCGCTGAGTTGACTGTTGGCGCTCCAGCCTCCTGCGGCCCACCCTTTGCCACTTTGAGTGAGGTCGACTTCCCATAGATGATTTCTGTGGGCCATTTCTCGCTGGTTCTGCCGCTTTTTCACCCTCCGGTATTATTACTCTGGCCTCCTCCAATGACTTAACTTGGTGTTGCTGCCCATCTTTATAGAAAACCAGCGCAAATGGGTGCCTCCAGCGATAGCGCAGGCCCAACTCTCTCAATTTGGCTGTGAATGGCTTAAGCTCTGCTCGGCGCTTTAATGTCGCCACTGCTAGGTCCTGATAGACTTCCACCCGGTAGGAATCCCATTTAAAGTCTTCCTTCTGACGGGCGGCCTTCAAAATTCTTTCTTTTAATTTGAAGTCTCTGAAACAAGCTATAATATCTCTCGGGAGGTTGTTTCGGATGGGCCCCAAAGTTCGGTGCGCCCTCTCCAGTATCACCTGATCCGGAGCCATCGGGGCCTCAGCAGTCGAGAGTAGGGAGCTGACAATTTGTTTGTACCACCGTTTTCTGCCTCCTGGTAGGTGGGGGTATCGGGCAGCCCGCGAAATCTTAGATTGCAGCGACGGCTGCGATTCTCCAAGTCCTCAAGCTGATCATCGATGCGCTGCTGCCCGATTTGTAAATCCATTATTTTTCTGTCCATCACCCCCATATCCTCTGTACAATCCTCCATTCTGGTCTCGACCTCCTCCACTCTATGCCCGATCTCGGCTATCTCTCCTCTTAGCTCCTCTCCCAGAGTGTCCAGCTTTGTCCTCACCGCTTTTATATCAGTGCGCATTTCTTTTAACCATGTTCGCAGTTCAGGAAAGCCCTTCTCCGCTTCCTCTACCGAATCTTGTGACGGGGGCTTGCCTGAGTTCGCTTGCTCCTCAAAAAGCTCCGGCGTGTTAAAGACTTCGTCCTCCGTATTCGCCATGCGCTTTGGGAGGCCACCGCCCGAAAACGCGTACTGCGAAAGATTAGGCAATTCGCCCCGCTTCTCCATCCTCTCGATCGATTCCACTATTGTTCAGCGTGCAGTTCCTGCTTTTTAAGTCGTTTTCGATCGCTCGCAGAGAGGGATTATTGCTTATTTTACCTCAGGACTATCGGAGCCAGGCTTTCAAGCAGCCATTACCTCCGATGACGTCACTTCCTCCCCTTCGTGTGTGTTTCTATCTGTATTGCCTCTATGTGTGTGTTGGCTTGGAAAGAATAATAAAGTGAAACCAAGTGTGATAATATATCTAACCAGTAGATGTCACTGTCAACAGGTTTCAAATGATGGATTTTTACAGTTTAACCACAGGGTGTCACTGTACCAAGGCAATAGGTATTGCCAATGTTTCTCTACCACTGGGAAGACACACACAGCTAACTACACAGTTCATACACTAAAAGGACAATTCTATAAACGGGTGCCTGCATGTACGTGCCCCTCACATGGACAAATTTACAGCATATTAGCACCATAAGCGCTAGCAGGACATCTAAACACTATTGTGGTGTAAGAGCATACATAAAAGTTGGCATTCAATATGAGGAAAACAGAGCTGATGTGCATTTCTCTGAACAGTAGAGAATCCACAAACGTGGAGAACTCAACGAAGTCCCACGGATAGTTTTCCAGTAGAGAAACCACAAACGTGGAGAACTCAACGAAGTATGGATAAATAGAGACTTGATATATACAGAACACAGCAGAACATAGCAGCCAGACTGATATTTGGCAAATCACGATTCGACAGTGCCAAACCCCTCCGAGAAAAACTGCACTGGCTTCCAATCAAAGAGCGCATCACTTTCAAAATCTGCACCCTGGTCCACAAAATCATCTGTGGCCAAGTCCCAGGTTACATGACAGACCTCATAGACCTACCAATCAGAAACATAACCAGATCATCTCGGAACATACCTAAACCTCCACTACCCAAACTGCGAAGGACTTAAATACAAAGCAGTCTATGCATCCAGCTTCTCCTACTTAAGCACACAACTATGGAACGCACTACCAAAAGCTGTGAAAACCACATATGATCATCTAAACTTCAGGAAAGCATTAAAAACCAACCTGTTCAAAAAGGCATACCCCTACCTACCCAACATAACCACCTACACACTGCAACACAGCAAAACCAAAGATCGTATTGGATACTACACAATCTCCTCTCTTCTATCCCCATTGTACCTAACCACATGTATCTATAATCGACTATATCACCTTGTATTTGTTTTTCTACTGGACTAGGCGAATGCCTTTACGGTATTATGTAAGCCACATTGAACCTGCAAATAGGTGGGAAAATGTGGGATACAAATGAAACAAATAAATAAATAAATAAATAAATAACATGCATTTAAGCAGAGAGAAACTACTACTACTACTATTTGGCATTTCTATAGCGCTACAAAGAAACCACAAGTGTCAGAAAAGTAGAATGCAGTATTTATATCAGAATCCTTAATAAAAACGTGATATGCCACATTTCGTCCTCAGGCTGCTTCAGGGGTATGTGTACAGAAAACACATTCAAGGATGAATGGATTCAGTAGCGAGTCATTGAAGGTGCAACAACCAGCACATCTGCAGCAGTCCCAGTGTCTCCTGTTATATCCCTGATGCAGCCTGAGGGCAAAACGTGGCCATGTCGGGGTTTTTAATAAAGATTCCGATTTTAAACAATGTGTTGTACTGAAGTGACACTTGTGTTTTCTGTCTGCTGTTTCTGCGTTACCACAGTTCTGTGTACTGTTTACCTATTACTAGGGCTTTTTTTTTGAGGGGGTACTTGGGGGTACTACTGAGTACCAGCACCTTTCCCACTAAAATTGACCCATGGACCCCATGTTTTAATGAAACAGTTCAGGCTCTACACACCAATTCTGCCTTGTCATAGATTCTGTGATTGGTTGCAGGGGGCCTGGCTATTGTGGGATGGGTCCATCAGTGATCACCTCACCATGAATGGTGGCCTTAGCATTTGAGTACCGGCACCTTTTTTGCTAGTAAAAAACACACTGTCTATAGCGATGAATGTGTATTTTTAATAAAATGGGATTTTGTGTAGTGGACCACTGAAAGCATGGCTATGGCTACCATCCATCTTCAACTACTGCTCATATCCAGCAGACCGCCAAGACCTGTCGTTTCTTTCTTTACAACATCCGTAAAATCCGCCCCTTTCTTTCCGAGCACTCTACCAAAAACCCTCATCCACACCCTTGTCACCTCTCGTTTAGACTACTGCAATCTGCTTCTTGCTGGCCTCCCACTTAGTCACCTCTGCCCTCTCCAGTCGGTTCAAAACTCTGCTGCCCGTCTCATCTTCCGCCAGGGTCGCTTTACTCATACTACCCCTCTCCTCAAGACCCTTCACTGGCTCCCTATCCGTTTTCGCATCCTGTTCAAACTTCTTCTACTAACCTATAAATGTACTCACTCTGCTGCTCCCCAGTATCTCTCCACACTCGTCCTTCCCTACACCCCTTCCCGTGCACTCCGCTCCATGGATAAATCCTTCTTATCTGTTCCCTTCTCCACTACTGCCAACTCCAGACTTTGCGCCTTCTGTCTCGCTGCACCCTACACCTGGAATAAACTTCCTGAGCCCCTACGTCTTGCCCCATCCTTGGCCACCTTTAAATCTAGACTGAAAGCCCACCTCTTTAACATTGCTTTTGACTCGTAACCACTTGTAACCACTCGCCTCCACCTACCCTCCTCTCTTCCTTCCCGTTCACATTAATTGATTTGATTTGCTTACTTTATTTTTTGTCTATTAGATTGTAAGATGTTTTAGCAGGGACTGTCTTTTCATGTATGGTGTACAGCGCTGCGTATGCCTTGTAGCGCTATAGAAATGCTAAATAGTAGTAGTAGTAGTCTCTTTTAACCAGAGCTAATATTGTGATGTCATAATGCCTCAGTCCACCAATAAGAGCCAACCTCATCAGTGATGTCACAATGGCTTGATTGTCCTATACTTGGCTCACTTTTATTACATAGCTCTTTGAGCAGGGACTGTCTTTCTTCTATGTTTGTGCAGCGCTGCGTACGCCTTGTAGCGCTATAGAAATGCTAAATAGTAGTAGTAGTAGTAGTAACTACCTTGGCTAATATTAGTCTCTCCAGCAGGAAATGAATGTTTCACCTAGCTAACATTAAAACAAAACCATGCGGACACCAATTTAACCTTTAAAGACTCCCTCAATTCCACAATTTGCTTCTTCACTCTTTAATTTCTTAAAAAAATTATAAAATTGCAATTCATTACTCAGTTTTTTTATTTTTTTTAATCGTTGATTATTCTGAAAGGGAGGAAAAAAGCCTCAGCTGTCACAGGTTGACGCAGCGGAAACTGGGCGCTATTCGTGTTACCCAGTCACTCTCAACATGAGAACCACAGTTTCCTATTGACTCGGACCAATCATTGTCAAAAATCTCCCAACAGTCTCTTGAAATGTCTTTTTCAATTTCTTCACGACACTTGCAGCAAACATGTAATAAACTTCTGCGTCTAATATCCAATCACATGGCAAAAAACAGTACTTAACTTAAACGTGCTCCATCTTCAACCTGATCCCAGTGGGGACCCATTTCACAATCACAGGCTTCTTCAGTGGAAACTGTTAGTCTCTTAAGCTGCGTGAAAAAGAAAATCTTGTGAATAATAAAACAGGCTAAATAAATTCACCTCACAACTCCACTAAGGCACATACTCATGTCACTGTTGAAACTTCATGTGTGTTCAATTCTGATCGCCGCATCTCAAAAAAGACATAGCGGAATTAGAAAAGGTGCAGAGAAGGGCGACGAAAATGATAAAGGGGATGGGACGACTTCCCTATGAGGAAAGGCTAAAGCGGCTAGGGCTCCTCAGCTTGGAGAAAAGGCGGCTGAGGGGAGATATGATAGAGGTCTATAAAATAATGAGTGGAGCTGAACGGGTAGATGTGAAGCGTCTGTTCACGCTTTCCAAAAATACTAGGACTAGGGGGCATGCGATGAATCTACAATGTAGTAAATTTAAAACGAATCGGAGAAAATGTTTCTTCACTCAACGTGTAATTAAACTCTGGAATTTGTTGCCAGAGAATGTGGTAAAGGCGGTTAGCTTAGCAGAGTTTAAAAAAGGTTTGGACGGCTTCCTAAAGGAAAAGTCCATAGACCGTTATTAAATGGACTTGGGGAAAATCCACTATTTCTGGGATAAGCAGTATAAAATGTTTTGTACATTTTTGGGATCTTGCCGGGTACTTGTGACCTGGCTTGGCCACTGTTGGAAACAGGATGCTGGGCTCGATGGACCTTTGGTCTTTCCCAGTATGGCAATACTTATGTACTTATGTTTACCGGAACAAATCCTTCATACAAAATGGCGCCGATATTCAAAAAGATGCCGGCAGCGACATCACCGAGTGATGTAAAATCAAAATAGCTCTCTTTATTGAGACAATCACATGAACACTGTCCATTGAATCCTACCATTTACCCTACCCCCACCCCGGTTCCACAGAATGCAAGCGGTGAATCCAACGTTGTTCACATCATAGCAGTAAATTGACTCCATCACCGCCTCCTGTGCTTTGAAAAATTTGGCCTATCACATGACGTTCAAAATCATTGAACTGATGTTGATGCCACCAAAGGAGCTCCCAATCGCAAGTGTAGTAAACTATGACGGTGTTCATTAATGCGGACATTCAAGCTATACTTAGGGGCCCATTTACTAAGCCGCATAGGCGCCTACGCACGCCCAATGCATGTCAATTTTGAGTTACCGCCTGGCTACCGCATGGCCCTTGTGGTAATTTCATTTTTGACGTGGAGGAGTGGCCTAGTGGTTAGGGTGGTGGACTTTGGTCCTGGGGAATTGAGGAACTGGGTTTGATTCCCGGCCCAGGCAGCTCCTTGTGACTTTGGGCAAGTCACTTGACCCTCCATTGCCTGCCGCATTGAGCCTGCCATGAGTGGGAAAAAGTGCGGGGTACAAATAAAAAAAAAAAAAATCGGACAGTAATCGGCATTTTATGCGCATAGACCATTACTGCCTGGCTTCCTCATGAGGCCTTACCACTAGGTCAATGGCTGGCGGTAAGGTCTCAGAGCCAAATGGACATGTGGCAATGTTCATTTTGCCGCACGTCCATTTTCGGCAGAAATTTTAAAAATGCATTTTTTTTACAGGTGTGCTGAAAAAATGATTCTGCGCATACCCAAAACACACGTCTACACCACCGCAGGCCACTTTTCAGTGCGCCCTCAGTTTTTTCCAATATATACTTTATTGCAAGGTCACCTAGCTAACAAAAATAAAACAGAAAACTAACAAACAATCGATGCATATCTGTACGTGTACATCAATAAAGGTTTCAAAACCTGCTGCATAACTTCTCTTGCATGAACAATATGTTAAGGGAATAAAATTTGGGAAAAAACGCCTCTGACCACTGTTGGTTTTGGATATGAATCTCTTGGGCTGCAGCTGCTGTGAAAGACAAAGGAAAGAGAACCACTAATGGTTTTACATCTGGAACTAATCAGTGGGTGAGAGAGGAGGAGGGAGACAGGAGGGAGAGAATTAGAAAGCTAGAGAGAGAGACAAAAGCAAAGAGGAGGGAAAGAGAAATAGAAAAAGAAAAAAGAAGGCGAAAAAGAAAAAGGTACAGAGAGAACCATGAGAGAGAGAGAGAGAGAGAGAGAGAGAGGTGAGAGTGGAGGGGGAAGAAAGTGAGAGAAATAGAGGGAAATATGAGTGAGAGAAAGGGCAGAAGGTAGATAAAGTGCAATATGAGTTTTTTTGTTGTTGTTTTTTTTTATTATTTTTTTTTGTTACATTTGTATCCTGCGCTTTCCCACTCATGGCAGGCTCAATGCGGCTTACATGGGGCAATGGAGGGTTAAGTGACTTGCCCAGAGTCACAAGGAGCTGCCTGTGCCTGAAGTGGGAATCGAACTCAGTTCCTCAGTTCCCCAGGACCAAAGTCCACCACCCTAACCACTAGGCTACTCCTCCACAATTGGGCTCATTTTTTAAAGAGAAGGATGCCCATCTTGTGACACAAATCAGAAGATGGACGTCCTTCTCACAGGGTCGTCCAAATCAGTATAATCAAAAGCTGATTTTGGACGTCCCCAACTGCTTTCCGTTGCAGGGATGGCCAAAGTTCAAGGGAGCGTGTCGGAGGCATACCGAAGGCGGGACTTGGGCGTGCCTAACACTTGGACATCCTCGGCCCATAATTGAAAGAAACAAGGACGTCCCTGACGAACATATGGACGACTTTACCTGGTTGCGTTTTGCTCACGACCAAGGCACAAAAAGGTGCCCGAAATGACCAGATGACCACTGGAGAGAATCGTGGATGACCTCCCCTTACTCCTCCCAGTGGTCACTAACCCCCTCCCACCCTCAAAAAATATCTTTAAAAATATTTTTTCCAGCCTCTATGCCAACCTCAAATGTCATACTCAGGTCCATGAAAGCGCATGCAAGTCCCTGGAGCAGTTTTAGTGGGTACTGCAGTGCACTTCAGGCAGGCAGACCCAGGCCCCCCCCCCCCCTACCTGTTACATTTGTGGAGGAAACAGTGAGCCTTCCAAAACCCACCAGAAACCCACATCTAGGTGCTCCCCTTCACCCATAAAGGCTACGGTAGTGGTGTACAGTTTGTGGGGAGTGGGTTTTGGGGGGCTCAGCACACAAGGTAGGGAGCTATGTTCTTGGGAGCAATTTCTAAAGTCCACTGTAGTGCCCCCTAGGGTGCCCGGTTGGTGTCCTGGCATGTCAGGGGGACCAGTGCACTACGAATGCTGGCTCCTCCCATGACCAAAGGGCTTGCATTTGGTCATTTCTGAGATGGCTGTCCTTAGTTTCCATTATTGCCGAAAATCAGAAATGACCAAGTCTAAGGACAACCATCTCTAGGGACGACTTAAATGTCAAGATTTGGCATTCCCAACCGTATTATCGAAACGAAAGTTGGACGCCCATTTTGTTTCGATAATACGGGTTTCCCCGCCCCTTTGTCGGGATGTCCTGCAAGGACGTCCTCAGGAGAACTTGGGCTCCCCTTTCGATTATGCCCCTCATAGACAGCAATAAACATATGGAACAATCTTCCACTAAATCTTCGCTCAGAGACATCTTATAAACAATTTAAAATTAATTGAAAGACTCACTTGTTTTCTATTGCGGCTCACCCTGAACAGCTCTATACATCATAGAATATCCTCCGATTAAACTCTCTATATAATTTTTACAAAGTGAAAAATCAATTACCAATTAATAAGTTCTCCCTAAATATACTGTGTCCCCAGAGTTCACCTAGCAGGGACCAGAATGTTCTGTCTGTAGCTGCAATGACATGACATTTGGCAGCCTGCTACAGCCTCTCACAGGGAGTCATACAAAGTATGGATGACCAAAATAGGGCTGGCGAGGGGCGTATTGAACAAAACAGGTGGGCCACAGCAGATGGAGGTATGTAACCCGAAAAATTTCAGATAGCTAAGCATTGCAGTGTAGCAATGAGAGTTCCATTTGGAGAGTCTGATCCATGTAAGCCGCATTGAGCCTGCCATGAGTAGGAAAGCGCGGGGTACAAATGTAACAAAAAAATAGGCTTCAACTATGAGTTTTTGGAGGGAAATATAGATCCTAGAACAAGGGAGGAGCCACGCCCCTTCGCCCAGATTAGACATCATTCATCTCCTAGAGGGCAGGGCTGGCCCTAGGGTTCCTAGCGCCCTCCTGCAGTCTATTAGTCGGCGCCCCTACCCACCAGAGGCAGGATCACTATGGCTCCGCCCCCCACAGTAGAAAACCACCTTTTACCAGCCATGGCATCATTGAAAATATTACACCAGTATAGAAGAAAAATAACTTAGCACACAGACCAGGAATTAGGAGAACAGACAGTCTTGCCAACTCTGAAAAACAATGTGTTATCAAATTTCAAAATCTAACAACAGATCCCTATTCAGACACTTGGCCTTGCAGTCACCATGTAGAACAGAGATAGCCCCTCTTCAAAAATTAACCTGAAATCCTAAGAAGTTAGACTCTGCATGCAGTACAATAGCCTTCCCACCGAGCACAGCTTAGGATCTAGCTAGGACAGACTTAATCAGCATAAACTAACATATTCTACAATCTGAGTTGGACAGACTAACAGGAGTTCCTGAAGTGGGAATGAGAGATAGGTGATGGTTAGGAATTGAAAGCAGGCATCTAGCCCTCCTGTCCTGTGAGTTGCTTTGTTGGGGGTGGGGTGGAAAAGGGTGGGTCAGGTGCAGCACTAAACAGCAGTCTCTGACAAAACAAGGGTCCAGGCTTGCTGTGCTGTCTCTGTCTGAGCCCTCTCTGGGCAGAGGACAGAGGTTAGCTGAGCTCCCACAAGTTATTTCAGAGCCAGATTCAGTTGGAGCAGTGACTCCTCTGACAAAACACAAGGAGGATATTTCTCTGCTTGGAGGGGGGAGGGGACGGGACAGAGAGCTGACAGCTTTGGAGCCAGACTGAGATGAGCCAGCAAGAGATTAGATACTCAGCAGAGCTTGATTGCTTGCAAAGTGACGCCCTTGAAGCATGCGCCCCCCCTGCAGTGCTTACCCTGCTTACCGGTTTTGACCGGCCCTGCTAGAGGGAGTCAGCTAAGAAGGATTGTAGAGGAGCAGTAAGTGGGGAACCCTATCCTGGTACCCATTAGAGCCTTAGCTCCCTGCTCAAGAGCGTAAGGGAAGAGAAGAAGTCATTAATACAAGGCCAGGCCTGCCAGTCTGTAATCAGCTTCCCCTGGAGCCATAAAGAGCAGAGCCAAGTGTTTGCCACCTGCATTGAACTGTACAGAAAGATCAATCTGATCCACAGTTGTCCTCTCTGATGCAAAATGTCTGGCCACAGGAAGATTAGTCAGGGAACAGCAAAGGCTGACGCTGCTGACAACTGTAATCCCAGTCGGGGAAGGGATTGAAAGCTGACAGCAGTGGGAACAAGTGAGTGCCAACTTCCTAAAATTTGTAAGCCTTATTGAGGTCTGGCTGAAGCCAGACCTGGGAACTGACGGCTGTGTTTGGGTGTGGCAGCCTGTTTGGGCCTGTCGCCAGAGGCCTCCTTAAACTGCCTTTACCAAACCACAGAAGATTTTCCTTATGTTCCCGGCCTGTGAAGTAACAGGTCTCAGGGATCAGTTAATCAACCAAGTTAATTTCTCATTTACATTCTGTGTCTGGCTTGGTTAATTTGCAGCCCCACCCATAGCCCTTGGCCAGGGTAGCACAATGTCCATGATCATATTTATCAAGTAAGCGTGTACATTTTTGGTATTTTATGATCAGAATATGTCAGAACTGCACCTCGATCGATGAATTTGAATGTTGTTCTAGAGAACTGTTTTAACATTTTCAACAACATGGACCCATTGAAAATTTTAGGACTAGTTTTATAGGTGAGCAAGATTATCAATTGGGATTTATTGTTGTTACATAGGACAAGTGGAATCAATCTGAGTAATTATTTGTGTTCTTCCTTACTGTACGACTTTCTAAATGGCTGGTTAAATGATTTACCAGTATTGGTCAGTACTTTCTGTACATGCTGGGGGGGGGGGGGGTGCCAACACTTTAATTGTGTTTAGATGGGGGCAGCAATATAGAAAAAACATTTGGGAACCAGGTGTGAATCCCCGACACAAACTAGATCAATGGTGGGTCCTTTACGTATGTGGAGATTGCAATGGCAACAACCTGGAAGATCATTTAACATTCAGAGGAGGCAGAAAACTGATTGTACAATGAGTTATGTATTGTTATGGCTTCTGCTGTGACTCGCGCCATGCTTATCTTTGCCTTAGGGGGTCGTCAGGCTGGGTTCTGCATTCCTCCCCGCTGCTTTTGCCTTGCCTCCTTGGGTCCTTCGGTGCTCCTGTTCTGCCACACTCCGATGCCCTTCTTGCTTCTGGGTCAGCAAACCTGGCTCTTCTAGGGTACCATATGTATGAGCGCCAAAGTTCGGACTATTGTAGCAGCGATTAGCGGATTCTATAAACTATGCCTAAAGTTAGGTGTACTTTACAGAATACGCTCACGTGCTATTCTTGCTCCTAAAATTTAGGCCCATCCATTTTAGGCTACATAAAGCCGGGCCTAATACCTGTGCCTAAGTTAGGCGCAGATTAGGTGTATTCTATAATAGTGCGCATAGTGTTTTTAAAACACCCACAATCTGCCCATTTGACGCCCATGGCCAGGCCCCCTTTTCGACTGTGCAAATTAGAATTTACATGCACCGCATTATAGAATACGCCTAGAGAGTTTGGTGTGTAAATTCTACTACTACTACTTATCACTTCTATAGCGCTACAAGGCATACGCAGCGCTGTACACCATACATGAAAAGACAGTCCCTGCTCAAAGAGCTCACAATCTAAATATGGAATGTTGCTAGTCGGCACCTAACCATTGTACCTCTATCCAGGAAATCTAGACTGCCCCCAATTTGATTGGCTGCACTTTTTTGTCCTTTAGATTGTAAGCTCCATTGAGCAGGGACTGTCCTTCTTTGTTAGATTGTACAGCGCTGCGTAACCCTGGTAGCGCTTTAGAAATGTTAAATAGTAGTAGTAGTAGTAGTAGTGGAATACCAACATTCCATGTAGAATCTCCAATAGTAGCAACAGAATCTCCAATAGTAGCAACATTCCATGTAGAATCTCAAATAGTAGCAACAGAATGTCCAATAGTAGCAACATTCCAGTAGAATCTCCAATAGTAGCAACAGAATCTCCAATAGTAGCAACATTCCATGTAGAATCTCAAGTACTAGCAACAATCCAGAACATCCCATGTTCCACTGCACAAACCACTAGGCTACTCCTCCACTAGCAACATTCCATTTAGAAGCCTACCCTTGCAGACCAGCAACGTGGATGCGCAGACTTCTGTTTCTGTGAATCTGACGTCCTGCAAGGGCAGGCTTCTACATTACTACTACTACTACTTATCACTTCTATAGCGCTACAAGGCATACGCAGCGCTGTACACCAAACATGAAAAGACAGTCCCTGCTCAAAGAGCTCACAATCTAAGTAGGACAGACAAACAGACAGAACAGTTAAGAGGTAAGGGAATTAAAGAGGTGGGGATAAAGGGTACAGGGCAAGTGGAGTAGTGGTTAGGAGTCAAAAGCAGCGTTAAAGAGGTGGGCTTTTAGCCTGGATTCGAAACGGCCAAGGAAGGGGCTAGACGTACAGGCTCGGGAAGTCTATTCCAGGCGTGAGGTGCAGCGAGATAAAAGGAACGGAGTCTGGAATTAGCAGTAGAGGAGAGGGGAACAGACAAGAGAGATTTATCCACAGAACGGAGTACCGAGGGGGGGGGCGTAGGGAGAGACAAGAGTGGAGAGGTACTGGGGAGCGGTAGAGTGAGTGCACTTATAGGTCAGTAAGAGAAGTTTGAATTGAATGCGAAGAAACGGATAGGGAGCCAGTGAAGTGACTTGAGGAGAGGGTTAATTCTAATTAAAGCCAATTAGTGCCGCTAATTGCTTAACATCCAATTATCGGCACTGATTGCCTTGTTAATCAATTTAGTTGTGCACGCAATTTGGCCATGTGGCCACTTAGTGCACACAACCTAAAGCGCCATATTGGGGGTTATTGGGTAGGTTTGAGGGTGGCACAGGACATGGGTGTGTCTTGAGGTATGTGCGTAAAGATAGATTATTATAAGTTACACACACTTCAGGGCACCAACAATTATGACTGTCATTGACTTAGTGTAACCATTGGCACCTGACCTTAGGTTCACTGATGCCAACTTACATGGAATCTTAGCATCCAGATGTCGTTGGCGCTGATTGCACAGCAACTGGGCCCCTAATCTTGATGCCAGTTGTAGAATTTGTCTCTCCACGGGTCCACAGTAAAGCATGATAGCTTACAAATGAAGCTAAGCATGGGAGAACCAGAGGCTAACCTTTTTTATGAGTTCATCACAAAAACTAGGCACAGAAAACCCTGGAGAAGCCCGATACTTTTTGGAACAATATTCTGTGGACTGATGAACCCAAAATTGAACAGAAAAAAAGAGTAAAGTATTTAAATTATTTTTGCTACCCATTGAGCACAGGGGTGGATCTGTTATGCTTTGGGGTTGTGTTGGCAGGCCAATGGCACGGGAAATATTGTGTGAGTGGAAGGAAGGAATTGATTCAACTAAGAATAACATATCCTACAAGCTAACGTCCCACAGTCAGTGAAGAAGATGAAAAGAAGTTGTATATTTTAGGACTAGAACAATCCAAAACAAATCTCAAAATCAACCATGATATAGTTAACAGGAAAGAAAGATGAAGAAGGTTTTGCAATGACTTTCACAGTCCCCAGACTTCAGTATTTATTGAAAATCTGTAGGGAGATTTCAAACACACAGGGCGTGCAAGGAAACCGAAAACTATTTCTGAGCTAGAAGACTTCTGCAAGGAAGAAATTCCAAAAACACAAGTGGAAAGACTCTTACGTCAGATTCTATAAGCGGTGCTCAACATGGCATGCGCCCAATTTGCGTACATAATTTAATTGCATAACGAGCCAATTAGAGCCAATAATTGGGCACCCAGAATCAACTTATTGGCAAGAATTTGGATTTATGTGTGTATCTTGCAGGCGCTAATCTATAAAGATGTACATGCACGACTTTTAGCGTAGAACTGAAAAGGGGGGTGTGGCCTTGGTGGGTCACGAAAGACTCACATAGTATTACAGAATTCGGGGGACCCACACCTAATTTATGTGCGAGGATTGATACCAGGTTTGAGCTGGTATAAATCCTCACGCTTAAAGTTGGGCGCGTATCTCAGTGCTACGTGTTATTCTACGGACGGCGGCCAACTATAGTTTTTTCCGCTGCCCAAATTTGGGTGTCATTTATTGAATCTACTCCTTACTGCCTTTTTGAATAAAGTGATCTGGTAGCTGTGTTCGTCCACTTTTAAAGGTAATAAGTAGAATTAAAACAAAAGTTTCTCTAAGCGGCAGTAAGCCCAACGCAGGCTTAAAGCGCGGCAATCCGGAACTGGCGCCGGCAGTAGTTCCACACCCAGTACGCAGCATTTTCAGCGCTAGCAGAATATTTGAAAAATATTTCCACAAGGGGTTACCCAGCGGCAATCGGGCAGCACAGCGGACTGCCTGGTTGCAATCTTACTACATGGCCATCCAGCCTCATTTTCGAATGAGAAGGGCGCCCATCTTCCGACACAAATTGGGAGATGGGTGTCCTACTCTCAGGGTCACCCCAAATCGGCATAATCTAAAGTCGATTTTGGCCATCCTCAACTGCTTTCCATCGCAGGGACGACCAAAGTTCAAGGGGGCGTGTCAGCAGTGTACCGAAGGCGGGACAGGGGCATGGTTAAGAGATGGGCGTCCTCAGCTTATAATGGAAAAAGGAAGGGTGTCCCTGACAAGCATTTGGCCGACGTTACTTGGTCCCTTTTTGTTCATGACCAAGCCTCAAAAAGGTGCCCGAACTGACCAGATGACCACCGGAGGGAATCGGGGATCACCTCCCCTTACTCCCTCATTGGTCACCTACCCCCCCCCTCCCACCCAAAAAACAAATTAAAAAAACATTTTTTCCAGCTTCTATGCCAGCCTCAAATGTCATACCCATCTTCAGGCAGGCAAACCCAGGCCCATCCCCCCTACCTGTTACTTGTGGTGGTAAATGGGAGCCCTCCAAAACCCACTGTACCCACATCTAGGTGCTCCCTGTTACCCTTTAAGGGCCACGGTAGGGTTGTATAGTTGTGGGTAGTGGGTTTTGGGGGGCTCAGCACCCAAGGTAAGGGAGCTATGCACCTGGGAGCAATTTGTGAAGTCCACTGCAGTGCCCCCTAGGGTGCCCGGTTGGTGTCGTAGCATGTGAGAGGGGACCAGTGCACTAGAAATGCTGGCTCCTCCCACGACCAAATGGCTTGGATTTGGTTGTTTTTGAGATAGCCGTCCTCAGTTTCCATTATCGGCAAAAACCGAGGTTGGCCATCTCTAAGGTCGACGATCTCAACATTTAGGTTGACCATCTCTTAGGACGACCTAAATGTTGAGATTTCGCCATCCCCGACCGTATCATCGAAATGAAGATGGCCGCCCATCTTGTTTTGATAATATGGGATGCCCCGCCCCTTCGCTGGGCCGTCCTTAGAGATGGGCGCCCTTAAAAATGGGCGCCCAGTTCGGTTATGCCCCTCCATGTCTTTTTTTTTTTGGTCTTTTTACCCGCTACGGTAAAAAGGGCCTCAGCACGTGACAAAAACAGTCCCCACCACTCGCGCAGGGGCCCTTTTTACTGCAGCTTAGTAAAAGGGCCACATAGAAAAGAAAAGAAGATGATACTTTTTCTATTGGACTAAATACATTTTTTATTAGCTTTTGAAGGGTTACCTTTGAAAGCTAAACAAAAACTGTATTGTTAGTCCAATAATAATTTATTTTTTATTTATTTGTTACATTTGTATCCCACATTTTCCCACCTATTTGCAGGCTCAATGCAGCTTACATAATACCGGAGAGGCGTTCGCTGACTCCGGCCTGTGAACAAATACAAAGTGATGTGTGTGGTAAAATAAGATTCATGTGGAACGGTCACATTAAGGAATCGTAAAGCGTAAGAATTGCAGTATGTCCATTACGTACTTAGTTTTGCAGTGTTGCAGAGTTCAGGCATTTAAGTTGGGTCGGTGGGATAAGCCTTTTGAAACAGGTCAGTTTTTAGTGATTTCTGGAAGTTTAGGTGTGCTGTATGTTGTTTCAAGGCTTTTGGTAGCGCATTCCACAGTTGTGTGCAATATGTAGGAGAAGCTGGATGCGTAAGTTGATTTGTATTTAAGTCCTTTGCAGCTCGGGTAGTGGAGATTTAGATACCGTGTTTCCCCCAAAATAAGACAGTGTCTTATATTAATTTTTGCTCCCCAAGATGCGCTAGGTCTTATTTTCAGGGGATGTCTTATTCGGGAGTAGTAGGGGGAACAGTATTGAAGTGGGGGGCGGTGTCCCTGCAGGAGTAGGCTGTGGCTCGCCTATCTGCCCCACAGTGACCGCAGGACTCGAGCGGAGCAGAGCCACCCTGGCTGGGCTGGGAATGGAGGAGGGGTATGCACTAGGGAAGGTAATGGAATGTGGGGATGGGCTGCTCTGGCTGGGGGTCTCGGGAGGTTGTGAGAGGGCTTAGGGCGCAGGATCATCCCTACCGTATTACAAACGTTAAAAAAAAATTCTATGGTAGCTCCGTTCCCCGTTGGTGGCGCTTTATGCGCTCCTCCTGTACATTCGCAACACTTTCCATCTTTCCAGTCTGACTTAGCCCTTTGGCGATGGAGCAGCGCCGAAAGGGCTCGGTTACTCATTTTCTTTTCTTTCATTATTTCTGCAAGGGGGATGTTTTCTTTTCTTTCCGGGCTCACTTACCGGTAGTGATCTTCACAAAAGCGTGAAGGAGGATGGTAGGAGTCAGCTGGACGATAGATTTTTTACCTCAGACTTGTTTCTTGCATTTCTTTATGTTATTTCGTCTTTGGGTTGCAGCGAAAAAAATTAAGGTTTCTGTGTCGTAGTCCCATCGGGGCCAAACAAAAACTTTGCTAGGTCTTACTTTTCGGGGGAGGCCTTATATTTAGCAATTCAGCAAAACCTCTACTAGGTCTTATTTTCGGGGGAAACAGGGTATGTTCGTGATGATTCGGATGTATTTCTGGTTGGTAGGTCTATGAGGTCTGTCATGTATCCCGGGGCTTCGCCAAAAGTACCATCTTATTTTTGTTTCTATTTATTGCCTTTTTGAAGAGATTCACCCAAGGTGATGAACAGCAAGAATAAGCCAGACCTAGGCAACAGACAATTACAGCAGAAAATGTGTAACTGACAGTATACAGTACAGCAAAGCACAGAAAGGTAGAGTAACAAGGGTGACAAATTGCACATGAAACCAGAAACGTTGCAGGAAAAAGATCTCAGCTGGGGTAGGATAAGCGAGACCTGCTCAGTACGTGCAGCCGCGGTTAATCCTTCTGTGTTATGCTTTACTATTGTTTCTGTCCAAGGAGGAGTTACAAAGTACTGATTAAAAAGAAGCCCCAAGTTTTGCACCCGCCATGTTCACTGTTTTCTTATTCTGAATCTATTAAAAAAATTAAATGGCAATTATGCATTATAATTTGCAGAAAGATATTTTTGGACATTTCAAGCATTTCTCCGCAAGTGTGCAGTCCCACGAGACGAACGCTCGCACCCACAACGGTCTTTTTAAAGACTGTCTTATAAGAAGAATTTTAATCATCATCTGTTCGTTATCTACGATTAAGACTCCTGATGCAGGCCTAACGGCCCGAAACACGACGTGTGTCGAGTCTCCGTACCACAATAAACTTTGTTTTTATTATACATCTTCTTAGTCTTTGGGATCCTTGGGCGTCCTCCCACTTTCTGTACTCTGGATTTTATACCACATACAGCTGTGTTTACTTATTGAAACATACAGTTTGATCAAGGGTGCCTGAACTTTCAGTGCATACGTCGCTGGTACAACCTCTACAATGGTGCACGGAATATTTGAACGGGTGTTAGCCGGTGATGGTCAGCATTTCCGGGACTTTAGTCACCTTTTCCCAGCGGTGGTCATTTTTCAGATTGGGCAACCTTTAAGATATCAAGTCTTTGCAAGAGTGTGATGAGAAGGCAGCCCACCGAGGCCCTCTCCAGGCTGGACTATATATATTCTCCTCACACTGCTTCCCCCTCTAACCCCCCCCCCCCCCCCCCCAGGCTTCTTTCTCTTCCCTTTAAAATGTATTCACTCATTAAACAAATATTCTTTTTTCAGTGAATAGGGAGATTTATAACTACTTCTTACAGATTTTCTCTCCCTTGAGTAGATGCATCTACTGTTCGACAGCAGACTTTGTCCCTCTCCCTAATTTACAGATTTTCTTCTTTTTTTCTTTTTTTTTTCCTTTGCTAAGACAAACAGAGAAACCACAGTCAGAACTTCTGTTCATAAGAAGTCTGGGAACACTCTACCACATGTACAAGCAAAGACCAACATTTTGAGAACAAGAGAGGGAAGACGTTCAATGAAACTGCATAATATCCATTCTTTTAACAGGACCAAACTATGGATTTGGATTTTTCAGAAACCGTTGCTGTGGAAAGCCAAAAGTTGTCGGGATGGCACTTGCCAAGTCTTGTTTCCCAGGGGCCATCCCCCCCCTCCCCCGCCCCCTCCTCTGTTTTCATGGAATCTGCTGAGCAGGCAACTCTGAGGCAGCAGGGCCTGGAGACAGGCGGGACTAAAAGGTGAAAGGGCAATCCTTGCCTAATTAAATACAGCTGCAACCCCCCCCCCCCATCCACCCCCCCTTCCAACTTAGCATCAACATGCACACGCTTTAAAAGTGCTGCAAAACCAGTTTTAAAAAGCAAAATTTTTGTGGACACCTCTAACCCTTAACTTTATTTAGGTGAGCATCAGGTTGTTAGGGAACAAAATTCCTGAGGCATTTTTGAACAATTTTAATAGCGATGAACTCTAATACAGTTTAAACTATTGGAAAGGACTGAAAGGATATGTCCTGTTTTATTTTTATTTTTTTAATATTTATGCAGGAAACATTAAGGAAACTTTTGGGTTATGATTAAAGCAATGAGAAGGCGAGGAAATGGATTTTTAATGCAGGTCTGTATGCACAACGTCGAATCCTCACTTTTAGGGTTCTGTTTTAAACTGTTTAAACATCTTTATATAAACAGACACGCCACTGTTCATGGCAGATAAGAAGCAATGCACACGTCCCCCTCCCCCCACTCTACTTCAAATATTTCCATTTCCATAAAACCCTTGGCGTGATATGAAGCACGTCAGCTTCTTGCCAAGGGTCAGGCTGGAAAAACAGAGGCTCTCAGTGTGCAGAGTGTTGTCTTTTCCTGTGGAGCCTTCTGGAAGGGTCCCTAAGCCAGTCCTACCATTGTGCCATCCTGTGTAGTGCACGGCCAGAGGAGTCTGCCAGCGTGCATAGGTTAATAGAAACCGCAAACGATGTTCAACAAGACAGCTCACTTGATGGATGCTAAAAAAATGCATCTCTTGTACTGGGCAATAGCGCAGTTCGTTAACTTGGTTGCAGGGGTCCCAAATTACGTGCTAGGTAAAAGTGCCGAGTCGGGTCAGAAAGATCCGCGATAGCTGATCTACCAATGAGAGTAATTTTGTAACAGCTGGCTTTTATTAGTCGACTTCTAAAACGACTCGACACAGGCCATGTTTTAGCATCAGCCGAGTTTCTGAAAGAGTAATAGATCTCCACGTTAATTGATAAACAGAGAACACACTAGCGGTTGAGAACCTGACTGTAAAGGTTTGGATCCACTAAGTCATCTTGGTGTTAATAAGTCACCATTTAGACACAAGTGCAGACTCCTAACGCAGGCTATACAGCCGAAACACGACCCCGTGTCGACTTATTCTAGAAGACGACTAATAAAAGCCAGCAATACACCATTGATTTCTCTGGTCGTCTCTACTGTTTTTTGTGTTCTTTGTAGAGTGGAGACTTTTTATAACATTTTTAAAAACCACGAGCGGAAGCAGAACCAGACACCTGCATGTGAAGGTCAAGCTGCAATCATTTCCAGCCTGTTTTGTAAAGACACGGATGTGCCTACAAGTCTTTGTTAAATACTGGGGGTTAAGCAGCAGAAATCGAGACTAGATCGATACCATGGGAAGTGTACAAAAATGGTCACATGTAAAGTACAAGTTTATCCACATAGTAACATAGTAAGTGACAGCAGATAAAGACCTGAATGATCCATCCAGTCTGTCTAACAGTCACATTCATTCTCAATTCAAGATTAAATCAACAAAGAACATTGATCATGGTCTTTCTTGGTGTTTCTGGGTCATAGACCATAGAAGTCCGCCAGGCTCTGTCCTTATGTTCCTACTACTGGAGTTGCCGTCAAAGACTCCTCCAGCCTATCCGAATCTGTCTTGTCGTTTGCGGGACACAGAACGTAAAAGTCTGCCCAGCACCATGCTCACGTTCCAAATTACTGGAGTTTCCATCGATGCTCTCTACAGCCTATCCTAAATCGGATTTCCATACGCAGGACTTAGATCGTACAAGCCAGCCCAGCACTGGCCTTAGTTGATACAGCTACAGTTGCCATCTAAGCACCACATACCGCCGGAATCTATAAAGTCATGTGCTCATATTTCCAAGCAGTGCGCAAATTTGGGTGCGCGATTTATAGAATAGAGCCAGTTCTACACCTAAGTTAATTGTTAAATTACTACTACTACTTATCACTTCTATAGCACTACAAGGCATACGCAGTGCTGTACATCATACATAAAAAGACAGTCCCTGCTCAAAGAGCTCACAATCTAAAAATGGAATGTTGCTAGTGGAATAGCAACATTCCATGTAGAATCTCAAATAGTAGCAACATTCCATGTAGAATCTCCAATAGTAGCAACATTCCATGTAGAATCTCAAATAGTAGCAACAGAATCTCCAATAGCAGCAACATTCCATGTAGAATCTCAAGAAGGCATACCATAAACATCCATCCTAAATACCAAATAATAACATTATACGCGATCTATACAAAACCAAACTTTTTATCGCATGACTGCTTAACCTCTCTGCTAACAATGATCAAGTACTACCACTTTAACCTTATGTCAAATAGGGTCTCTCTATAGTCAATGACCTAATGTATGTTACAACCCAATTTATTACTCAGGAACCTCATGCAATACCATAATGTATTTCCCTTTAACATGTATGTATGCACATGATACATCTATATACCAATAGTGTCAACATTCCATGTAGAATCTCAAGTAATAGCAACATTCCAGAATCTCGAATAGTAACAACATCCCATGTTCCACTGCATTAACCACTAGGCTACTCCTCCACTAGCAACATTCCATTTAGAAGGCTGCCCTTGCAGATCAGCAACGCGGCCGTGCAGGCTTTTGTTTCTGTGAGTCTGATGTCCTGCACGTACGTCAGACTCACAGAAACAGAAGCCTGCACGGCCGTATTGCTGATCTGCAAGGGCAAGCTTCTACATTACTACTACTACTACTAATCACTTCTATAGCGCTACAAGGCATACGTATGCAGCGCTATACACCATACATGAAAAGACAGTCCCTGCTCAAAGAGCTCACAATCTAAATAGGACAGACAAACAGACAGAACAACTAAGAGGTAAGGGAATTAAAGAGGTGGGGATAAAAGGGTACAGGGCAAGTGAGTAGTGGTTAGAGTCAAAAGCAGCGTTAAAGAGGTGGGCTTTTAGCCTGGATTTGAAAATGACCAAAGACGAAGCTAGACGTACAGGCTCAGGAAGTCTATTCCAGGCCTTCCGTACCAATAATTGCCCTTAAGTGGTGTTGATTGGCAGTAATTTGTAATGTGTGTAACAACACTTAGGCGCTATTCTAGAAACTAAGCACCTCAATGCTATTATGCACAAGTACAAAGGGGGTGTGTGCAGATGGTGGATCTGGGGCGTGTCTTGCAGTCGCACGTATAAATCATAGAATACTATTGCACGTGCCACTGCTAGTTTTTGACATATCGTAAGTGTTCGCACCTAAAATGCCGACTAATACTCTATTCTATAACAGTAATTTCATGCACAATTGCAGTTATGGAATTGATGCTTAGCGTCCAAGTATTTAATGCCTCATTTTTGGTGAATTTATTGAATCTACCCCATATTGTATAAACATGTTTAGAACAGTGTCATTTATGCACGTAAATGATTTGCACACAAGGATGGCAGATACGTGGAATGCCCTCCCACGGGAGGTGGTGGAGATGAAAATGATAATGGAATAAAAAGCATGTGTGGGATAAACACAAAGGAATCCTCTTTAGAAGGAATGGATCCACGGAATCTTAGTGGAGATTGGGTGGCGATGCCGGTAACTGGGAAGCAAAACCAGTGCTGGGCAGACTTCTACGGTCTACGCCCTGATCGTGGCTGAATAGATAGGGATGGGCTGGAGTGTAGATTTTAAGGGGCTTCGACGTTAGCTTCAGAACTTTTAGTACAAGAACAGTGCTGGGCAGACTTCTACGGTCTGTGCCCTGAGAATGGCAAGGACAAATCTAACTCGGATATAAAGTATCACATACAATGTAAAATGAGTTTATCTTGTTGGGCAGACTGGAGCTGTCATCTACTATGTCACTTACATAAATGAATACTAGAGTAGCACCTGCAAATATCCACTTAAGTAGCACATATTCGGAAGGTGGGCAGGGGCATCCACAGGGTAGAGGACAGGTGAGGCATAGGCAGGGATCCTGCTGCAATGTCCCTAGGCGCCAACACCAGATCTATAGCTGGCATGAGTGCAAGTGCCCTACATTTTAGGTATGTTGACAGCAGGAGACCAGGGCCGTGCCTAGGGTCTCTGGCGCCCCCCTGCAGACTATCAGTTGGCGCCCCCCTGTAGACTATCAGTTGGTGCCCCCCCCCCCCGGACCTGCCTGGCAATGTGCTCTGCATCCGCTAGCGAGGCTCCAAGGTGCGTGGATGTCAAAGAATAAAGTGGTTGCTCAAAGCATATACTAACCACAGTTGCTCAACTGCAAAACACTATACACAAACCTGTGGAAAAACACACTCATAACCTCACCAAACCATAACAGCACTAAGTCCAAGGACAGGATGAGCTACAACCTTATGCGTGGAAAGGCAGCACTGTAATTACACCGGGCTCTGAAACACCAGTACACTACCTAGTGAAACAAAAAAAAAACACCATAAAGGGCTGAAAATACTACACGCTAGCAGAATACTGCACCTTGATCACACATGAAAAACACATGATACAACAGTCATGACACAATGGACTAGAAATCAAAAAATATGAAGGCAAAATACTGAACTGGAAAGTTACCTCAAGAAGTCAGGCTCAGCATGCAGCAATACTAGAAAAATTGAAACTTACATGCAAAATATCACAGATGCACATTTCCAAAAACTGACATATTCCAATAAATTCTGAATAAAATACTTTTTTCTACCTTTGTTGTCTGATCATTTAGTTTTTCTATTTGCTTTGGTCCCAGTGTCTTCTGTTTTATGCAGTGTCTTCTTTCCATTTGATATTTTTTTCTCTCACCATGTCCATCATCCTCCTGTATCCTTATGCGTACTGTCTACCATCTGTAGCCCTGTCCCTATCCTTCAGTGTCCCGATCCAGCTCTTAAATTCAGCAGTTTCCCTCATTCTGCCCCCTCCTTCCAGCATTTTTCCTTTCTCCCTCCTTTCATCCAGCATTTCTCAGTTTGAGTGCTAGGGTCTCCCCAGTTTCTCCCCAGCAGCTTCTCTCTCTCTCCTGCCCATGTCCCCTCTTTCTCTCCCCATCTTTAAACTCATCTCTCTCTCTCTCTCTCTGTACCCCTCTTCCATCCAGCATCTTCTCTCTGGCTCTCACCTGCTCTTTTCCATGTCCCCTCTTTCTCTCACCACCTCTCTAGGTCTCCCCTGTCTTCCCAATCCCAACCCTGGGACCAGCATGTCTTCTTCTCTCTTCCCTCCCTCCCACCCCACTCTCTGGGAGTTCAGCAACTATTTGTCTTTCCTGTCTTCCTCCTGGAATCCAATACTGAGCCTGCAAATAGGTGGGAAAATGTGGGATACAAATGTAACAAATAAATAAAATAAATAAATTATACAGTACTGAGCCACCTCTCCCCCCCCCCCCCCTCACATTGAGCAAAGTCCCCAAATTAGTGTCCAGGGGAGGGATATTTTGTATGGTGTGTTTTTCTTGCACTAAAGATTTGATTTCCATCTATTACGTCTCCTCCATTTTTTTGAGAAGAGCCTACCCTTCCCACTCCTGGCTTCTGCATCTTTGAGGTAGGATTCTAGGGCACCTCCACCCCCTTGGGGTCGGGTGCATATCTTTGGGCATCCATTCCTCACAGTACTTTTAATAATAAATAAGTACATCCCTAATGTCATGCCCTCTTCACTCATGGTGGTACAGCCGCAAGGGGAGAAGGCAGAAGGGCAGCACAGCTCTCCTCCTCCCCTCCCTCTCGGAACCGGGGAGTGTAGGACCCCTGCCTGGAGGTGTGTCTAGTTGCAAGAGGGGCTGGATCTCTGCCAGTTTTACCTCTCCGTTTGCGAGTCCGTCCTGCTTCCCCCCCTCCCCCTCCCGAATCAGATTCCTAGAAAAGCGGAGCTGGCACCAACCTGCGCACGCACGGACCCAGCTGGGCCGGATCCAGCTCCCAGCGCGGACAGGTGCTGCCTGCGGCACAGCCACGATCCGAATTATCGGAGCGGCGGGTCAGTAGGGAGCAGGGCTGGGGGGTGCAGATCGCCCTCTTTACCCCTCCCTCCCCTGGGAAGTCCGGCGGGGTGCGAGATCCTGAGCCGATTTCTGTAGGAAGAAGCTGCTGCCTCATCATCCGCCTGCCACCTCCTCTCAGGGAGTGGGGGGAGATCCCAGGTCGCCCCACCTCAACTTTTCGTCTGCCCAAGTCACTCGGGGAGAGGGGAAGCCGCCATACCTGGCAGAGGAAGGCGCTGCCGCTGACATAAGAAGAAAAAGAAGTGCGGGGCCGCAGCAGCCTGCGCTGTCGGCTCTGCTGGTCCTCTGGGAAATTGACGTCAGGGGGCATGTCTGAAGGCTGCTGCGGCCCCGCACTTCTTTTTCTTCTTATGCTGGCTGCGGAAAGAAGCGGCGCCGGCGGCAGCAGCAGTGGATCAGCGTAGATCTTGTTCCTGCCCCTGCTCAACAGCAGCGGCGGCAGATTTCGTCGGGAGTCTACTGCTAACACAGGAAGCGGGGTAAGCGTGGCGCCCCCCTGCGATGCTTACCCCGCTTACCGTGTTGGCACGGCCCTGCAGGAGACCCTAGTATTCTATCACTTGTTAAGTAAAACATTCTTCCAAAAAATGGCTATCCTGAATCTGGCAATATGTATCAATTGTAATTGTTTGTACTCAGACTCCAAAACCCTGCCAAAACACCACCATTTCACTGTCAACTGAACAGCCCAACACTCATCTCTGCAAATATGACCCCCTCCTCCCCACATGCCTGCCAACACAGCCACAACAAAGGGGGAGAAAGCTGTAAAAAAAGAGAGGAGGTAATGGTATTCCTGACATTACAACCATCAGCTCTACTCCGGGACCACAATAAACATTTTATAGGCAGCTTTCCACATCTGCCTCCACCCCTGTTCCCCCAAATTCAACCCCAAGAACCCATTCCATAATTCTTGTAACAACACTAAAGGCTCTTTGTTAACCTGCACTGAATAGATACAGGTTTAGCATTTCCCATCCAAGCACTAGACACAAAGTCTGTGGGCATCTGCCTAGTCCAATCTTTTCCCTCGAGTCAACCTGCCACTCTTACCAAATGTCTGTACACTGCCAACGAACCAGTCTCCAAACTGAACTCAGACTTCAAATCCTCAAAATACTACTGCTACGTATCATTTCTTTAGTGCTACTAGATGTACGCAGCACTGTACACTGGACATGAAGAGACAGTCCCTGCTCGACAGAGCTTACAATCTAATCAGGACAGACAAACAGGACAAATAAGAGATAAGGACAAAGAGTAGCAACATTCCATGCAGAATCCCAAAGAGTATCAAGATTCCAGAATCCCAAAGACAACTACTACTACTTATCATTTCTATAGCACTACTAGACATACGCAGCACTGTACACTGAACATGAAGAGACTAAGCTCTGTGGAGCAGGGACTATCTAATCAGGACAAACAGGACAAATAAGGGATAAGGACAAAGAGTAGCAAGATTCCGGAATCCCAAAGAGTAGCAAGATTCCCAAATCCCAAAGACTACTACTACTGCTACTACTTATGATTTCTATAGTGCTACTAGACAAACTCAGTGCTGTACACTCGAACATGAAGAGACAGTCGCTGCTCGACAGAGCTTACAAAGATAGCAAGATTACTTTTGAGACACGATAACCACAATAACGTTACCCACTACTATGCTTAACTCTCTAGTAATCACCTGCCAAACCTTAACAGTATGGGCTAAAACATGTCTACCCTTAGTATTCTTCTGGCCCAACTGCAGAGCTGAAAAGAAAAGGCAACTTGTGGAGATCACCTTCCATGCGGAAGGGACAAAGTCAGCTACTCGCTCTCACACACATACTAACCGTGCAGACACACAGGAGGTAAATCTATAGAGTTAGACGCCAAGATGCAAGTGCTAATTCCACAACTACAGTACATCTGGTCAGCATGGGTGTAGTTTGGTCATTTCATTTTGGGGGGGGGGGGGGCAAAGGTTGTGGCTTGGCTTATTAGCATATTTATTTGCATATATACATATTCATTACGGTTTATCAAAAAACATATCAAAGCAATGAAGTTTTTTTAAACTGAAATGAGCCAGCACCAAAGGAAATTTCTCTCATTATGCCCCTCACATTCACACAAATTAGCAAGAGGAGAGTGCACTTTCTCTAGGCCTGACACAGCACCACCTCTGTTCGCTATGTCCAAATCCCAGCTCTTTCTCCTTCCATATCAGCAACTCTCCACACCATGCCACATAGATACCCCCCCTCCAAACACCAAACACCAATATACCTGCTACACATTCCTATACAGACACTACATGCTAGCAGAATCCTTCACTGAAGTTGCACTTGCAGAACATGGACAGACCCCTCACATGATACAAGTAGTGGAAGGAATTCCAACATAGGACAATATCATAACTACATAAGAATTGCCATACTGGGACAGAACGAAGGTCCATCAAGCCCAGCATCCTGTTTCACAAGTATCTGGCAAGATCCCAAAACATTTTATGCTGCTTATTCTACAAATAAGCAGTGGGTTTTCCCCAAGTCCATTTTAATAATGGTCTATGGACTTTTCCTTTAGGAAGCCATCCAAACCTTTTTCAAACCCTGCTAAGCTAACTGCTTTTACTACATTCTCTGGCAACGAATTCCAGAGTTTAATTACATGTTGAATGAAGAAATATTTTCTCCGACTCAATGGGTGGCGGTAACTGCTCCCCCCCCCCCCCCCCCCCCCCGCATGGCCACATGGTAAATGCAATATTACCGCATGGCCATGTCGGTTCTTGGTCTTTTTAACCTGCTGTGGTAAAAAAAAAAGGCCCTGGCGTGCGGCAAAAACAGATGCCGCAGCTACCGCAGGGCCCTTTTTTACCGCAGCTTGGAAAAAGGACCCCTAAGTGCTAAATATCAGCAACTTACCTGCATAAGTGCCCCAACTCCGCACCCCCCTTGACCGCCACAAAATATTCTGTTTTTAGTCTAGCAGTCTATGGTGAATTTCAGCAGCAGTAACCGGTTAAGAATCACAGATAGCCCTGAACAAAGGAATTAACCGGCCTGGACAATCGCTTTGAATATCGACCCCTTATTCAGAAGGCTTTTGATGCAGATGCTGTAGCTTTTCACTGGATCACCTCCAAGAATATAACATGAGAGATAAACACAGTAACGAAAAGAAAGAAAGCATAGGAGTGAACAAAAGTAGGGTCAACATACAGGCAAGGTGATCTTTGGAGCACAGAAATGATTTAGCTAATTAATCCCCAATGTTTCTTGCCCTGTTATTTATTTTGGTAAAGATTCAAACATTGAAGGGAAAGCAAAGCAGGCCTTCAGAGCTAAGGAGGATCTTTGGAGGGAGGGTTAGAACCCTCAGGGTTTTCAGACAGGATGGTGGAGTAGCCACCTCTGGCAGGGAAAGGCAGGTCTGACCTCTCAGGGCCAGGTCACCTCGTCTGGCGCCTGGAGAGAGGAATAGAGACCCCCCCCCCCCTCAACATCTCATTACTAGCCAGGTCAGTAGTAGATACAGCTCTGCTAAACCAAGACCTTGCAATTCCCCCCCCCCCCCCACCCCCCCCCCCCCCCCACCATGGATACATTAAGCATTCATGTGAAAAGTAAATGAAAGTTATGAAATCAGGTGATCGTCTGTTTATTAGTTTGTGCCTCGAGGCCAAAATCCCTGGCAAACCAGGAGGAAAAAGCTTCAAGGCCTAGTTGATGGCATTCACTCTGAAGTCTAGGACAATGCAGTAAGCAAGCAGGGAGGAAACTTTGACCTGAGCTCCTGGGGAATTTCAGCTCTCTTTGTTCCTTACATTTATTTACTAAGCAGGTTCCAGAGCTAACGTTTGGGTTGGGGGATTTTTGAGTTATACTATTGAGAGGGGTTTTTGGTGGGGGGAGGATATGCTTTGCTGGTGAAAGGTGTCACGTTTAATCACAATCAGTATAACTAGAGAATAAAGAAACTGAAAGGTACTGAAGAGAGAGAAAGAGAAACCAAAGTCAAGGATGGAAAGTGGACTGAAATTCACAATGGCTAGATTTACTAAAAAGTGGAAGTCACGGCGTGTTAACATGCATTAACACACATACGCCTATGTTTACTAAGCTGCACTATGGGCGTGTTAGCATTTTTAACACGTGTAAATGGTTTGCACATGTTAAACGCCAACACGCCCATAGAAATGTGTAGACACATTAGCGTTTAACGCGCCTTAAATTTAAAGGTGCGTTAAAAACGCTAACACACCTTAGTAAACATCCTATATAATAATTTGCACCTCCAACGTTCCATCGCTGCCTGGCTGCCTGGGTTCATAACATCTCATGACATCAGCCAACCTCCAGCGTTCCGTTCCCCCTCACTGCCCTGCCCGCACGTCAAAATGTAATGACGTCAGAGGGCGGAACAGTGAGACGGAAGGGAACGCTGGAGGCGAGCTGACGTCAGGATGTTACCAACGGAAGGGAAGCCAGCCAGGCCAGCCAGAAAATGATGCGGTACAAAGGAAGAGAGAATCGCGGCACATCGAGGGGAGGGCAGGCAGAATCGATGGACATGGATGGGATGGGAGGAGAGCACAGGAGAGAAGAGAATCGTGGGATACGGGTGGGAGGGCAGGGAAGAGGAGAATCGCTAGACATGGAGGGGAGGGAATAATCGCTGGACATGGAGGGGAGGGGAGGGAAGAATCGCTGGACATGGAGAGGAGGGCAGGGGAGAGACAAAAAAAATTGCTTACAAGAGAGCCTTTCTAGGGCCCATTTCATTGTTGAGGAAACGGGCTGGGTTCCACTAGTACTCCATAATTTGCTGCAGGTTCCATTTAATGGAATAGAACTGTGCACTGCTTTGAGTGAATTCCTTCAAACAGGTAGTAAATAAATCCTAATAAATAAATAAAATAAATAAATCTGTTTACCAATAACGAACGTTACATCCGGCCTCTGCTTGTTCATGGACTTTCAGATCAGCTCAGCCCACTGGAGTGAACTCCTGTTTAAAAGTAGTAGCAGGCTAACTGTTTCTGAATAAACTAAAATTTAACACATTAAAGTCTGACATCTTTTTTTTAGTTTTATAAAACATCAACATCTTTCTGTTAATCATGGAGACTGAGTCACAATTAAAAGAGGTACTGGCCAATTTTGTTGGTAAAATTAGACTCATCAGCACCCAAGTAGTGCCATACTGGGACAGACCAAAGGTCCATCAAGCCCAGTATCCTGATTCCAACAGTGGCCAATCCAGGTTACAAGTATCTGGCAGGATCCCAAAAAAGTTAAACAGATTTTGCATGGCTTATCCCAGAAATAAACAGTGGATTTTCCCAAGTGCTTCTTAATAATGCTTTAAGACTTAATTTAGGAACTTATCCAAACCTTTTTTAAACCCTGCTAAGTTACTTGCTTTTAGCACATTCTCTGGCAACAAATTCCAGAGTTTAAGTAAACATTGGAAAAGAGACAGCTGAAGGGGGATATTATTGAGGTCTACAAAATCTTGAATGGTGTAGAACTTGTAAAAGTGAATCGATTTTTCACTCTTTCAAAAAAATACAAAGACCAGGGGATTCTCAATGAAATTACATGGAAATACTCTTTAAAAAAAATAGGAGAAAATATTTTTTCACTCAAAGAATAGTTAAGCTCTGGAATTCATTGCTGCAGGATGTGGTAACAGTGGTACCATAGCTGGGTTTTAAAAAGGTTTGGACAAGTTCCTGGAAGAAAAGTCCATAGTCTGCTATTGAGACAGACATGGGGAAGCCACTGCTTTCTCTGAGATTGGTAGCATGGAATGTTGCTACTAATTGGGTTTCTGCCAGGTACTTGTGACCTGGATTGGCAACACTGTTGGAAACAGGATACTGGGTTGGATGGACCACTGATCTGACCCAGTATGGCTACTCTTATGTTCTTATGTTTATGTTATGTACTGCTTAAGTACGTAAGTATCGCCATACTGGGAAAGACCAAAGGTCCATCAAGCCCAGCATCCTGTTTCCAACAGTGGCCAATCCAGATCACAAATAACTGGCAAGATCCCCAAAAAAGTACAAAACATTTTATACTGCTTATCCCAGAAATAGTGGATTTTCCCCAAGTCCATTTAATAACAGTCTATGGACTTTTCCTTTAGGAAGCCGTCCAAACCTTTTTTAAACTCCGCTAAGCTAACCACCTTTACCACTGCACTGGGCCCTAGAACACCAATGTACCCACTACTGGGAAACTGGAACAAGCTGGACTGTTACAGATTCCTACACAGACGCTACATGCCAGCAGAATCCTTCACCTCAGTTGCACGTGCAGATCATGGAGAGACCCCAAATCAAAAGAAGGAGGGGCCCAAAATCATGCAGACAAAAACTGGAGACCTCCAAGAAAGCCAGATCTTATAAGCAGGGAAAAAAAATCTGGTAAAAGGAAAAGAAATACATTTTCTCCCATACTCTGCTAAATACAGAAGACTAAACTAGGCCCTGCAAAGCCTGCTAGAGGCTGTTAATGCAAAGTTCAAGTTTTAAAACTAGGGGGAAAAGAGTAGTTGATAAAGTTTGATTTTTATATATTTTTATTCTGCCTATCACTAACCTACAATTCCTCCTTTAAACCCCAATCTTTAAGTTCCCAAAACACAAAGCAAAATAGTGTTCACTTACCAGAGAAATGTCCTCTTCTCTCGGAACGTCTTATAACACTGTCTTTTCATAGGTGAGTCAAGACTATTATGGTTTGGTATGTTTTTCCTATATAGGTTTTGAGTGTTATTTTGCAGGGTTTTGTGTTCTTTCACAGTGTCCGGCCTTTCTGAAAGCAGGATCTAGGGCAAGACCACCGAAAATAAAAATGTTCAGAGTTACCATACAAACAAAAACCCGTCTGGCAGTGGAAGGAGCGTGTACTGTTCATGAGACAATAATCATAATTTCAATAATCAGAGCAGCTGAAATTGAATAATTTCACAATTTGAATAATTAAGCGGCTGAATTGCAGGAGACCTGAGGGAAAGGAAGACGCTATATGGATTGTTCTGGAAAGAGAAGATGGAACCTGTATCCATATGGGTGTTATCTACAGACCTCCGGCACAAGCAGAGAAGCTGGACAAATATCTGATCGAAGGTATCAGTAAGCTTGGAATGAAAGGGAAGGTACTGTTGCCGGAAGATCTCAACCTGCCTGATGTGAATTGGAACGTCCCGTCGACAGAAGCGGAAAGAAGCAGAGAGATCATGGATGCCTGTTAAAGTGCTTTGCTCAGAGAAATGGCGATGGAACCCATGAGGGAAGGGGCAACTCTTGATCCAGTGCTTACAAACAGAGGAAGAGTTTCCAAAGTCCGAGTGGTTGCCCATCTAGTTAATAGTGATCATCATGAAATGGTTCGATTATAAGAGCGAAAGCAGAGTGCAAAACGCACAAAACTCAAAGTACTGGATTTCAGGCATGCTGATTTTGGTAAAATGGGGGGGAATACCTGAAGAAGGAGCTGACGGCAGGGGTAGTAGGAATCGGAAAGTGGAAGTGCAGTGGTCCAAGCTGAAAACTGCTATAAACATGGCAACCGATCTCTTTACGCAAGGAAAATAAACAAAAACAAGAGAAGCAGGAAGCCTATATGGTTCTCCAAACAGGTGGCTGAAAAAATAAGGGCAAAAGAGGCTTCGTTCAAGAAATACAGAAGAATGCAAAAAGAGGATCACAGAAAAGATTACCGTAGTAAACTCAAAGAAGCGAAGAGGACGGAAATGTGGCTAGCAAAAGTGCAGGCAGAAGAAAAAAATGGCCAAGGATGTAAAGAGAGGTGATAAGACCTTTTTTTTAGATATATTGGGGAAAGGAGAAAAACTAAGAATGGAATTGGTAGACTGAAGGATACTGAGAACAGCTACGTGGAGAGCGATGAGGATAAAGTGAACATGCTAAACAAATACTTCTCTTTGGTGTTCACGGAAGAAAATCCTGGAGAAGGACCGCGGTCGGTGGCAGAGGGTATATCTGGGAACACAGTGGCTATTGTCTGGCACCGCTGCATCTTCAAAATGGCTGCCGAGACTTCCTGAAGCAGACCCGCGAGACTGCTGCAGGAAGTCCCAGCAGCCATTAAGAACAAGCGGTGGTGCTGGGTAGACCAGTGGCAGCAGGCAGGAATTAGTGGAGTTCTTTCCTTCCACCGCGAAGAGGGGCCCAGGGGGTTGTAGTGTGCAAGGGGGGTGCTGGAAACAAAGGCGAGTGTTGGCGGCTGCAGTAGCATAACAAGGACGGGGCAATGGTGGCAGTCTGCCCCGGGTACAGGCAGTAAAGGTACGGCGTGCAGAGCAGGCTCTGCCGATCAGCTGCCCCATCTGATATTACTTCCCGTTCCTGGACAGGCGACCAGCTCCGCGCACCCCCTTGCTAGGAGGAAAGGTCAGATGATGCACTTTGGGGGGGGTGTGAGCGCCGGGGGGGGGGGGGAACGAGAAGCTAGGAATGCCAATGTTCGTCAGGGGCTCAATGACCCCTTCTACCCTGGCACCCAGATCACTGTCAATCCACACCTGGGGTGACCAAAGAAACGGATGATGGACATGTGCAAGATGTAATCTATTTGGATTTTAGCAAAGCCTTTGATACGGTTCCTCACAGAAGACTCCTGAATAGGCTGAGAGGGCTGAACTTAGGACCCAAAGTAGTGAACTGAATTGGAAGCTGGTTGACAGACAGGTGGCAGAAGGTGGTGGTAAATGGAATCGGCTTGGAGGAAAAGAGGGTGAGTAGTGGAGTGCCTCAGGGGTCGGAGTTTTACAGCAAGGTTACCCCCATTTCTACCCTTAAAAAGTCTTATAAAAGAGTGCTATATTTATATGCAGATAGGAAGTGGCTCCAGCAGCCCAAACAACGGAACGAGCAGACTCCGTTGGTATGCGAGTGTTGCTTTTTCTTCGGTGGCTCACACTGTTCGTTCTTTGCTCATGAAATATTGGCAAGTTTTGGGTCTTATCAATCACTAGTAAAACATGCCCGTTTCAGGCGCAAATGAAATGGGCGCTAGCAAGGGTTTCCTCCCGAACCCCCCCCCCCCCGCCCCGCTCACCCCTTCGGTGTTGTGAAGGCACTGACCGCCATTGTTGCGGACCTCGTCGACGCACGCCAACGCCACCTTCAATGTGCTGAGTCGTTGGTTGTGAAGCCACTGACGCCATTGCTCCGCCCTCGACGTCGTCACGTTTGACGCGATGGCGGGGCCCCAACACAGTGATTTTGGTGGCTTCACACCACGAACCCTTCGAACCGGAAGGAAGTGCCCGGAGGAACTGACAGTGACGTCAGTGTCCTCAGAACGTTGAGGGTGAGTTTTATTATATAGGATTAAGGAAATGCTTTGTTTTGCATACTGTAGGGGTAGTAATTTGGGTGAATTACTTCCGAATTCTAGAGCACAAATACCAGATCTTACGGGACAAGTTCCAACGCACATCAAATTGGAACTACCACCTGGCTCGGGTGGTAATTCCATTTTTGGCGCTCATCCAAAACACGTGGTAGAAAATATTTTTCTATTTTCTACCACGTGGCGCTTACCTGGCAGTAATCGACAGCTTACGTGCGCTGAGGCTTATTGTCCAGTTAGCGCACGAGACCTTACCACTAAGTCAATGGGTGGCGGTAAGGTCTCAGGCCCAAAATGGACGTGCGCTACTTTTAATTTTGCCGCACGTCCATTTTTGGCCACAAAAAAAGATCTTTTTTTCCAGGCACGCTGAAAAATGGACCTGCGAGTGTCCAAAACACGCGCCTACACCAGCGCAGGCCATTTTTCAGTGCCCCCAAGTGTGAAAAGTGCATATATTGTCAATATTCCATTGAAACCTCTGCTATAGGTATACTCCATAGGTCATGCCAATTTTATTTGTGTTTAAAGACTAATTATCATTCGGTGGAGGTGATTTATTGTGTTTGCTGCCCACGTGGATTATATTACATAGACCAAACAGTTAGAAAAGTCAATGTGCGTATAGGCAAACATATCAGTAACATTAAAATGTCCAAATCAGACGTTCCTGTAACAGCCCATTGGAAGGATTTTAGTCATCATGTTACTGATTTAAAGATTTTTTTTGGGGGGGAGGTTCTTTGGCAGACAGACTTCTGCAAATAGAACCGCCTTCCTACCCTGCTGCTCCTCCCCTGTCCTTATATAAATCCAGGGCTTTTTTTTGAGGGGGAACTTGGGGGTACTGAGTACCGGCACCTTTTCCATTGTCTGCTAAACTTGACCCATGGTCCAAGTTGTAATGAAAGAGCTCAGGCTCTACACACCAATTCCGCCTTGTCATGGATTCTGTGACTGGTTGCAGGGGGCCTGGCTATTGTGGGGTGGGTCCCTGAGTGATCACCCCACCCTTGAAGGGTGGCCTAGCATTTGAGTACCGGCACCTTTTTCACTGGAAAAAATGTACTGTATATATCCACCTGCCTTTCCCCCCTGTCCCTCTTCAAGCATCAATTCTATGTAAATCAGAAACTCCCTGTTTAATGTATTTCATAGTTCCATGTAAGCCACATTGAAACAATACTAATTAGAAAATGTGGGGTAGAAATGCTGAAATAAATAAATAAAAATAAAATAAGGAACAGAGACTTATATTTTCATGCCATACCACACATTCAGAGGGGTTGAGCAGGGAAGTGGAATGGTTGCAATTTAATGAATAATTATGTTTAGGTGTGATGCATTTAAGCTTGGCGTTGGGGGACATGAGAGTGCAGCACTGAGCCTACTGCATTATGGGCTTTATTCTCCCTCAGGGGAAGCAGCCGAAAGATTGATGAAGGTAACATTCTTTTTAACGATTTTGGAAATAACAGTTAGATTTTGATGCCATTGTGTTCAATAATAAAGTGAGATTTATGTTCTGCAACACCAGATCCTTCTGATGAAGCCATTAGCGAAACTCGGCCAAGAGTTAAGGAAACGTGGATTTAACGTGTAGTACATGCAGCGTTTTGCTGTGGATAGAAGCGGTGAACTGTTGGCTAATGGGACTAACGTAGCCAGCACTTGTGGGCTGGTTTGAAGTTGGACTTTTGTTATATAAACTTTTTCAAGAGTGAATTTTTCTGGGACATTCATATCGTTCAAATTGATGACAAGGACTTTGGATCACGGACACTTGCGACAGAGATTGAAGTGTATGCTCCAGATAAGTACATTTTGTTTTTGTGTGTCAGCACTTAGCAGTGCTTTTTACCTGTTTTATTCTTGACGAATGACATATTTGATTTTGCAGAGTGTTGGATTGTAATAAAACATTATATTTGTAAGATATAAGGTGTGGATGTGCCAATGTCTTACTGACTACATTTGATAGTTTTGTTTGATAGGTTTGTTATTTTTGTATATATTTTAACACTTGCTAGTTAGTATTATAAGTTGAGCACATGAATTTTTTATTTTGTTTTCTCAGGTATTAGTAGTTAAAATGTAATGCCAAGAAGTGCAGAGTGATGTACTTGGGGTGCAGAAACCCAAAGGAGATGTACCAGATAGGAGAGAGATTGATAAGCACAGCTCAAGAGAGGGACCTTGGGGAGACGGTGTCCGAGGATCTCAAGGTAACGGAACAATGCGACAAGGCAGTGGCCACAGCCAGAAGGATACTAGACTGCATAGAGAGGGGTAATAACCAGCAGAAGAAAGGAGGCTTTGATGCCCCTCTACATGACATTGGTGAGGCCACACGAAGTATTGAGTTCAATTTTGGATGCAAAAAAGACTTGAAGTGCTTCAGAGAAAAGTGACCAAAATAGTATGAGAAGAGGCTCGGCACGTGAACACGTATACTCTGGAGGAAAGGAGAGACAGGGTGATAGGATACAGACGTTCAAATATTTGAAAAGTATTAATTTACAAACAAACCTTTTCCAGAGACAGGATGGTGGTAGAACTAGAGGACATGAATTAAGGTTGCAGGGGTGGGGGGGGGGGGGCTGACTCAGGAATAATGTCAGGAAGTACTTTTTCATGGAGAGAGTGGTGGATACTTGGAATGCCCTCCCCCGGGAGGTGGTGGAGATGAAAACGGTAACAGAATTCGAAAAACGTGTGGGATAAACACAAAGGAGTCCTGTATAGAAGGCACAGAACCAAACAAGCTTAGTGGTAATCCTGCTGGATGCACCATCAAAATGGCAGTGCCCTGCCCTACCCAGTGCATCCTGGAACTCCAGGCACCACCATTTTGATGGGGCACCCGGCAAGAGGAGAGACTAGGACTACAACCCTCCTTCTTCGTCAAGGTAGGATGGGGTTGGGGGGCCACCGCTAGGCCACGAGAGCTAGTCTTTGGGATGGGGGCATGGCCAGGGGTCCTCCTGGACCACCATGGTTTTATTTATTTTCAGAGGGTCTGCGGTCCAATGGACCACCAGGCCCCTACATCCTTGGGGTGGGGGTTGAGGGTCTGAGTTCCTCTAATTTCCCTCTCCCCCCGTACTCTCATCTCACCAGCAGGAGGAGTCTCAGAGTAGTGCTTCTTACCTGCGTCTGCCCCTCATCTGCCGGTTTCAGTCAGTACAAAGTTTGAACCACACACAGTGCCCCCTGCTGGACATATTCAGAACTTCAGATCAAAGCTGGAAAAGGAGAAGGCAGGTACAGTAAGAAACAATGCTCTCCTCTGTTGGGGGAAGGGGAGATGATGGTTGTGCGAGGGAGGAGGGAAATCATTTTTGCCAGGGTCGGGGAGGGGGGTTCCTAATCTGCCCGATTCACCCTGTATGCCTCCCCATCTCCCCCAGGTCAGCCCAGGAAAGTCGTCTTCAAGGTGAGCTGTGAGGACTGAAGGAGAAAGGGTGGGCACCCAGTACCAGGCAGAAGCAAGCTGAATGCCACTTGATAGCTCATCTTCACCAGTGTGGCACAGAGCTGGCATTTATTTTAACCAAGAAAGCAATCAACCAGTTTACTGTTCTTTCTGCTGCAAGAAACGCTGGCAGGGAATAGTAGCACCTTGGAGGAAAAAAAATAAGACAATTACATAATAAACTCTTCAGCCCTGAAGACACATTTCACAGCATATAAAAAAGGAATGAGGAGAGTCTGTCAGAAATAATTAGTCCTCTGGGGTCTGCTGGAAGCTATTTTTGTCACTGCGAGTTGCCGTGGGCTTCAAGGTGCTGCCGTGGAAAATCATCTCTCCCTTCCCTACTGCTTTTGCCCTGGGTCGGTTTCCTTTCTCGTTTCGCCTCCTGTATTTTAGTTCCTTAAGAAACAGAGGGATCCTTTTACCAAAGTGCGCTGAAAAATGGCCTGCACTGTGTATTGGACGCACACAGGTCCATTTTTCAGCGCACCTGCAAAAAAGGCCAACAATGGACTTGCGGCAAAATTAAAATAGGCGCGCATCCATTTTGGGCCTGAGACCTTACCGCCACCCATTGACTTAGCGGCAAGGTCTCGCGCGTTAACCGGATGATAATCGTCAGCACACGTACACTGCTGATTACCGCCTGGTTAGTGCCGCATTTTCCAGCCCGCTTACTGGATGCGGATTAAAAAAATGAAATTAGCGCCCAGGCCATGTGGTAGCTGGGTGGTTGTTCTGAATTGGCACGCATTGGGTTCGCGTAGGCACCTACGCGGCTTAGTGAAAAGACCCCAAAATGAGAACACTTTGACACCCTTCCTTCACTCACTTTTAAAGGTAATAAAGAGAAATTAAACAAATCCGAGAAAAGAAAAGAAAAGAAGATGATACCTTTTTTATTGGCCTACCTTAAAACATTTTTTTGATTAGCTTTCAAAGGTAATATCTTCTTCTTCAGATCAGATTTCTGGAAATTCAGTGTTGGTGCCCAGACTGGCCTGGATTTGAATATCTGGATTTAATTCTGATCACCATCGGCTGAAGAAGAAGTCTTTCCCCCCTGGATCTGCCTAATCCCACACCACCATACATCACGAAAAGTTCAGAAATGGAAAACGATAATATTAACCTCTCTCACAATATGCGAATATGTTCAACCTAAGCGTTTATTGCACTTCTGTATTATGTACTAGACTTCTACAAATCTAGATTTTGTAACTGCCTTTTTAGCAATATGTAAGCCACATTGAACCTGCCATAGAGTGGGAAAATGTGGGATACAAATGCAATAAATAAATAAATAAATATCGGGCCCATCGTGTGTAAATAAATGCAGGTCTATGGCCTGCAGTAGAACTGCCATCGTTTTGGCAGAGAAAACCCAACACCTGCCTCGCTCCATGCCCCCCCCCCCTCCTGTTGCACCCTTTCCTCACCCTGCTCCTCTACAACCAACTCCGCGCACTAAGATAGCCATCTCAGACGAAAAAAATGACACGTGCATACGTTCTATGATTATTTCACAAACCCTGTCTAATGTTTTGACAAACTAAAATTATATTACAGTTTTCATGTCCCCTCAGTAGGTCCTGGACAAGGATCGTGTTTCGGCCCACAAAAGCCTGCCTCAGGAGTCCCTGAACTGTGGAAGTATTCAATTCCTCAGAGTTCTATAATGTCTCCAAACAACATCTAAACACAGATGTATAAAATAATGCAAGGTTCCACATTAGGAGTCACGGACCAAGAAAGGGATCTAGGTGTCGTCGTTGATGATACGTTGAAACCTTTTGCTCAGTGTGCTGCTGCGGCTAAGAAAGCAAATAGAATGTTAGGTATTATTAGGAAAGGAATGGAAAACAAAAATGAGGACGTTATAATGCCTTTGTATCGCTCCATGGTGCGACCACATCTCGAATATTGTATTCAATTCTGGTCGCCGCATCTCAAAAAAGATATAGTGGAATTAGAAAAGGTGCAGAGAAGGGCGACGAAAATGATAAAGGGGATGGGACGACTTCCCTATGAGGAAAGGCTAAAGCGGCTAGGGCTCTTCAGCTTGGAGTCTGTGGACAAGGCTGTCTCCGCCTACAATGCCACTCTTTCCTCGGCTCTAGACACCCTAGCACCATTCACCTCCCGTCCCACTAAGCGTACTATTCCCCAGCCATGGCTGACCCCTTGCATCCGTTACCTTCGCGCCTGCGCCCAATCTGCTGAACGCCTCTGGAGGAAATCCCGCACCCACTCAGATTTCCTTCACTACAAATTCATGCTATCCTCCTTCCAATCCTCCCTATTCCTTGCCAAACAGGATTATTACACCCAATTGACCAATTCTCTCAGCTCCAACCCCCGTCATCTCTTCGCCACCCTTAACTCCCTCCTTAAAGTGCCCTCCGCTCCCACCCCCCCTCACTCTCTCCTCAATCACTGGCTGATTACTTCCGCGACAAGGTGCAAAAGATCAACCTTGAGTTCACTACCAAGCCATCTCCTCCTCCTCACCCTTCAACCCTCTCCCTCAACCAATCAACCCAGGCCTCCTTCTCCTCCTTTCCTGACATCACCGAGGAGGAAACCGCTCGCCTTCTTTCCTCCTCGAAATGCACCACTTGCTCTTCTGATCCCATCCCCACCAACTTACTTAACATCATCTCTCATACTGTCACCTCCTCCATCTGTCATATCCTCAACCTCTCTCTCTCCACTGCAACTGTCCCTGACACCTTCAAGCACGCCGTAGTCACACCTCTCCTTAAAAAACCATCAGTTGACCCCCACCTGTCCCTCCAACTACCGCCCCATCTCCCTCCTACCCTTCCTCTCCAAAATACTTGAGCGCGCCGTTCACAGCCGCTGCCTCGATTTCCTCTCCTCTCATGCCATCCTCGATCCACTTCAATCCGGTTTTCGTCCTCTACACTAGACAGAAACAGCACTCTCTAAAGTCTGTAATGACCTGTTCCTTGCCAAATCCAGAGGCCACTACTCCATCCTCATCCTCCTTGATCTATCCGCCGCTTTTGACACTGTCAATCATGAATTATTTCTTGCCACACTGTCCTCATTTGGGTTCCAGGGCTCTCTCCTCTCCTGGTTCTTCTCCTATCTCTCCCACCGCACCTTCAGAGTTCACTCTCATGGATCCTCCTCCACCCCCATCCCGCTATCTGTTGGTGTTCCCCAGGGATCTGTCCTTGGACCCCTCCTCTTCTCAATCTACACCTCTACCCTGGGCTCCCTGATCTCATCTCACGGTTTCCAGTATCATCTATATGCTGATGACACCCAGTTGTATCTCTCCACACCAGACATCACTGCTGAGACCCAGGCTAAGGTATCAGCCTGCTTACCCGACATAGCTGCCTGGATGTCCAACCGCCACCTGAAACTGAACATGTCCAAGACCGAGCTCATCGTCTTTCCACCAAAACCCACTTCTCCTCTTCCTCCACTTTCTATCTCAGTAGATAACACCCTCATCCTCCCCGTCTCATCTGCCCGCAACCTTGGAGTCATCTTTGACTCCTCCCTCTCCTTCTCTGCGCATATCCAGCAGATAGCCAAGTCCTGTCGCTTCTCTCTCTTTAACATCAGCAAAATTCGCCCTTTCCTTTCTGAACACAAAACCCGAACTCTCGTCCACGCTCTCATTACCTCTCGCCTTGACTACTGCAACTTACTCCTCACCGGCCTCCCACTTAGCCACCTATCTATCCCCTCTTCAATCTGTTCAGAACTCTGCTGCACGTCTTATATTCCACCAGAACCGATATACTCATATCACCCCTCTCCTCAGGTCACTTCACTGGCTTCCAATCAGATACCGCATTCAGTTCAAGCTTCTCCTTCTTACTTACAAATGCACTCAGTCTGCTGCCCCTCACTACCTCTCTACCCTCATCTCCCCTTACGTTCCAGCCCGAAACCTCCGTTCACAGGACAAATCCCTCCTCTCAGTACCCTTCTCCACCACCGCCAACTCCAGGCTCCGCTCATTCTGCCTCGCCTCACCCTATGCTTGGAACAACCTCCCCGAGTCCTTACGCCAAGCCCCCTCCTTGCCCATCTTCAAGTCTTTGCTTAAAGCCCACCTCTTCAATGCTGCATTCGGCACCTAACTCTTACCTTTCAGGAATTCCAGACTGCCCAATTTGACTGCCCCTATCGGTCTGACTGCCCTTGCGTCTTTTAGATTGTAAGCTCTTTGAGCAGGGATTGTCCTTCTATGTTAAATTGTACAGCGCTGCGTAACCCTAGTAGCGCTTTAGAAATGTTAAGTAGTAGTAGGAGAAAAGGCGGCTGAGGGGAGATATGATAGAGGTCTATAAAATGATGAGTGAAGTTGAACGGGTAGATGTGAAGCGTCTGTTCACGCTTTCCAAAAATACTAGGACTAGGGAGCATGCGATGAAGCTACAATGTAGTAAATTTAAAACGAATCAGAGAAAAGGTTTCTTCACTCAACGTGTAATTAAACTCTGGAATTCGTTGCCAGAGAATGTGGTAAAGGTGGTTAGTTTAGCGGAGTTTTAAAAAGGTTTGGACGGCTTCCTAAAGGAAAAGTCCATAGACCGTTATTAAATGGACTTGGGGAAAATCCACTATTTCTGGGGTAAGCAGTATAAAATGTTTTGTACTTTTTGGGATCTTGCTGGGTATTTGTGACCTGGATTGGCCACTGTTGGAAACAGGATGCTGGGCTCGATGGACCTTTGGTCTTTCCCAGTATGACAATACTTATGTACTTATGTAACAGGAGCCATTATTGCTAAAACTGCAATAAATGCAAAGCAAAACCACACTACAGGGACTCCTGAGGCAGGTCTTTGTGACACGATTCACGTCAGGTCAAGTCCATTGCATACTTTGAATAAAACTCCTGATGTGAACTGAGTCCTTTAGACCCTTTGCTTTGACATCATCTTTGATGTCACCTTCGCTGTGTGTTGCCTGCTTGTTTTGACCTGTGCGAGGGTCTTTTGTACTGCTGTGCTTGTCGATTCCCTCTGTAGGGCCAACACATAATCTTTCCACTGGAAAACGCTATGCACAAACTTGTGCAAAACACACTCAGAACCTTAACTCCCAGGATTCAGAGCAATGACTTTATACGTGAAAAGACAGCACTGTAAAAATTACACCGAGCCCTACAACGGCAAAACACCATCTAGTAACAAAAGTGCTCAATATCAGTTTGGGAAAATTTAGTGAAGTCAGTCTTCTTTTTAAAAATTTACATTGGTTAGAGTGGAATTTCGTATTTGTAGAGGAGTGGCCTAGTGGTTAGGGTGGTGGACTCTGGTCCTGGGGAACTGAGTTCGATTCCCACTTCAGGCACAGGCAGCTCCTTGTGACTCTGGGCAAGTCACTTAACCCTCCATTGTCTCATGTAAGCCGCATTGAGCCTGCCATGAATGGGAAAGCGCGGGGTACAAATGTAATAAAAATAAAAATTTTGTATTAAATTTAAAACTGCTTGTCAAACATATAAATGTATTTATAGCATGAACTTGGTAACGGTTGGACATTTGGTACCATCTTCAGGGTTTTGAAGACATTTGAGAAGTAAAAAAAAAATCAGACATTCGATATTCCATCTATAAGGGAAATAAAATTGAAATCCATTTGGGAACATTCAAGGGAATGGTACAGTACAGGGGGTGAAGTGCTTCTGTGTACAAAAGAAGAGTGGGACTTGGGGGTGATTCTGTCTGATGACCTTAAGGTGGCCAAACAGGTAGAAAAGGTGACGGTCAAAGCTAGAAGGATGCTCAGTTGAATAAGGAGAAGGATGACCACTAGGAAAAAAAAAGAGGCGATAATGCCCTTGTAAAAGTCTCTGGTGAGTCCCCATTTGGCGTATTGCGTGCAATTCTGGAGATCACACCTAAGGAAAGATATAAACAGGATGCAGTCAGTCCAGAGGGCGGCTACAAAATTGGTAAGAGATCTCTGCCATAAAATGTATAGGGACAGGCTTTTTTGTGATCTTTCCAGTTACTTGTGACCTGGATTGGCTACTGTTGGAAACAGGATACCAGGCTTGATGGACCTTTGGTCTGACTCAATATGGCAATGCTTATCACTATATAGATAACGAGAGATAGAAATTTGATAATAGATAGATAGGTTGGAGATACATATATTGTTGGTTGCAGGACTGGGTCACTCTACCCTTTCTCATGCTGATGTAGGTGAAGGTTTTGGATATCCCAAGGTAATGTAATGTTCCTATCAGATGTTGATCAGTAAGAAGCAGAAGATCAACTCTTTTGTGGAGGTAAAACAAAGGTTAAGCATGGCTCCTGGCTCTCATTATTTATCCATGACCTTGTGGGTACGATCTTTAGCCACCTTCAAGAATCAGATCCAACTAAACATCCAAGATGACCATCATCTGCGTAAAGAACCATTGCCTCTTAGGCCCCAACTCAGAGTGTACACATTAAGGGAATTCATTAATGATTCTGCTCTCTGCCTGGCATGCTGTCTTTCAATCACAGTACCTTAAACTGGAAGGTCTTAGTGAGCAGTGTCATCACCCTGCAAAAAGGAGTGGTGAGGTGGTTGAAGAAGATATTGCTACATCACTCCAATAGTTGGTCGACTTTGCCAGAATGGTGTGGCCAGGGCCGGCTCAAGAGACTCTGGTGCCCTGAACCAACTTTTGTGTTGGTGATCCCCCCTCCCCCATAGCTCCCTTTCTGTCTCAACACCCCCATACCCACTGCTGGTGATAAAGGGTGCCAAAATTACAATCCTCGATCTGGCATCTCTCCCTCCCCTACTCCTCCACCCACAGGAGGAAGGAAAGAAAGAGAGAAGGAGAGATGCCAGATTGAGATTTTGGCACTTTTTATCACTGGCACCCTGAGGCATGCCGGCCATGGGTGTGGGTTTTGTGGAGAAAGGTTTCAGCATACTCCTTGCTTCAGAGTAAAGAAAGTAGGTGGAACCTTCGTAAATCTGTTCTACAGCCACCGGTGTCGAATGTGTCTAAGTAAACTGCATCTTCCATGAAGTACATCACCAAGCTTTTGTTGGAAGGAGTTGAGGTGACTGGAAAGCTTCTGAAGACAGATGTCTTAGCTAACTCTGGATAGTTTGGCCTGGAGAATGATTCAGACTGATTGCTGCAGCAACTCCACATTTGGACATTTCTCCAGGGCCGACTGCATCTTCCTAAACTGACGCAAGGGTCCCTCAAACTCTTGACCGTCTTCTCTCTCTCTCCAGTGCTGATGATCTCAAAACCCTTCCCCAGCTCTGAGAGAAACGTCCAAACTGGCTTAGGATGGGATGAAGAATTGGGATGGACCCACATGAATCCCAGTTATTCACCACCTTGGGTAAATCTCTTCATAGAGGCGGTTAGTAAATCTCAATAAAATACAGAAAAACAAAATAATAGAAGCTGGAGACATTAAAAAAATTAAGGAGGTCAATATTTAACATGGTTTAAATAGGCAGGAGAAGCTCCCGCTGCTTACAAAGTATTGCCATACTGGGACAGACCAAAGGTCCATCAGGCCCAGCATCCTGTTTCTAACAATGGCCAATCTAGTGCCGAGTGAGCCAGCCGCCAATATTCAGCAGAACGTAAACAAAGCAGTGCTGCTAAATATCAGCTTTGACACTGTGGCACTGCCCGGGGCTACCAAGAGGGAGATGGGGGAGCCCAGCCTCCCAGGAGGGCCCTGCACCAGGGTCTGTCTCTTTCCTGCTCCTGTCGGGACCTGGGTGATTGCATTAGTGCAATAACCCGGTCCCGGCACACAGCAGCAGGAGAGAGACAGACCCCAGCAACGGGCCCTCCTTGGAGGCCGGGGAGGACAGACACTCTGATGCAGGAAGGGCGGGGAGTGGCAGCCTGAGTGAGTGAGGGGCAGTGGCATGGCTGTGACCTGAATAGGGTGCAGCGGTGGCCCTGCCCCGGCTCTGTCTGTTGGCGGCCCTGGCACTGCTAGGGTGGAATTGGCGAGGAGCTGCCAGTTTTCCAGGCTTCGGCCATATTTGATACTAGTGGCCACACAACTAACCAGGCAGATAGGACTACTGACCATTAGATGCTCGGCACACAGCAGCAGGAGAGAGACAGACCCCAGCAACGGGCCCTCCTTGGAGGCCAGGGAGGACAGACGCTCTGATGCAGGAAGGGCGGGGAGTGGCAGCCTGAGTGAGCGAGGGGCGGCGGCATGGCTGCGCCCTGAATACGGGGCAGCGGTGGCCCTGCCCCGGCTCTGTCTGTTGGCGGCCCTGGCACTGCTAGGGTGGAGTTGGCGAGGAGCTGCCAGTTTTCCAGGCTTTGGCCATATTTGATACCAGTGGCCACACAACTAACCAGGCAGATAGGACTACTGACCATTAGGGGCTGAAGAATGCCTCATCCTAAAACACGTACAGTGCCAACATATCATGCAGTTTTCACACTATGGCCTTCATCTTTCCTGCAACTTTAATCTTGATCACTTGCTGCTCACAAGCTCCTTAGACAGAGTGAGCAACCGCACCACAAACACGGAGGTAGAAAGCAAACTGGTACCAGAATGCAGAGACTGAGTTCCACAAAGAGGCCTCTTTTACCAGCTGAATGCTTCCAGTCTGTTCCGTGATGTTTTATAGGCCCATCTGCCTAATGGTGCGTAGAGTGGCCAGCACGTTACTCTGTAATGATTGCAGCTTTCCAAGCGACTAATGGAAGAATTAATCTTTCATCAGGATCTTAACGCTTGACAGGTACTGGCTCCCTCTGCAGGAGTCCACCACCTTTAACTCTCTCATCCAAAAGAAGCCAAACAACCTTATTCACTTGCACCTTCTCCCTGCTTTTGGTCCAGGAAGACAGGGCGGTCACAAAGTTTCTCTTTATTAGGGTAGAGAGATGCAGTGGCGTTCCTGGCCTGGATGGCACCCGGGACGGAGCGCCGATGCGCCCCCACCCTTCTAGATGACACCTCCCCCCCTCCGGTGAAATGATACCCCCCCCGGGTGCACGCCACTGGGGGGGGGGGGTGCCGTGGCGTGAGCCTGCTCCTCCGAGTTCGCTAAACTTCATTCGTTCGCTGCAGCTCCCTCTGCCCCGGAACAGGAAGTAACCTGTTCCGGGGCAGAGGGAACTGCAGCGCACGAACGAAGTTTAGCAAACTCGGAGGAGCAGGCGCGCGCCGCGGCACCCCCCTTGGTACGCCACTGGAGAGATGTGGTAGCCCTGTTAGTCCACTTCTAAAGCCAGTCAATAGAAATAGAATAAAATAAAACATAGAAAAAAAATACGATGATACCTTTTTTATTGGACTGACTTAATACATTTTTTTTTTATTAGCTTTCGAAGGTAGCCCTTCTTCTTCAGATCAGAAATAAGCAAATTTTGATAAGCAACAGCATACATAAGTGAAACATCAAAGTATTTCAGTGACAGTCTGAAAGGATGAGGGAGGGGTGGGCTAGGTGAGAGACAGAGAGGGCTGAGAGGATGACAGGCAGGGAGACATGCATGGTGATCAGAGGGTGACAAAGCAGTGAAATTTCATGGTTTATAATGGACTAGAAAACCCAGATTTATTTATTTATTTGTGGCATTTATACCCCGCTCTTTCCCACTCAATAGCAGGTTCAGTGCAGCTTACAAAGCATGGATAAAAGATATTACAGAGATGACACAGCGTATGGTTACAAAGTGTATAGCAAAGTATATAACGCAATGTATGGTTACAAAGTGTTACATAGTAACATAGTAGATGACGGCAGAAAAAGACCTGCACGGTCCATCCAGTCTGCCCAACAAGATAAACTCATATGTGTATACCTTACCTTGATTTGTACCTGCCTTTTTCAGGGCACAGACCGTACAAGTCTGCCCAGCAGTATTTCCCGCCTCCCAACCACAAGTCCCGCCTCCCATCACCGGCTCTGGCACGGACCGTATAAGTCTGCCCTCCACTATCCTTGCCTCCCAACCACCAACCTCTCTTCCTCCACCTGCTCCGCCACCCAATTTCGGCTAAGCTTCTGAGGATCCATTCCTGCTGCACAGGATTCCTTTATGCATATCCCACGCATGTTTGAATTCCGTTACCGTTTTCATCTCCACCACCTCCCGCGTGAGGGCATTCCAAGCATCCACCACCCTCAAGTTGTGTGGAGAATGATAAGATGAAGAAATGGGGGGAAGGACTGAGGTATACTTAGTGGTGTGGATTAGTGATGAGGGTTAGGTTCGTAATTTAAGTTGGGTCGGTCGGATATGCTCGTTTGAAGAGATACGTTTTCAGCAGCTTTCGGAAGGGTAGGCGTTCGTTGGTTGTTCGGATGTATTTTGGTATGGCGTTCTTTGTTAAGTCCTGTCTGGTGGGTGTCAAAATATTTAATCATTTTGACTTCAAAGGTCTTGCGTTCCTGTATTGTTTTAAACTTTCCTTTAAGTATTCTCACTATAAAATCATTAGTCCAGTGTTCTGGTTTTGTAACGTGCTGTCCCACAGAGGTGACATCCTGGTTGGCACTGGCATTTTTCATATGATGTCTATGTAAATTAAATCTCTTCTTCAGCATCTCGCTTGTTTCTCCAATACAGCACCCTTCATCACATTTTTTACACTGGTGACATATACTACATTGGAAGATGAGCATGTGAAGGATTCCTTTATGTTGAATATTTTTCCTTTGTGAATGACTGTGGGGTCTTGTGAAATGTTTTGGCATAGTTTGCAGCTGGATATATTGCAAGAATCCTGCAGCTTTCTGAAACCCTCTACAATTTCTGCCCTTGTTATTCCAAGTAACTTCCTGGTTCGCCTGGAGCTGCAGCTTCTTTCATAATGCTGCGTGTACTGGATTGGGTTCTTCTCCCTGCTCGGAGGTTACTTTTCACATCTTAACTTTATGTAAAATACCACAAATAACAAGGTATCTAAGGGGTCCTTTTACTAAGGTGCACTGAAAAATGGCCTGCTCTGGTGCAGAAGCACGTATTGGGTGCACGCAGGTGCATTTTTTTTTGTTTGTTTTTGGCCGAAAATGGACATGCGGCAAAATGAAATGTCCATTTTGGGCCGGAGAACTTACCTCCACCCCATTCACTTAGCAGTAAGGTCTCATGCATTAACTGGGCGGTAACCATCAGCGTGCGTACAATGCCGATTAACACCCAGTTAGCACTGCGCGCCAGAAAATAAAAACTTTTTTCAGGCGTGTATAGTGGACGCGCGTCAAAAATGAAATTATTGCCCAGGCCATGCAGTAACCGGGTGGTAGTTCAAAATTGATGCACGTAGGATGCGCGTACGCACCCTAAGAGGCTTACAGGCTCATTTTCGAAAGAGAAGGACGCCCATCTTCCGACACAAATCGGGAGATGGGCGTCCTTCTCTCAGGGTCACCCAAATCGGCAGAATCGAAAGCCGATTTTGGGCGTCCTCAACTGCTTTCCATCGTGGGGACGACCAAAATTCACGGGGGTGTCTCGGCATCGTACCGAAGGCGGGACTGGGGCATGATTTAGAGATGAGCGTCCTCGGCCGATAATGGAAAAGGGCATTCCTGATGAGCATTTGGCCGACTTTACTTGGTCCCTTTTTTTCACAACCAAGCCTCAAAAATGTGCCTGAACTGACAAGATGACCACTGGAGGGAATCGCGGATTACCTCCCCTTACTCCCCCAGTGGTCACCAACCCCCTCCCACCAAAAAAAACATTTAAAAACATTTTTGCCAGCCTCAAATGTCATACCCAGCTCCATCACAGCAGTATGCAGGTCCCTGGAGCAGTTTTTAGTGGGTACAGTGCACTTCAGGCAGGCGGATCTAGGCCCATCCCCCCTACCTGTTACACTTGTGGTGGTAAATGTTGAGCCCTCCAACCCCCTCCCCCCCAAACCCCATTGTACCCACATGTAGGTGCCCCCTTCACCCGTAAGGGGTATGGTAGTGTTGTACAGTTGTGGGGAGTGGGCTTGGGGGGGGGGGGGGGTTGGAGGGCTCAGCACTGAAGGTAAGGGAGCTATGCATCTGGGAGCAATTTGTGAAGTCCACTGCAGTGCCCCCTAGGGTGCCCGGTTGGTGTCCTGGCATGTCAGGGGAACCAGTGCATTACAAATGCTGGCTCCTTCCATGACGAAATGGCTTGGATTTGGTCGTTTTTGAGATGAGCATCCTCGGTTTCCATTATCGCCGAAAACCGGGGACGAACACCTGAAAAACGACCTAAGGTCGACCTAAATTTCATGATTTAGGCGTTCCTGGCCATATTATCGAAACAAAAGATGGACGCCCATCTTGTTTCGATAATACAGGTTGCTCTGCCCCTCTACGGGGCTGTCCTGCGAGGACGTCCTCATGACAACTTGGGCGCCCTTTCGATTATGCCCCTCTTAGTGAAAGGACCCCTAAGTGGTTTACAATATGATAAAGGTAAATATAGGGAGGAGACCTAGGTTACAATTACAGGGGTTGGTATTCAAAGTGATTTAACTGGCTCGTTCAGGGCTAACTGCTAATTTTCAGTGCTGCTGAAAATAGCACCACAGTGAAAACCGACTATTTTGGGGGCATTCCAGCGGTGGAGTCGGTACTTGCCTGGTTAAGTGCCGATATTCAGCACATAAAAATTACTGCATAAAAGTTATTCCTATCTTTGGGGCCCTTTTACTAAGGAACGTACAACGCACGTAAAATTGGAACTAGCATCGGCTACCATGTGCCTCGGGCAGTAGTTTCATTTTTGACACGCATCCAAAATACGCGATAGAACTTTTCTACCGTGTGGCGCTTACCCGGCTGTAAACAGCAGTGTACGCACACTGACAATAACCGCTGGGTTAACGAGTGAGACCTTACCGCAAAGTCAATGGGTGATGGTAAGAGCTCAGGCCCAAAATGGACGCACAACAATTTTCATTTGGCTGAACATCCTTTTTTGCAGGTGCGCTGAAAAATGGACCTGCGCACGTCCAATAGACACGTCTACACCAGCGCAGGCCATTTTTCAGCGCACCTTAGTAAAAGGACCCCTTGATTTGTAGGGCATTTCCACCGGGGCATAGCCAGACCTCATGGTGGGAGGGGGCCAGAGCCCGAGGTGGGGAGGTACATTTTGGTGTGACCCCCCCCCCCTCCCCGCCGCCTTACCGCTGCAAATACCTTGGCTGGTGGGGGTACCCAACCCTCGCCAGCTGAAGCCTTCATCCAGCACCGGTCTCTGGCGCCACCGCGTTGCCTTCCCTGCTCTCCCTTCCCCTCACGTCCTGTAAGCTCCTTTTAAATACATAAATAATAAAAGCTTACAAATTCCAACGTTAGAAATTAAAGTTAAGAAAAAAAAGAGGAAGAAACTGAAAACATTAAATGATTGCTGGAAGAATAACCATATTTCACCCCTTTCTTAAATTTCGGGTAAGAGGCTTCCAGCACATACCTGACTTTGTAAAACAGGTGCATGAAAACACACATTAACTAGGCCTGACATTATATAAAATGCCTTTTTTTTTCATAGCTACTGAAAAATATTTATCATTCACAAAACTAAAAATTCATTTTAACAGATTGAATAAGTACCTGTATATACTACGTAAATCTCTTTGACCATAGTTGCAAAAACCACAGAAAGGCGGTGTATCAAGTCCCATTTTCCTTTCCCTGTTTGAATTTCCCTTTCCCTGTGAGATTCTACATAGAACGTTGCTACTATTTGAGATTCTGTTGTTACTATTTGCGATTCTACATGGAATGTTGCTATGTTTTAAGATTCTGTTGTTACTATTTGACATTCTACATGGAATGTTGCTACTATTTGAGATTCTGTTGCTATTATTTGAGATTCTACATGGAATGTTGCTAGTGGAGGAGTAGTCTAATGGTTAGTGCACTGGAACATGGAATGTTGCTACTATTTGAGATTCTGTTGTTACTATTTGAGATCCTACATGGAATGTTGCTATTATTTGAGATTCTACATGGCATGTTGCTAGTGCAGGAGTAGCCTAGTGGTTAGTACGACAGACTTTGATCCTGGGGAACTGGGTTCAATTGCCACTGCAGCTCCTTGTGATTCTAGGCAAGTCAACTTAACCCTCCATTGCCCCAGGTACAATGTATATACTATGTAAACAGCTTTGAATGTAGTTGCAAAAACCACAGAAAGGCAGTATATCAATTCTCCTTCAGTTGAAAAATGCCCTTGAGATATTTGAACATCTCCTCTCTTCCAGCGTATACAAGTTGGGGTTCATAAGCCTGTCCCTATAATTTTAGCATTCAAGATCGCTTACTAATTTCGTAGCCACCCTCTGGACCGACTCCATCCTGTTTATATCTTTCCGTAGGTGTGGTCTCCAGAACTGCACGCAGTACTCCAAATGGGGCCTCACTAGAGACTTATACAACGGCACTATCACCTCCTTTTTCCTGCTGGTCATCCCTCTCTTTATGCACCCAAGCATTCTTCTGGCTTTGACCATCGCTTTTTCTACCTGTTTGGAAGCTTTAAGGTCCTCAGACACAATAACCCCCAACTCCCGCTCTTCCTTCGTACACTGAAGCACTTCACCCCCTATACTGTACCGTTCCCTCGGATTCTTGCGATTCAAGTGCATGACCCTGCATGTTTTGGGATTAAACCTTAGTTGCCAAATATTGATCCATTCCGCCAGCTTCGCTAGGTCCTTCCTCATGTCATTCACGCCCTCTAGGGTGTCCACCCTGTTGCAGAGTTTGGTATCATCCGCAAAGAGACAAATCTTACCATACAGCCCTTCCGCAATATCGCTCACAAAGATGTTAAAAAGAGCCGGTCCTAGGACCAATCCCTGCGGTACTGCACTGACATCCTTTTCTTCAGAGCAAGCTCCATTTACCACTATGTCTCCTTCTATTCATTCCATTCCATTCTCCTTCCATCCTTGGAATCACTCAGCAGGCATCCTTGATTAGTGTAGGCCCTTAGACATAAAACATAAGCATCGCCACACTGGCACAGACCAAAGGTCCATCTAGCCCAGCACCCTGTCTCCGACAGTGGCCAATCCAGGTCACAATCACCTGACAAGATCCACGGAGCAAAGCATTTTGTACTGCTTGTCCCAGGAATAGTGGATTTTCCCCTACGTTCCTTTAATAACATTCTATGGCTTTTCCCTTCAGGAAGCCGTCCAAACCTTTCTTAAACTCTGCTAAGCTAACCGCCTTAATCACATTCTCCGGCAACAAATTCCAGAGTCGAATTACGTGCTGAGTAAAGAAACTTTTTCTCTTATTTGTTTTAAACTTACTGCACTCCAGCTTCATCGCATGCCCCCTTGTCCTAGTATTTTTGGAAAGTGTAAACAGACGCTCCACATCGACCCGTTCCATTCCACTCATTATCTTATAGACCTCTATCATATCTCCCCTCAGCCGCCTTTTCTCCAAGCTGAAGAGCCCCAGCCTCTTTAGCCTTTCCTCATAGGGAAGTCGTCCCATCCCCTTAATCATCTTTGTCGCCCTTCTCTGCACCTTTTCCAATTCCACTATATCTTTTTTGAGGTGCAATGACCAGAATTGAACACAATACTCTAGGTGTGGTCACACCATGGACCGATACAGTGGCATTATAACATCCTCATTTTTGTTTTCCTTGCAACAGTACTTACAGTATATTGGGATCCCTCAAAATTCACATCCCATCTCCAAATAACCAAAGACTCCCAATGAGTGACCAGAGATCTGGTACATTCATTTCAATACATCAGAGTGAAAAATACGTAAAGTTTATGAGACGCGATAGGGCAGGCATTAAAGTACATTGTTAATGAGATATGGTTAGAACTGAGAAACATAGGGGTCCTTTTACTAAGGTGCACTGAAAAATGGTTTGTGGTAGTGTAGGTGCGGGTTTTAGGCATGCACCGATCCATTTTTCAGTGCGCCTGTACAAAAGCCCTTTTAAAAAAATTTTTGCCGAAAATGGACGTGCGGAAAAATCAAATTTGCTGCACATCCATTTTGGGTCCGCGACCTTACCACCAGCCATTGACCTAATGGTAAATTCTCATGCGGTAACAGGGCAGTAATGACCTATGTGCACCAAATGCCACATGGCACGCATCCGACATGCGCGTCTAAAAATAAAAATTATTTTTCGGCCACGCATATCGGATGCACGCCAAAAATGAAATGACCGCAAGAGCCATGTGGTAGCTGGGCGGTAACTCCATTTTGGCACGAGTTGGGCACACGTAGAGCCTTATGCGGCTTAGTAAGAGGGCCCCATAAAGTGTCAATTGATAGCGTAGTGTCCGTGCTCGATCCTACGCTACAGCACTGCCAATCGTCCCTGAAGTAATCATACACAGTGTGTTATTTCAAGAATTTCTCTATAAAGTCATTCAACGGGAATCCCAAAGGCAAAAAAGAAATCAGGTCATGTGTTGACACAAGAAACAAAAAGTCCTTGCCGATCTCCAGCACGTGCAGCACAGAGGCAGGTGGGGCTTTCACACACCCTGTATTGGTGGGGGAAGGAGTTTATTCTGCAAACACCTGCCTCTGTTTGGTGCTGGCTGATTCTATTTATCGACAAACTTGACTGAGCAAATGGAAAGTTGCATGAAGGAAACATTTAAACTAGGTGATATCAACAGAGTAACTCTTAGCCCTAAAAGCAGAAATGCTGTACAGAGAGCTTAGGCATCCAGGGATCATACACCCATGAGTTTGAAGGACAAGCATTGGGTGGAGACCTCACACCGCCCACAGCTTGCATTGCTGGCATTCCAGCTGTGTCTTACACAAGCACAGAGTTAAATGTCTGCACGTGTTGATGTCAATTCAACTCAAGAACTATGTGCATAGCATCTTTCATCCAAACAAGACACCTACTGAACTTTACAATTCCATTCATTCATTCAGAAAAACAGTCGCTCCTGAGATGAAAAGCCTGGCCTGCCAGTTGTAGTCCCTGCTGTAGAGCACAACTGTCCTGAAAGAACGGAGTTTCCACACTGTGGACATAAGCAGGGAAGTTGGGTTGCCCAACTTGAAACTTAGTCAGCAGTGGAGCAGGAATCTGAACAAAGAAGCCTTAAGATCTCTCCTTATATGCCGAGTTCATTGGTCTAATCACCGAGTCTAATTCCTCTCCATATGCAATTGCACCCCAAGTTTTCTACTTCATATGCATGCCAAACTCTACCTTCCTTGTAGTAACTGAAGGGGGGTGGACTACTCTGGGAACATTCTTTAGAAACTAGGAAGTATATAAATGCATGTGGGGAGGTGCCCAGGGATTTTTCTTTCCACATATGTGGCCCAGTAAAGATGTAGTAGGTGGTGGAATGGGATTCTCATCTAGGGGCCCGTGTTGGCTTTGGTCTTGTTCACCAGAAACCAACGAGGAGGAGGACACAAAGGGAAAGGCTAGAAGTAGAGCTTGTTTCCTCTGGAGGATGAGAAAGGAGAGCAAAGTATTTGGGCCGAGAGCTCAGCTTAATCCCAAGAGGCACCGGATGCTGAGAGCAGAAGCTGAGGAGGGTATCAGAAGGAAGCTAAGGAGATTGAAGTTGCCGAGAGCTCTTCATCCTGAAGGACAGCAGGAGTGACAGTAGGCCACAAAGGAGATGGAGTGATTTTTCAACTGTGAGCATGGTTGAAGCCTTCTGTCATCAACTTACTTTCATTTTGTGGACTGTATATATTATTTTCATTGCTCCGCTTTTATGCATTTTTGTTTACTTGGGGTATACCCCACAAATAGGTGCTTATATAAATGTCTACCAGCCTCCCTTGGTGTGTTTTCAAGCATGGGTTGTTTGTGGCTATATTTTCACTCAACCACCAGGGACCCTTTATCTTTGTGCCTGAGGAACTGTTGCCAGAGGAGATTGTGAGATTTTGGTCACAGACACTAAATGTAACTGTATATATCCACCTCAGAGGGTCACTGTTAGCCCCAATAATCAAGGGGCCAGCGAAATACATATGCCACACTTCTGCTTTACATCTCCTTTATGTACTGCTAGTCTTTTTCACGTTGTGTGGTAATTTTTATTAAAGACATTTGAACCACCCCCCCCCCCCCCCCATCCTAGGATTTGGGGGAGATGAAGGATTGTTTTTTCCTGGAGTAAAATGTTTTGAGATGATAATGGAAAGGGCTATTTATTACTGAAAGCTGGAGTACACTGCCAGCACAGGAAAGCAGAAGATACCGAAGACAATAAAAACAACGCACGACCTAACAAGCTTCTGAAGGCTACTGAAAACTGACTTGTTCAAGAAGTATCAAAATACTAAATAATTAGACTGTACATGCACCAGACAAAACCTTGACTGTTTAACCTCATTGTTACTAATGAAAGTTACGCAATGCACACTACCACCTGTTTCTTACGTTGAAAATGATATTCTCTATAGTCAATGACCCAACTATGTTACAATTCACTCTATCACTCAAGAACCTCTATGTAATATCATAATGCATTCTTCTTACCATATATGTATGCACCTTAATGCAATACCATTTGTATTTCTTAAGTCGAGAATGATCTCTCTATAGTCGATGACCTTACCTATGTTACAACCTACTCTATCACTCAGGAACCTCTATGCAATATCATAATGCATTCTTCTTACCATGTACGTATGCACCTTAATTGCAATCCCATTTGTAACCCTGTACCCGGTAATGGCGATCGCCATTACGGCATAATGTAAGCCACATTGAGCCTGCAAATTGGTGGGAAAATGTGGGATACAAATGCTACAAATAAATAAATAAATAAGTAAATATAAGCTGTAATCTGATATATCAGTGGGTAACTAGGAAATTGTTGTACCCAGATCAGAGGGGACAGCAGGGGCAGAATATGCAAATTGCCAATGAGCACTATTAGAAGAAGCACATTCCTCTATTATTTACAGACATAAATAATGATAACTTTCAAAGCTGAAGGATAAAAATGAAATATCTATAATGCAGAGAGGTGGCAAAAATGTGTTCAGTGAGGGAGGCAAACTCTTCACCACAACCAGAAAGGCTAAGAGTTTGCCCTAGTCCCTTTCTTCACAGGTACTCAGATGTTCAAAAGAATAAAGGAAAATGTCAGGTGAGTCCGTGCACTTGGCCTTATGACCCGAGAATGGAGGGATTTCTCCAAGCTGTGCAAGCCGAACTGCAGTCCATGGACTCTTAAGAGCTAGAATCATAAAGAACTTAACTCGCAAAAGAGCTGCCGAGTGTTGGACCTAACAAGGAGGCAACCTGTGGAGAGGAGTAAGGCCCTGCCAGATTCTGGGGATCAATGGGCAACCCTGGAGCTGAGATGGCTGCCAAGAGGTGGTATCTGGAGAACACATCCCAGAGATGGGGCTGCAGTGACATGTGGTCCCAGGCAGCTTGGGCAGAGCTGTGGGGTCTGGCAGCAGAGAGGCAATACAGGACTGCCCCCTCCAAGCAGGATGGAGGCCTGGTGGCAGAGCAGTGCTCCCAGTAGGCAGGAGGAAGGTCCAATAGCTGAAAGACAGTAGAACCACAGACGTGGAGCTTCAAGACCAGACAGGTGAGCAGCAGAGGCCTCCCAGGACTTCCAGTAGCCACTGGTCCAGCCTATGGGATATCACAATTCCTTATTTAGTTGGTAATATTGCGTTGGGCAGGGTACTACAAATATCTGAACGGTTACTTGGTATTTTATGGGATTGTGTTATATAAGAGATGTTTATTATTCTTTAAATAAATAAATTGAATAGACTAACATACTTTTAGCGAGCCTTGCCAGTCACATTTGTTTTGTGGGAAATCCCACCTGTTAACACCCTTCTTCCTCAGGTAGAGGCATCAGGGACCAAAGGAGGTTGACTAAGGGGGAGGGGGCGGGTCTACAGCCAGATTCCCTCTGAGCCAAGAGACGCCTACAAGGGGACACTACACAATGAAATGCATTTACATATATTTCTTTTTATTTGAAACAATTTATATTCCACTTATCGAGTAACTATTAAGTGGATTATAATTGAAAATATGTCCTTGGCAAAAACAAATAATACAATACAGACTAAAACAATTAATTTTATCTAATAATAAAAATTCAAATAAAAACCAATGAAAACAGAAATGTTTTAACTCCGTTACAAACTTTAAATAATCAGTTTCCATTGCAAAGGGTCTGGAAGAATATTCCTCAATATTGAGGCAGCAATAGTAATAGCACGCCCTCTTGTGGAAGTCTTATGCAACTGCTTTTAAAGTAGAACCAGTTAATAGCTGTTGTCATGAGGAATGAAAAAGATGGATAGTGGTCTAAAAATTCAAAAGCCGTTTGTAAAAGAAAACAGGTTATAATCATGTAAAAAGTAATATATGAATCTTCAATTTTTACACAAGCAGCAACGGGCAGCTCATACAATAATTGAAACCAGTAAGAAAAGGAGTGGAGGAGTGGCCTAGTGGTTAGGGTGGTGGACTTTGGTCCTGGGGAACTGAGGAACTGAGTTTGATTCCCACTTCAGGCACAGGCAGCTCCTTGTGACTCTGGGCAAGTCACTTAACCCTCCATTGCCCCATGTAAGCCGCATTGAGCCTGCCTTGAGTGGGAAAGCGCAGGGTACAAATGTAACAAAAAAAAGTGATCAAACGGAGAACAACTAACAAGCAATCTTGCAGCAGTATTTCATAATGACTGTAAGACTCATCGATGAGCCAGCAGCCTGAGGTACATAATATTCCAATAATCAAGGGGTCCTTTTACAAAGGTGCCCCAAAAGTGGCGCTGGACCATTTTCTCTTCCACATCTGGAAACAAGAGGTTTTTCGCGCTGGGAAATGGACTTGCAGCAAAATTTAAAACCAGCGAGCGTCTATTTACGGCCTGAGCCCTTAACGCCACCCATTGACTTAGCAGTATGGGCTCACACGTTACCCGCACGGTAACCGTCCAGCACACGCCAACTTCCAATTACCAGGAACGCCCTCGCATTAGAAAATAGAACATTATTTTCTACCGTGGGTTTTCGTCATGTGCCAAACTCAGAATTACTGCCAGGTGTACAAGGTAGCTAGGCAGTCATGCCAATTTGACACGTGCCGCACACGTGTAGGCCCTTCTGCACCTTTGTAAAAGGGACCCCAGGAGCACAAAGACACACAGACTGCATTACTACTACTACTACTACTACTTATCATTTCTAAAGCGCTACTAGACGTACGCAGCGCTGTACACTTGAACATGAAGAGACAGTCCCTGCTCGACAGAGCTTACAATCTAATTAGGACAGACAAACAGAACAAATAAGGGATAAGGACAAAGAGTAGCAAGATTCCAGAATCCCAAAAAGTAGCAAAATTCTGTGCAGAATCCCAAAGAGTAGCAAGATTCCGGAATCCCACAGTAGCAAGATTCTGTGCAGAATCCCAAAGAGTAGCAAGATTCCGGAATCCCAAAGACTATTACTACTACTTATAATTTCTATAGTGCTACTAGACATACGCAGTGTTGTACACGTGAACATGAAGAGACAGTCCCTGCTCGACAGAGTTTACAATCTAATTAGGACAGACAAACAGGACAAACAAGAGATAAGGGAATATTAAAGTGAGGATGATAAAATAAGGGTTCTGAACAAGTGAATAAGGGTTAGGAGTTAAAAGCAGCATCAAAAAGGTGGGCTTTTAGCCTAGATTTGAAGACGGCCAGAGATGGAGCTTGACGTACCGGCTCAGGAAGTCTATTCCAGGCATATGGTGCAGCAAGATAAAAGGAATGGAGTCTGGAGTTAGCAGAGGAGGAGAAGGGTGCAGATAAGAGAGATTTACCCAGCGAACGGAGTTCCCTGGGAGGAATGTAGGGAGAGATGAGAGTGGAGATAAACGTTGTAGTCTATGCAATATTCTGTTTAAAGAACAAACTGCAGACTAAGTGGGGAAGTTATCAATGTCAGCTACCATTAAGATTAGTTATTTTTCCACAGGTCCCATTTATGCAATCAGACCTAGGGCCCTGTGTTTTTAGCACGTGCTAACAATTAGCCCACGCTAACCGTGTAGACGCCCATAGAAATATTATAGGCATCTACACAGTTTGTGCACTGCAGGGACATAGCCAGACTTGAGCAGGAGGGGGGTCCAGAGCTTGAGGTGAGGGGGCACATTTTGGCCCCTCCGCCGCCAACGACCCCCCCCCCCCCCCCCGCTGCCACCACCACCAAGTTTGACCCCCCCCCTCCTGCCGCCAACCCTCCCCCACTGCCGCCATCGCCTACCTTTGCTGGCGGGGGACCCCAACCCCCACCAGCCAAGGTTCTCTTCTTCCTTCATTCTATTTCTGAGTCTGACGTCCTGCACATTGTACGTGCAGGACGTCAGACTCACAGAAACAGAACGAAGCCTTCGCGGGAAGAAGAGGACTTCGGCTGGCGGGGGTTGGGGTCCCCCACCAGCAAAGGTAGGTTGCACTCTAATGTTTAGCACTTGCTAAAAACACTAAGGAGCCTTTAGCATGGCTTAGTATACAGGGCTCCTAGTTACTAGTAGCTGGATTTAAAAATAACACATCTTAGTGGCAGCCCCTGCTGATAGCTTCCTCCCTCAATGAGAATCCAATAAAATTCCTAAATAACGGATCTCAGTTTTTTATTGGGACCACATGATCATAAATTAGTCCTGCCAGAATTCTGCACAAAAAAAAAAAAACTAAATTCTGCACAAAAATTTACAAATTCTGCATGTTTGTCATAATTTAACCAGTAGTACAGACCCCCCCCCCCCCGTACACAGATACCATCTATATTTTCCAAACCCCCTCTCAGCACCAATAACATCCATATTTTGTTTTAGCCCCCTCCCTCCCACACACACCCTAACCCACCAACACACACAGCATCCACCTTTATTTGTACAACCCCCCCCCCCACCCACCAGAATACCTAAATTAGCATCCACTTTTTTTTATACCTCCCTCCCTGCACACCCACAAGCCATCAATATTTTTTTCAGCCCACCCCCTGCACCCATCTACGAAGTAGGGGCTGCAGAGAGTGCCTCTTCAGGGCAGGAAAGAAGCCCACTCTTTCCTGCCTGGCCCACTGCTGCCACTCTTGTCACTCACGCCACCTCTGCTTTTTCCAAATGGCCACTGAGACTTCCTGCAGCAGTCTCAAGAGATTACCACTTGATGTCTCATAAATGTAGGTGCTTAACGGTTATGCTTAGAAATTTAGGCGTGCCATTTCTTCTCCTAGATTTATGAGCCTAATTTAAGGGCTTACCCTGGGATTCTATATATGGTGCCTTAATTTCCATGCAGAAATTGAAGCATATTCAATAAAAATGCATTTAACTAGCTAATTAGTGCTGTTAATTGGACGTTACAAAGCAATTATCAGCAATAGTTGACATTAATTGCGATTTACATACACAACTCGATAAGTGTATTCCATAATGTGGTACGTGCAAATTCTAAGTAGCATAGTTGAAAAGGGGGCGTATCCATGGGTGGGGCATGGGCATTTCTAAAATCTACGCACGTTGTTATAGAATATACCCACTCTGCTCCTAATTTAGCGTCAGGATTTGCGCCAAGTAAAACATGGCATAAATGGCTGTGACTAAATTCGGTTGCGTCGAGAGGCGCTCGGCAAAATTCTATATAGCGCATGGAAATTTAAGCCTATTCTATAACATTTAGGTGTATTTTACAGAATATGCCTAAGCCTATTTTTTTCTGCATGGAATTTTTGAGGCTCCATATATAGAATCTAACCCTTAGTGCTGAAAATCAGTTGCTCTGCTCATAACTATTTTCCCTGCCCTAAATTTACCCACTTTAATATGCTGGCTGTGGTAAGGAGTATAGAATATGAAATCAATCAAATCAAATCAAATCTACTACTACTACTACCACTTATCATTTATTTAGCGCTACTAGACGTACACAGCGCTGTACACTTGAACATGAAGAGACAGTCCCTGCTCGACAGAGCTTACAATCTTATAAGGACATACAAACAGGACAAATAAGAGATACGGACAAAGAGTAGCAAGATTCCGGAATCCCACAGTAGCAAGATTCTGTGCAGAATCCCAAAGAGTAGCAAGATTCCGGAATCCCAAAGACTACTACTACTACTTATTTCTATAGCGCTACTAGACGTATGCAGCGCTGTACACTTGAACATGAAGAGACAGTCCCTGCTCCACAGAGCTTACAATCTAATTAGGACAGACAGGACATATAAGGGATAAGAGACAGTTGAAGTGAGGATAAGGTGAGGGTTCTGAACGGGCAAGTGTGGGTTAGGAGTTAAAAGCAGCATCAAAAAGGTGGGTTTTTAGCTTAGATTTGATGATGGCCAGAGATGGAGCTTGACATACTGGCTCAGGAAGTCTATTCCAGGCATATGGTGCAGCAAGATAAAAGGAATGGAGTCTGGAGTTAGCGGTGGAGGAGAAGGGTGCAGATAAGAGAGATTTACCCAGCAAGTGGAGTTCCCGGGGAGGGGCGTAGGGAGAGATGAGCATGGAGATGAACTGTATGTGGAAACGGATAGGAAGCCAGTGAAGTGACTTGAGGAGAGGGGTAATATGAGCATAACGACATTGGCGGAATATTAGGTGTGCAGCCAAATTTTGAACAGATTGAAGAGATGGTTACGTGGGAGACCTGTGAGAAGTATGTTGCAGTAGTCTAAGCGGGAGGTGATAACAGTGTGGATGAGGGTTCTGGTTGCGTACTCAGAAAGGAAAGGGCGAATTTTAGTGATGCTATAGAGGAAGAAACGACAGGTTTTAGCAGTCTGTTGAATATGTGAAGAGAAGGAGAGGGAAGAGTCGAAGATGACCCCAAGGTCGCATGCTGATGAGACAGGAAGGATGAGAGTGTTATCCACAGAAATGGAGAATGGGGGAGAGGAGAGGTTGTTGCCATTAAACACTGGCCAAAACCAAATCTGTGGCCTAAATTCACTGCTTGTTTTCAGCTAAAGCCAAAATCGAACCCAGCCTGGCTCCCCCCCACCCCACCGCCTACCTTAAACTCTGGTGGTCTATTGGCCTAACCAGGGCAGAAGTGATCCTCAGTCGGTCCTGCTGTCTCCACCGTCAAAATGGCTGCTGTGACCTAAAAAGAGATTATCACACCAATTGATAATCAGTTTAAGGAAAACTGCCAAACACTATGATAAAGTGGACACTTTTCTGATGATAATTGCCAGGTTAAAGATTGAAATCTTAAACATAAAAACATAAGAGTAGCCATATTGGGTCAGACCATCTAGCCCAGTATCCTGCTTCCAAAAGTGGCCAATCCAGGTCACAAGTACCTGGCAGAATCCCAAAGAATAGCAAGATTGCAGAGTCCCAAAGAGTAGCAAGATTCCAGAATCCCAAAGAGTAGCAAGATTCCAGAATCCCAAAGAGTAGCAAGATTGCAAAGTCCCAAAGAGTAGCAAGATTGCAGAGTCTCAAAGAGTAGCAAGATTCCAGAATCCCAAAGAGTAGCAAGATTGCAGAGTCTCAAAAAGTAGCAAGATTCCAGAATCCCAAAGAGTAGTAAGATTGCAGAGTCTCAAAGAGTAGCAAGATTCCAGAGTCCCAAAGAGTAGCAAGATTCCAGAATCCCAAAGAGTAGCAAGATTCCAGAATCCCAAGAGTAGCAAGATTGCAGAGTCCCAAAGAGTAGCAAGATTCCAGAATCGCAAAGAGTAGCAAGATTCCAGAATCCCAAGAGTAGCAAGATTGCAGAGTCCCAAAGAGTAGCAAGATTCCAGAATCGCAAAGAGTAGCAAGATTCCAGAATCCCAAAGAGTAGCAAGATTGCAGAGTCCCAAAGAGTAGCAAGATTCCAGAATCCCAAAGAGTAGCAAGATTCCAGAATCCCAAAGAGTAGCAAGATTGCAAAGTCCCAAAGAGTAGCAAGATTGCAGTCTCAAAGAGTAGCAAGATTCCAGAATCCCAAAGAGTAGTAAGATTGCAGAGTCTCAAAGAGTAGCAAGATTCCAGAATCCCAAAGAGTAGCAAGATTCCAGAATCCCAAAGAGTAGCAAGATTGCAGAGTCCCAAAGAGTAGCAAGATTCCAGAATCCCAAAGAGTAGCAAGATTTCAGAATCCCAAAGAGTAGCTAGATTCCAGAATCCCAAAGAGTAGCAAGATTGCAGAGTCCCAAAGAGTAGCAAGATTGCAGAGTCCCAAAGAGTAGCAAGATTCCAGAATCCCAAAGAGTAGCAAGATTCCAGAATCCCAAAGAGTAGCAAGATTGCAGAGTCTCAAAGAGTAGCAAGATTCCAGAATCCCAAAGAGTAGCAAGATTGCAGAGTCTCAAAGAGTAGCAAGATTCCAGAATCCCAAAGAGTAGTAAGATTGCAGAGTCTCAAAGAGTAGCAAGATTCCAGAGTCCCAAAGAGTAGCAAGATTCCAGAATCCCAAAGAGTAGCAAGATTGCAGAGTCTCAAAGAGTAGCAAGATTCCAGAATCCCAAAGAGTAGTAAGATTGCAGAGTCAAAGAGTAGCAAGATTCCAGAGTCCCAAAGAGTAGCAAGATTCCAGAATCGCAAAGAGTAGCAAGATTCCAGAATCCCAAGAGTAGCAAGATTGCAGAGTCCCAAAGAATAGCAAGATTCCAGAATCGCAAAGAGTAGCAAGATTCCAGAATTCCAAAGAGTAGCAAGATTGCAGAGTCCCAAAGAGTAGCAAGATTCCAGAATCCCAAAGTGTAGCAAGATTCCATGCTACCAATCCCAGGGTAAGCAGTAGTAGAGTTGGCCTTAAATCATTGCAGAAAGCTAAACACTCCTTATATCAGCTCTACCAAACTCATTTCTTAGTGGAGGTGCTCTTTTAACTGGCATTTTGATGGGAAGGAAGTGCAATAAAGCGAATGCTACATACCTGTAGAAGGTATTCTCCGAGGACAGCAGGCTGATTGTTCTCACTGATGGGTGACGTCCACGGCAGCCCCTCCAATCGGAAACTTCACTAGCAAAGTCCTTTGCTAGCCCCGCGCGCACCGCGCATGCGCGGCCGTCTTCCCGCCCGAAACCGGCTCGAGCCGGCCAGTCCAGTATGTAGCAAGACAATACACTTCAAGGGAAGACACAACTCCAAAGGGGAGGCGGGCGGGTTTGTGAGAACAATCAGCCTGCTGTCCTCGGAGAATACCTTCTACAGGTATGTAGCATTCGCTTTCTCCGAGGACAAGCAGGCTGCTTGTTCTCACTGATGGGTATCCCTAGCCCCCAGGCTCACTCAAAACAACAACATTGGTCAATTGGGCCTCGCAACGGCGAGGACATAACTGAGATTGACCTAAAAAATTTACCAACTAACTGAGAGTGTAGCCTGGAACAGAACAAACAGGGCCCTCGGGGGGTGGAGTTGGATCCTAAAGCCCAAACAGGTTCTGAAGAACTGACTGCCCGAACCGACTGTCACGTCGGGTATCCTGCTGCAGGCAGTAATGAGATGTGAATGTGTGGACAGATGACCACGTCGCAGCTTTGCAAATTTCCTCCATGGTGGCTGACTTCAAGTGGGCTACCGACGCTGCCATGGCTCTAACATTATGAGCCGTGACATGACCCTCAAGAGCCAGCCCAGCCTGGGCGTAAGTAAAGGAAATGCAATCTGCTAGCCAATTGGATATGGTGCGTTTCCCTACAGCCACTCCCCTCTTGTTGGGATCAAAAGAAACAAACAATTGGGCGGACTGTCTGTGGGGCTGTGTCCGCTCCAGATAGAAGGCCAATGCTCTCTTGCAGTCCAATGTGTGCAGCTGACGTTCAGCAGGGCAGGAATGAGGACGGGGAAAGAATGTTGGCAAGACAATTGACTGGTTCAGATGGAACTCCGACACAACCTTTGGCAGAAACTTAGGGTGAGTGCGGAGGACTACTCTGTTGTGATGAAATTTGGTGTAAGGGGCCTGGGCTACCAGGGCCTGAAGCTCACTGACTCTACGAGCCGAGGTAACTGCCACCAAGAAAATGACCTTCCAGGTCAAGTACTTCGATGGCAGGAATTCAGTGGCTCGAAAGGAGGTTTCATCAGCTGGGTGAGAACGACATTGAGATCCCATGACACTGTAGGAGGCTTGACAGGGGGCTTTGACAAAAGCAAACCTCTCATGAAGCGAACAACTAAAGGCTGTCCTGAGATCGGCTTACCTTCCACTTGGTAATGGTATGCACTGATTGCACTAAGGTGAACCCTTACGGAGTTGGTCTTCAGACCAGACTCAGACAAGTGCAGAAGGTATTCAAGCAGGGTCTGTGTAGGACAAGAGCGAGGATCTAGGGCCTTGCTGTCACACCAGACGGCAAACCTCCTCCAATGAAAGAAGTAACTTCTCTTAGTGGAGTCTTTCCTGGAAGCAAGCAAGATGCGGGAGACACCCTCTGGCAGACCCAAAGAGGCAAAGTCTACGCCCTCAACATCCAGGCCGTGAGAGCCAGGGACTGGAGGTTGGGATGCAGAAGAGCCCCTTCGTCCTGCGTGATGAGGGTCGGAAAACACTCCAATCTCCACGGTTCTTCGGAGGATAACTCCAGAAGAAGAGGGAACCAGATCTGACGCGGCCAAAAGGGAGCAATCAGAATCATGGTGCCTCGGTCTTGCTTGAGTTTCAACAAAGTCTTCCCCACCAGAGGAATGGGAGGATAAGCATACAGCAGACCTTCCCCCCAATCCAGGAGGAAGGCATCCGACGCCAGTCTGCCGTGGGCCTGAAGCCTGGAACAGAACTGAGGGACCTTGTGGTTCACTTGAGATGCGAAGAGATCCACCAGGGGGGGTGCCCCACGCCTGGAAGATCTGTCGCACCACACGGGAATTGAGCGACCACTCGTGAGGTTGCATAATCCTGCTCAACCTGTCGGCCAGACTGTTGTTTACGCCTGCCAGATATGTGGCTTGGAGCACCATGCCTTGACGGCGAGCCCAGAGCCACATGCTGACGGCTTCCTGACACAGGGGGCGAGATCCGGTGCCCCCCTGCTTGTTGACATAGTACATGGCAACCTGATTGTCTGTCTGAATTTGGATAATTTGGTGGGACAGCCGATCTCTGAAAGCCTTCAGAGCGTTCCAGATCGCTCGCAACTCCAGAAGATTGATCTGTAGATCGCTTTCTTGGAGGGACCACCTTCCTTGGGTGTGAAGCCATCGACATGAGCTCCCCATCCCAGGAGAGACGCATCGTGGTCAGCACTTTTTGAGGCTGAGGAATTTGGAAGGGACGTCCCAGAGTCAAATTGGAGCAAATCGTCCACCAATACAGGGATTCGAGAAAACTCGTGGACAGGTGGATCACGTCCTCTAGACCCCCGGCGGCCTGATACCACTGGGAGGCTAGGGTCCATTGAGCAGATCTCATGTGAAGGCGGGCCATGGGAGTCACATGAACTGTGGAAGCCATGTGGCCCAGCAATCTCAACATCTGCCGAGCTGTGATCTGCTGGGACGCTCGCACCCGCGAGACGAGGGACAACAAGTTGTTGGCCCTCGCCTCTGAAGATAGGCGCGAGCCGTCCGAGAATCCAGCAGGGCTCCGATGAATTCGAGTTTCTGCACTGGGAGAAGATGGGACTTTGGGTAATTTATCACAAACCCCAGTAGCTCCAGGAGGCGAATAGTCATCTGCATGGACTGCAGGGCTCCTGCCTCGGATGTGTTCTTCACCAGCCAATCGTCGAGATATGGGAACACGTGCACCCCCAGCCTGCGAAGCGCCGCTGCTACCACAGCTAGGCACTTTGTGAACACCCTGGGCGCAGAGGCGAGCCCAAAGGGTAGCACACAGTACTGGAAGTGGCGTGCGCCCAGCTGAAATCGCAGATACTGTCTGTGAGCTGGCAGTATCGGGATGTGTGTGTAGGCATCCTTCAAGTCCAGAGAGCATAGCCAATCGTTTTGCTGAATCATGGGGAGAAGGGTGCCCAGGGAAAGCATCCTGAACTTTTCTTTTACGAGATATTTGTTCAGGGCCCTTAGGTCTAGGATGGGACGCATCCCCCCTGTTTTCTTTTCCACAAGGAAGTACCTGGAATAGAACCCCAGCCTTCTTGCCCGGATGGCACGGGCTCGACCGCATTGGCGCTGAGAAGGGCGGAGAGTTCCTCTGCAAGTACCTGCTTGTGCTGGAAGCTGTAGGACTGAGCTCCCGGTGGACAATTTGGAGGTTGTGAGGCCAAATTGAGGGTGTATCCTTGCCGGACTATTTGGAGAACCCACTGATCGGAGGTTATGAGAGGCCACCTTTGGTGAAAAGCTTTCAACCTCCCTCCGACAGGCAGGTCGCCCGGCACTGACACTTGGATGTCGGCTATGCTCTGCTGGAGCCAGTCAAAAGCTCGCCCCTTGCTTTTGCTGGGGAGCCGCGGGGCCTTGCTGATTCGCACGCTGCTGACGAGAGCGAGCGCGCTGGGGCTTAGCCTGGGCGCAGGCTGTCGGGAAGGAGGATTGTACCTACGCTTGCCAGAAGTATAGGGAACAGTCTTCCTTCCCCCGAAAAATCGTCTACCTGTAGAGGTAGAAGCTGAAGGCTGCCGCGGGCGAACTTGTCGAATGCGGTGGTCCCGCTGGTGGAGAGACTCTACCACCTGCTCGACTTTTTCGCCAAAAATGTTATCCGCACGGCAAGGCGAGTCCGCAATCCGCTGCTGGATTCTATTCTCCAGGTCGGCGGCACGCAGCCATGAGAGCCTGCGCATCACCACACCTTGAGCAGCGGCCCTGGACGCAACATCAAAAGTGTCATAAACTCCTCTGGCCAGGAATTTTCTGCACGCCTTCAGCTGCCTGACCACCTCCTGAAAAGGCTTGGCTTGCTCAGGGGGAAGAGCATCAACCAAGCCCGCCAACTGCCGCACATTATCCGCATGTGTATGCTCGTGTAGAGCTGGTAAGACTGGATCTTGGACACGAGCATAGAGGAATGGTAGGCCTTCCTCCCAAAGGAGTCTAAGGTTCTAGCGTCCTTGCCCGGGGGCGCCGAAGCATGTTCCCTAGAACTCTTAGCCTTCTTAGGGCCAAATCCACAACTCCAGAGTCATGAGGCAACTGAGTGCGCATCAGCTCTGGGTCCCCATGGATCCGGTACTGGGACTCGATCTTCTGGGAATGTGGGGATTAGTTAATGGCTTGGTCCAGTTCGCAAGCAATGTCTTCTTCAGGACATGGTGCAAGGGAACAGTGGACGCTTCCTTAGGTGGAGAAGGATAGTCCAGGAGCTCAAACATTTCAGCCCTGGGCTCGTCCTCCACAACCACCGGAAGGGGATGGCCGTAGACATCTCCCGGACAAAGGAGGCAAAAGACAGACTCTCGGGAGGAGAAAGCTGTCTCTCAGGAGAGGGAGTGGGATCAGACGGAAGACCCTCAGACTCCTCGTCAGAGAAATATCTGGGATCTTCCTCTTCCTCCCACGAGGCCTCACCCTCGGTGTCAGACACAAGTTCACGGACCTGTGTCTGCAACCTCGCCCTGCTCGACTCCGTGGAACCCCGTCCACGATTGGGGGCGTCGAGAGGTAGACTCCCTCGCCCGCATCGGCGAAGCTCCCTCCGCCGACGTAGTCGGGGAGCCTTCTGGGAGGTGGCCGCGGTCGGTACCGCACGCGGTACCGACGTCGGGGACCTCAACCTGGGCGATGGGCCAGCCGGCGCCACGCTCGACGGTACCGGTGGCGCAAGCACCGCCGGTACCGGAGGGGTAGGGCGCAACAGCTCTCCCAGAATCTCTGGGAGAACGGCCCGGAGGCTCTCGTTTAGAGCGGCTGCAGAGAAAGGCTGAGAGGTCGATTGCAGGCGTCGACGTCAGTACCTGTTCCGGGCGTGGAGGCTGTTCCGGGCTGTCCAGAGCGGAGCGCATCGACACCTCCTGAACAGAGGGTGAGCGGTCCTCTCGGTGCCGATGCCTGCTGGGTGCCGAATCCCTCGGCGACCCAGAGCTCTCGGTGCCGACACGGGGAGGAGACACGGTGTCGATGCTTCTTCGATTTCTTCCGAAGCATGTCACCGGAGCTCCCCGGCACCGACGAGGAGGACGTCGAATCCATCCGTCGCTTCCTCGGGGCCGAGACTGAAGAAGGTCGATCTCGGGGGGGCTGTACCGCAGGAGCCCTCAGGGTAGGCGGAGACCAAACCCGAGGGCTCACCGCCACCAGCAGGGGAATGGACAGCCCTCACCTGCACTCCACCCGATGCACCACCGTCCGACGACATCAGCAGACGAGGTCCTGGTACCACCGACGTCGATGCAGCTATCCGATGTCTCGGCGCCGATGCAGAGGCCCGATGCCTCGATGCACTCGATGCAGGGGCGGCCGAGGAAGGAGGTCTGGACGCTGACGACGTCGATGCACTCGAAGATCCCGGTGCCGATGCCGACGAAGAGCCCGAGAACAACACGTTCCACTGGGCTAGTCTCGCTACCTGAGTCCGCCTTTGAAGCAGGGAACACAGACTGCAGTTCTGAGGGCGGTGCTCGGCCCCAGACACTGAAGACACGACGAGTGTCGATCAGTGAGCGAGATAACCCGGGCGCACTGGGTGCACTTCTTGAAGCCGCTGGAAGGCTTCGATGTCATGGGCGGAAAAATCACGCCGGCGAAATCAAAAGCCGAAATGGCGAAATTTGAAGCACCAAATTTAGAGGGAGAAAAAATCTCGACCGAGGCCGAAAAGAGGCCTACCCCGACGACGAAAGAAAACTTACCGGGGCAAAAAAGCTGGAAGTACGGGGAGGATTTACACGAAACCCGGCGGGGGGTTTCCGGAGCACTTCCCGACTAGGACAAGCTTTCCCGAAGGAAAAAAACACGTTCAAAACAAATTGGACGCGCGAGGTCGACTTCCGGGGCTCGACACGGCGAAAACACGACCGTACCGAGTGCGGACAAAAGAAGACTGGCCGGCTCGAGCCGGTTTCGGGCGGGAAGACGGCCGCGCATGCGCGGTGCGCGCGGGCGCGCGAGGGCTAGCAAAGGACTTTGCTAGTGAAGTTTCCGATTGGAGGGGCTGCCGTGGACGTCACCCATCAGTGAGAACAAGCAGCCTGCTTGTCCTCGGAGAATTGTCTTTATATGTGATATGCCTGATTAAAAAAAAAAAACAATTTTCTTCCGTTCTGTCTACAAGCTATTGAAGTGGTGTATGTTCAGGTACAGTAGGTAATTTTTCTGTCCCTGGAGGGCTCACAATCCAAGTTTGTATCTGAGGCAATGGAGGGTTAAGTGACTTGTCCAAGATCACAGGGAGCTGTGGTAGGGTTTGAACTGGGACCCCCTGGTTCTCAGCCTACTGCAGTGACCATTAGGCTGTCCCCAAGGCCTATTTACTGAGGAGTCCTTTTACAAAGCCGCGGTAAAAGTTGGTCTGCCGTAGTGGGGATGCATCTTTTAGGCGCATGTTGGGCCATTTTTTTACCACGACTAGGAAAAAGGCTATTTCTTAATGGACTGGGAAATGGGCCTTGCTAATATTAAAAGTAGCGCACGCCTATTTACAGCCTGATCCCTTACCACGACCCATTGACCTAACAGTAAGGGCTCACACGCTACCCAAATGGTAACATGCAGCGCATGCCAACGTGGACACGCTGCCAGTTACCGCTGGGAACGCATCCCCCAGTAGAAAATAGAAAATTATTTTCTATGGAGGGATTCAGTGTGTGCCAAACTCGGAATTACCACCGAGCGCAGCCGTACCCTGGCGATAGTGCCGATTGGGAGCACGCTAACCGCTCGTTAGACTTCCCGCACCTTTGTAAAAGGGCCTATGAAATGGTATATTTAGAAGCAAATCTTGCTTGCGTGCAGCGGCCTTCTACTTCAGATTTCCTTAATAAATGAGTAAAGTTGGTGTGGTAGCCATGTTAGTCCACTTTTAAAGCTAACAAATAGAATTAAAACAAAACAGAGAAAAGAAAATAAGATGATGCCTTTTTATTGGACTAACTTAATACATTTCTTGATTAGCTTTCAAGGAACCCTTCTTTTTCAGATCAAAAATAGCAAATGTTGACAAATATCAAACTATATAAGTGAAAAACAAAATCATTCCAGTGAGAGTCTCACAGGAAAAGGTTGGGGTGGGTTAGGTGAGAACAGGGAGAGCTGGGTGGGTGAGAGACAAGGAGAGATGGATGGCTGATAAGAGGTGGACAAACAGTAGATTTTTATAGTAGCATAGAAACCCAGATCTATGTTAAGTCCTGTCTGGTGGGTGTCAAAATATTTCATCATTTTGACTTCAAGGGTCTGACGTTCCTGGATTGTCTTAAAGTTTCCTTTTAGTATCCTCAGCATAAAATCATTCATGCCGTGTTCTGGTTTTATAAAGTGCAGATGACACAGCTGCATGTGATAAATTCCTAAAAACATCCACCCTGGACCACCAATATTCACTGGAAACTATTACAAAATGAATCAAATTCATTCTAACTCCTAACTATTTCCGCTTTAACAATGATATCTATCTGCAAATCATGTGCACTGCTATGGGTACCAGATGGCACCACAATATGCTAACCTCTTCGTGACAGAACTGGAAGAGACATTTTTCAATACGTATCAGACTAAACCCCTAAAATACTACCAGTATATTGATGACATTTTTGGTTTGGACTTAGGGTGAAGAGCTCTCAAACAATTTTACAGTCCTTTCAATACATACCATCCTACAATCAAATTCAAAATTGACTACTCCCCAGAAAAAGTCAATTTTCTAGACACCACAGTTTCCATCAACAATGGCTACATACAAACATCCATATGTAGGAAACCACAGACAATGCAGTTACCTCCACAACTCCAGCTTCCACCCTTCAAATCAGAGGTGTAGCCAGACCTCGCTGGAAGGGGGGGGCCAGAGCCCGAGGTGGGGGGCACTGTTTAGCCGACCCCCACTGCCGCCCCCGAGCCACCGCCGCCAAATTGGACCCCCCTGCCGACCTTGCTGACGACCCCCTTGAACCCCCCTCCCGCCACCAACCCTCCCCCGCCGTCGCCGCCCGCCCCCGCATCAGATACCTTATTGCTGGCGGGGGTCCCTGAACCCCGCCAGCCCGAAGAGAGTCTTCTCAGCGCCAGAAATAGCGCCTTCGTTCAACAAAGTTCCTGGTGCGATCAGCTGTTTTGACGCCTTATGTCCTGCACGGGGCTACACACACGGTGGCGGGAGGGGGGTTCAAGGGGATTGTCAGCAGGGGCCAGGGCCAAATCTACGGGGGCCCAGGCCCCCTCAGGCCCCACATAGCTACGCCACAGCTTCAAATACAAAAAAGACCATTCTAAACAGCCAAGCCACAAGATTCCATCGTATCTGTTCTGACCCATGAGACAGAAGATAAACACCTCAAATTCTGACTGAATTCTTGAAAACAAAAGGCTACAACCCCAAAATAATCTCCAAGAATGTTGCCTCCTCCCTTAAAATATCCAGGGAAAACCTATTGCAATACAAAGAAAAGAAAGCCACAGACAGAATCCCCCTTGCAGTGACATACAATCCAGAGCTAGAAAAACTGAGGAAAATCATAAAAGATCTACAGCCACTACTCCAGGAGGATGAATACTGAGAAAGATATTCCCATCCCCACCAGTTCTGGCCTTCCGACAGCCAGTCAACTTAAAACACAAACTAGTGAGAAGCAAGCTCCCGAAACGCAAAAAGAAGAGATTGGCACACATCCTTGCACTATATCCAGCTGCAAACTATGCCAACACATTTCACAGGATCCCACAGTCACTCACATGGGGGAAACATTCAGCATAAGGAAATCCTTCGCATACTCATCTTCAAATGTAGTATATATCATGCAATGCAAAAAGTGGGAAGAAGGGTACCATATTGGAGAAACAAGCCAGATGCTACAGACAAGACTGAATCTACTTATACATCATATTAAGCACGACAATACCAACCAGGATGTCACCTCTGTGGGTTAGCACTTTACAAAACCAGAACATGGCATGAATGATTTATGGTGAGGATACTAAAAGAAAACTAAGACAATCCAAGAACGTCGAGACCCTTGAAGTCAAAATGATGAAATACTTTGACACCCACCAGACAAGATCTGGGTTTTCTATCCCATTATAAACCATAAAATTCTACTGCTTTGTCATCCTCTTATCAGCCATCCATCTCTCCCTGTCTCTCACCTCACTGACCCCACCCCTTTTCTTTTGAGACTATTGGAATGTTTTTCTGTTTCACTTATCTATTCTGATATTTATCAATTGGGATCATAGATGTAAACTAACACTAGACAACATCGCCCCGATCAAACCAGAACTTCGCACAGAAAGAACTCAATACCTTGGTTCAACGAAGAACTGAAAAACTCAAATCACAAGTTAGGAACTGGAACGTGTGTGGAACAAAAGAAAGACGATCCCACACTTAACGATTGGAAGCAACTCCGAAGGAAATATAAATACACCATAAGACAAACCAAAAGACAATACTACAAACTGAAATTGGACCAAATTACAAGACACACACAAACTCTTCCAACTTGTGAATAAATTATTAAACACCACTCCAGTCACCAACAACTGCAAAGACACACCAGGAGCGGACGACTTGGCGAAATACTTCAAGGAGAAAATCATTCAACTGCGACTTAAATACCTGTTAGCCACATCGAATACACCACACTCCTAGACTGCCCTGGACCCAGACCCTGGAATCTACCTAGCATACAGGATCTGGACTGAATTCACACACTACCGGAAGATCTTATCTCACGGACGCTCAAAGATACGCCAAATCCCATTGCAATATAAGATATATGCCCCAAACAATCTCATGAAACCGGCCCCTCAACAATTTATAACGGACCCTAACAAACTACGTGAACTTTATGCTACAAAATGGACTCTTCCCAAGGGAAAAAGTAACATTTTACTCACCCCTATACCCAAGGATGCAAAGAAAAATGCTAATGAACTAACGAACTATAGACCAGTAGCATCCATCCCTCTAATTACCAAATAACAGAAGGTATAGTGACCAAACAACTCACAGACTATCTAAACAAGTTCTCAATATTACACGATTCTCAGTCAGGATTTCGCTTTCATCACAGCACTGAAAACCATACTAGTCACGCTCATGACCAAACTCAACAACAATAGCAAACGGCAACAACATTCTATTGTTACAATTTGACATGTCAAGTGCATTTGACATGGTTGACCATGGAATTTTACTACACATCCTCGAATACTTCGGAATCGGAGGCAACGTTCTCAACTGGTTCAAAGGGTTCCTCACTACACGCTCATACCAAGTGACATCAAAGTCGACTACATCAGCTACATGGATACCTGAATGCGGAGTTCCACAGGGATCCCCCCTCTCACCGACCATATTCAACCTAATGATGACACCCTTGGCCAAACTACTATCGAATCAGAACCTAAACCCATACATATACGCTGATGATGTAACGATCTTCATCCCATTCAAACAAGATTTAAGGGAAATCTCCAATGAAATCAAACAAAGCCTACATACCATGAATTCCTGGGCAGATGCTTTCCAGTTGAAACTCAATGCAGAGAAAACCCAATGTTTGGTACTTACCTCGCAATACAACAAGAATAAATTTATCACCATCAACACACCTAAACTAAATCTACCAGTCTTAAAAATCCTTGGTGTCACCATTGATCGACACCTAACACTTGAGAACCATGCAAATAACACAACTAAAAAGATGTTTCATGCTATGTGGAAACTAAAAAGAGTCAGACCATTTTTTCCAAGAACTGTCTTCCGCAATCTGGTACAATCATTGGTACTCAGTCATCTGGACTACTGCAATTCACTCTACGCTGGCTGTAAAGAGCAAATACTTAAAAAACTCCAGACAGCCCAGAATACAGCAGCCAGACTAATATTCGGCACACCAAAATACAAAAGCGCGAAACCCCTGCGGGAAAAACTACACTGGCTCCCACTAAAGGAACGCATCACGTTCAAACTTTGCAACCTGGTCCACAAAATCATCCATGGTGACGCACCAGCCTATATGTCAGACCTGATAGATATACCACCCAGGAACGCAAAAAGATCCTCTCGCACAATTCCTTAATCTACATCCTCCCAAATGCAAGGGTCTGAAATACAAATCAATGTATGCATCTACCTTTCCTACACGAGCACGCAACTCTGGAACGCGCTGCCACGTAACCTGAAAACGGTCTATGAATGCACCAATTTCCGCAAACTATTGAAAACATACCTCTTTGACAACATAACATAGTAACATAGTAGATGACGGCAGAAAAAGACCTGCACAGGTCCATCCAGTCTGCCCAACAAGATAACTCATATTTGCTGCTTTTTGTGTATACCCTACTTTGATTTGTACCTGTGCTCTTCAGGGCACAGACCGTATAAGTCTGCTCCGCACTATCCCCGCCTCCCAACCACCAGCCCCACCTCTCAATCACTGGCTCTGGCACAGGCACAGACCGTATAAGTCTGCCCAGCACTATCCTCACCTCCCCACACCAGCCCTGCCTGCCAACCACCGCTCTGGCACAGACCGTACAAGTCTGTCCAGCACTATCCCCGCCCTCCCAACCACCAGTCCCGCTTCCCACCACCGGCTCTGGTACAGACCATATAAGTCTGCCCAGCCCTATCCCCGCCTCCCAACCACCAGCCCCGCCTCCCGATCTTGACTAAGCTCCTGAGGATCCATTCCTTCGGCACAGGATTCCTTTATGCTTATCCCACACATGTTTGAATTCCGTTACCGTTTTCATTTCCACCACCTCCCGCGGCATTCCAAGCATCCACTACTCTCTCCGTGAAGATATATCATAAAGATCAACATGTGTAACTGTATAGTCTTAAAACTTCCAGACTGTCTTATAATGTTTTATAATGTCTTTCTGCTCTAACGCCCTCATGTATTTCACCACCATGTAACACAAAACCCTCTGTAAACCAAATGTATATTCAGTGCTATTCCAGTATCCATGACGAAATATAAGCCACATTGAGCCTGCAAAGAGGTGGGGATAACGTGGGATACAAATGCCATAAAATAAATAAATAAATAAAATCAATATTTGCTTATTTCTGACCTTCGAAAGCTAATCAAAACAACGTATTCGGTTAGTCCAATAAAAAAAGGTTATCATCTTATTTTCTTTTCTCCCGTTTTGTTTAATTTCTATTTATTACCTTAAGAAAATGAGAACTGTTTTGCCAGGCATGTAAAAAGCAGTACTGTCTCAGATTTGTAGCCTTTCCACTGGAGGGAGGAGGGGTAGAAAGGCTTCTCCGGACCCCCCTGTTCCAGCAATACTTCTGCAGGTGGTTAGTTACTAGACCAGTATCCAGTGGCCTGCCAGTCACCCTCTCCAGGGTCAGTCTGGGTCAGGTCAGGCAACAGAGTCCCAGTGTAATCCAAGTCCCCTTGGAGGAGAGAGATGCCAGAAAGATGCTGGGACTGGATCCAGCTCAGCTCTCCACTTCCTAATGCCAGGGTGAGATTCTGGAATAACTTCAGTTCTTCTGCTTATTTACCTCTGCTCTCCTCCTGAGCTCTCTGGTTTAAAAAAGATTGCCTCAGAAACCCCTCTCTATTTATTTATTTATTTATTTATTTTATTTTAGTTACATTTGTACCCCCTGCTTTCCCACTCATGGCATGCTCAATGTGGCAGGCAATGGAGGGTTAAGTGACTTGCCCAGAGTCAAAAGGAGCTGCCTGTGCCGGGAATCGAACTCAGTTCCTCAGGACCAAAGTCCACCACCCTAACCACTAGGCCCTTGCAGATCACCAATGAAGCCTGCTCAGCCTTCTACATGGAATGTTGCTAGTGGAATAGCAACATTCCGTTTAGAATCTGCAATAGTATCTATTTTATTTGTGTTACATTTGTACCCTGCGCTTTCCCACTCATGGCAGGCTCAATGCGGTGGGCAATGGAGGGTTAAGTGACTTGCCCAGAGTCACAAGGACCTGCCTGTGCTGGGAATCGAACTCAGTTCCTCAGGACCAAAGTCCACCACCCTAACCACTAGGCCACTCCTCCACTGTTGCTACTATTTGAGATTCTACATGGAATGTTGCTATTCCACTAGCAACATTCCATGTAGAAGTCGGCCCTTGCAGATCACCATGTGCCGCGCAGGCTTCTGCTTCTGTGAGTCTGACGTCCTGCAGGACGTCAGACTCACAGAAACAGAAGCCTGCGCAGCCTTCTACATGGAATGTTGCTAGTGGAATAGCAACATTCCGTTTAGAATCTCCAATAGTAGCAACATTCCATGTAGAATCTGCAATAGTAGCAACTTTCCATGTAGAATCTCCAATAGTATCTATTTTATTTGTTACATTTGTACCCTGCGCTTTCCCACTCATGGCAGGCTCAATGCGGTGGGCAATGGAGGGTTAAGTGACTTGCCCAGAGTCACAAGGAGCTGCCTGTGCCGGGAATCAAACGCAGTTCCTCAGTTCCCCAGGACCAAAGTACACCACCCTAACCACTAGGCCACTCCTCCACTCAATTAGCATCATCAAGCCTTCTTTCCCTTTACCCGCAGGGTTTAACCACACAGCAAGGGTTTTCTTTTCCCTCCTGACAAACAGGCAGCACTGTCACGCTATGAAGAAAAGGGGAAAAAATCATAATAATTGTGGCCTTCTAAGAAAGGCCTGTGCTCCGAAGCAGCACCGAGGTAATTGCACGAAAAGCTCAGCATGCCCTCTCTGCAGCAGCAAATTCAGCCGCTGAACTTGGCAAGCGCACCGAAATCACTCACAAGGTGCAATTTGGCGTGTGGGAGCTGCTGAGAGAGTGATGTCATCCTGCAGATGTCCACACGCCGTCTGTGCGGGCGGGAGAGACAGCAAAAGGGGGGGGGGAATGCCCCTTTCCCCCCATCCTCCAATCTGGGGCAAGGGGAGGGAGGTGCAATCCGGCTCCCCCCCAGGGAGAAAATACTTTATTTCAACACCAAGCTGTCATACTAGAAACTTACCTGTTGAAAAAGGCATAATACCCTACCAACCCAACATAAATGCCTGATCTCTGCAACACAACAAAACTAAAATACGGAATGGACAAAACACAAGTCTTCCGTTGTACGATGACCTTGTACTTTATCTTATCTCAACATCACTCTGTATTTGTTTACACCGGAGTCTGCGAACGCATCGCCGGCACTATGTAAGCCACATTGAGCCTGCAAATAGGTGGGAAAATGTGGGATACAAATGTAACAAATAAATAAATAAATAATACAGAGGAAGAAAAGCTTTTCAGTAGCTCACAGCCAGAGAAGCGAAGGGCTGTTCCTGACAGCGACTGGTGGCAGGGAAGCAAATCCTCTCTCACCAACTGGAGGCTCCAACGGTGTTCCAGGCAGCTGGGCCCAGGATCCAGGTCAGACTGTAGGTTGCTAGTAGCACTGCTCCTGCGGCAACACCTAGGGGGCACTTTTTCATGCATATTCTGTACCATCAGGTGGGGCTCCCAATTATGTGCTAATTTGCAGAATACAGTAGGTTACACACATCCCTGATGTACTTAAGTACTTGCACTTACTCCAGCTCTATGAATGGCATAAGGCCAGTCCCTAAATGTTATTCTAGTATTTTATAATGAATGTGGAGGGGCATAATCGAACGGGGGCGCCCATCTATAAGGGCGCCCATCTCTAAGGACAGCGCCGTGAAAGGGCGGGGCAACCCGCATTATCGAAACAAGATGGGCGGCCATCTTTCGTTTCAATAATACGGTCGGGGACGGCCAAATCTCAACATTTAGGTCGACCTTAGAGATGGCCGGCCTCGGTTTTCGTCTATAATAGAAACCGAGGACGGCCATCTCAGAAACGACCAAATCCAAGCCATTTGGTCGTGGGAGAAGCCAGCATTAGTAGTGCACTGGTCCCCTCTCACATGCCAGGACACCAACCGGGCACCCTAGAGGGCACTGCAGTGGACTTCACAAATTGATCCCAGGTGCATAGCTCCCTTACCTTGGGTGCCGAGCCCCCCAAAACCTACTACCCACAACTGTACAACACTACCATAGCCCTTAAAGGGTGAAGGGGAGCACCTAGATGTGGGTACAGTGGGCTTTGGAGGGCTCACGTTTACCACCACAAGTGTAACAGGTAGGGGGGGATGGGCCTGGGTCCGCCTGCCTGAAGTGCACTGCAGTACCCACTAAAAACTGCTGCAGGGACCTGCATACTGCTGTCATGGAGCTGGGTATGACATTTGAGGCTGGCAAAAAAAATATTTAAAAAAATTTTTTTTTTTTAGAGTGGGAGGGGGTTGGTGACCACTGGGAGAGTAAGGGGAGGTCATCCCCGATTCCCTTTGGTGGTCATCTGGTCAGTTTGGGCACATTTTCGAGGCTTGGTCGTGAACAAAAAGTAAAGTCGGCCAAATGCTCGTCAGGGATGCCCTTCTTTTTTCCATTATCGTCCGAGGACGGCCATCTGTAACCACACCCCCGTCCCGCCTTCGGTACACTGCCGACATGCCCCCTTGAACTTTGGCTGTCCCTGCAATGGAAAGCAGTTGAGGCTGGCCAAAATCAGCTTTTGATTATGGTGATTTGGCCGGCCCTGAGAGAAGGCCGCCCATCTCCCGATTTGTGTCGGAAGATGGGCGCCCTTCTCTTTCAAAAATGAGCTGGATAGGCACCTAGATTCCCTTATAGATTAGGTGTCTATCATGTGCCCTTCAAATTGCCCTCCTAGTCACTGGCAATATGAAAGCAGTGTAGGAAGGAGCTATGAGAGAGCTGCATCCTCCTGACAGCTAAAGCCAAGCTTTCTCCAGAACTTACCTTCACTGGGTACAATTACATACACTCCGGGGGTAATTTTATAACTGCCCTTATTAGCCACACATATTTGTCTACCTATTACGATGCAGACTTTGTCGTGCTTTCAAAGTGAACACATGGATGTGTTTTGAAAACTTGCCCAGGAAAGTTATGTACATACATCTACACCCGCCGTTCAGCGCACATCTAGATTTTCAGAAAGCTTTTGACAAAGTTCCTCATGAGAGACTCCTGAGAAAATTACAGTCATAGCATAGGAGGCAAAGTTCTGTTGTGGATTAGGAATTAGTTATTGGATAGAAAACAGAGGGTAGGATTAAATGGCCATTTTATTCAGTGGAGGAGGGTGAATAGTGGAGTGCCGCAGGGATCTGTACTGGGACCGGTGCTATTTAACATATTTATAATGGATCTGGAAATCAGAACGATGAGTGAGGTGATTAAATTTGCGGATGACATGAAACTACTCAAAGTTGTCAAACACATGCAGATTATGAAAAATTATAGGAAGACCTTAGCAAACTGGAAGAAGGCGCATACAAATGGCAGATGAAATTTAATTTAGACAAATGCAAAGTGATGCACACTACTACTACTACTACTACTACTATTTAGCATTTTTATAGCGCTACAAAGTGTACGCAGCGCTGCACAAACATAGAAGAAAGATAGTCCCTGCTCAAAGAGCTTACAATCTAATAGACAAAAAATAAAGCAAGCAAATCAATTAATGTGTAGAGGAAAGAGGAGAGGAGGGTAGGTGGAGGCAAGTGGTTACAAGTCAAAAGCAATGTTGAAGAGGTGGCTTTCAATCTAGATTTAAAGATGGTCAAGGATGGGGCAAGACATAGGGGCTCAGGAAGTCTATTCCAGGCATAGGGCTCAGCAAGACAGAAGGAGCGAAGTCTGGAGTTGGCTAGGGTTCACTTTAGGAGTCAGCACTCAAGAAAAAGACCTAGGTGTCGTTGTAGACAATATGCTGAAATCTTCTGCCCAGTGTGCGCGGTGGCCAAAAAAGCAAACAGGATGCCAGGAATTATTAGGAGAGGGAAGCAAAATAAGACCAAAAATATTTTAATGCATCTGTATCACTCCATGGTGCAACCTCACCTTCAGTATTGTGTTCAATTCTGGTCGCCGTAGCTCAAAAAAGCTGTAGCGGAATTAGAAAAGTTTCAAAGAAGAGCAACCAAAATGATATAGGGGATGAAACTGCTCCCATATCAGGAAAGGCTAAAGAGGTTAGGGCTCTTCAGCTTGGAAAAGAGACAGCTGAGAGGGGATATGATTGAGGTCTACAAATCCTGAATGGAGTGGAACCGGTGGAGGTGAATCGTTTTTTTCTGTCATTCAGAAAGTACAGAGACCAGAAGACACTCAATCAAATTGCATGGAAATACTTTTAAAACAAATAGGAGAAATATTTTTTTCACTCAAGAATAGTAAGATCTGGATCTCATTGCCAGAGGATGTGGTAACGGCAGTTAGCGTAAAAGGTTTGGACAAGTTCCTGGAGGAAAAGTCCATTGCCTGCTATTGAAATGGACATGGGGGAAACCACTGCTTGCCCTGGTAGCATGGAATGTTGCTACTAATTGGGTTTCTGCCAGGTACTTGTGACCTGGATTGACCACTGCTGGAAGTAGGATACTGGGCTGGATGGACCATTGGTCTGACCCAGTTTGGCTGTTCTTATGTAGCCAATGATATTTAATATACATAGGGGTAAACATGAACTAAGCAAAGTGCTTTAAACTTGCATCTATAGGAAACAGGTAGCCAATGATATTTAATATATATAGAGGTGTGATGAAATATGGGATTTTCCTGCTTGTTATTTCTATAGCTATTTTTAGAATATGCATTTCCCTTGTTTGACCAGCAGATGGTGTCTATCCTCTGCTTTAAAGCTGTTGCAAAGGTGCCTGTTTCTTTCTAGCTTAAGCCCTGAGGGAAAGTAACCTGCATGCTATTGGCCAGAAACCCTTAGTGTTAATGCTCTGGGCTCTGATTGGCCCTGTAGTTCAAAATCCAGCCAGAGTGTGCTGGAAATCTTAGTCTCAGCGGTTATGTGAGCAGTTATATTCCAGAACTCCCCTAGTTAGTTGTACTGTGGTACCAGTTATTTTACCTGTTATTGTTTGCTAATTTCATCTATTTTTCCACCATTCACTGTTCCATTTTTTTTTAATAATAAACCAATTAGTTTATTAGCTCTGTTGTCCTGTACTGACTAAGAATCCTGGTGGTTTATGTTTTGAATCGGGGGGGGGGGGGGGGGGGGGGGGTTCTAGGAACTATGGGACCTCTGAGATTATGGCTCCAGTGTCCTTAGAAACCATCAGGGAGATGACTAGTGGGTGGGTGACTCGCCCAGAGGCAAGTGGGACCCAGCAGGTGGGTGGAAGGGTATAGCAGTGTAGAGCACGTGCACAGATGCAGGCGGGCCTGAGCAGTGCAGGGACATACCCTTTAGGTGGCCGCAGGATGAGCCCCAGGTGGGAGTTAGGCTTTTCGGGACAGACCTTCCTTCTTTTTTGGGTGGCAGCGTGGTGGGATTGTGAGACTCAGTGTGTGGGATGAGGGTCACCACCCACTGAGTGGTTCAGAGTTGTTTTTATCTGTAACCTCCAGATACAGAGCACAGTGAACGAGTGCAGCAGTAATAGGGTCCCTTCCCCGTTCAGATTTTTTTTGGTAGTGTTAGGAGATCAGCAGTGTACCAATGGCAACTGGCAGCGGCCATCAGACACAGGAAATGCCTGACCTGACACAACAGCAACTGGATAACCTCAGTGAGGAGCAGCTGCAGGACCTGCCTGCGCAGAGTTCTCCTGGGGGGAGACCAGACTCCTTGCGAGCAGAGGCCCGTGAGTTGGCAGGGCCAGATGCCATTCCAGCTGAAATCCGACATAGATCAACAGCGGTGAGAGGAACAGGAAGAGCGACAGCGGCGGAAACAGCATGAATTCCAGCTGCAGAAAATGAAGTTGGAGTTGGAAGTGGCTGATGTCCAAAGCTGCTTAATAATAAGACTGAATGCCTTATACTGAACTTGCACACAGACTCCTGTTGCAGGCCTTCTGGTCGAAACACAACGTTGTGTTGAGTCGTTTTGATTTTCAATAAACCTTATTTCAACTCAGGACATCCTGTGCTGCAGGTCTCTAGAACCTGTGGTCTTACTTCCCACTTTTCTTCTGCAGTTTTCCAAATCACTCCTAGAACCCTTTAAAAAAAAAAAAAAAAAAAATTAGATTCACATTGGAAGTCTTTAATTTATGTTACACTGCCACCCGGTGGTTATATAGATCGTTTTAAGTTATTTGTTAGTAGATATTTTGAACAGTTGCTCAGACAGATTTACTATAGGGCCTAAATTTAAGCAATTATGTTGGGAGTTCTTATTTTACTGTATCATAATCTTTCATTTTCCAGTCAGTAAGTTTCAACTAAGCTTGCAGACCCTGGTTATCTGTCAACCAGATGCTAAAGAAAGCCTTTCACCTGATTCGGTAAAGTATTTAATCCAGCTGCGACACAGTTCAGAGACTTTTATCTATTTATTTATTGCATTTGTATCCCACATTTTCCCACCTATTTGCAGGTTCAGTGTGGCTTACAATACATTGTGAATGGTGGAAATACAGTTTGTTACAACTCGGTTATGGATTACATTGTGAGTGGTTATGCGAAAACAAAGTTAAAGTGTCGTTAAGGGCATAGAACAATGGAGAAGAACAATGGAACAATGTTCTTGTCTCCATTTCACCCCCCAGTAAGTTCTCTATTTCCAGTTTTTTTTATTGAATAAAAGTTTATTGAGCTGAATGTGGATTTTGCTTTCTGTATAGCAATGTGACTTGCGACAAAGAAAGAATAATATTTTTGGAAGATTATTATTTATAGCAGTGAATAACCCTCAGTCAAGTGCATTCTTTAACCAGGCAGCACGGACTTGTAAATTGTGTCAAGACACTTCCCCATTACTGGCAGTAGATTCTTTACACATGGAAAATGGGTCATGATTATATATCAACAGTACTGTGAATGTGACTAGTGCCGATCTGATTTAGAAAAGAAAAGTTCTAAACCCAGAACAATTATTTTCTGATTGACATTTCATTTCTGGTAGGCTACTATGTTTGTGTCACTTTCTAGCTGGTGGTTTCTTCTGCCATTCTTTTATTTGGTATCTATTGAAAATATAGATTGTTAGTTTTTGGTTGTTTACTAGTTTTTTGGGGTGAATAATTTTTGACTGATCTGTGGTGCTTTTTCCCTGGTAATTGACTCCCACACCCCCTTTTCTTGACATCCTTATCCAGGGGATCTTGCAAAAGAGGGTCATAATTATGATAGATATTAGTGCAGAGAGGAATATTCATACTTGATTAATTAAAGATGAGATCACTGAACTGTATTTTTCACTTGCATTTCAAGACGTGTTTTGGTGAACAGGGCCCTGTTGAACTCAGAGTTCAATGAAGAGCATTCAATGAGAGGTTACCAGTGGTTGTAAGAAGTATGATAGTGAGAATCATAGTAGATAGATATTTATTTTATTTATTTATTTATATTTTGCTCACACCTTTTTCAGTAGTAGCTCAAGGTGAGTTACATTCAGGTACTCTGGATATTTCTCAGTCCCAGGAGGGCTCACAATCTAAGTTTGTACCTGAGGCAATGGAGGGTTAAGTGACTCAGGAGCAGCAGTGGGATTTGAACTAGCCACCTCTGGATTGAAAGACCGGTGCTCTAACCACTAGGCCACTCCTCCACCCCAAAGAATCTTGTTACTCTTTGGGGTTCTACATGGAATGTTGCTACACTTTGAAATTCTGCATGGAATCTTGTTATTCTTTAGAATTCTAGAATCTTTATTTATTTAGATTTTGCTCACACCTTTTTCAGTAGTAGTTCAAGGTGAGTTACATTCAGGTACACTGGATATTTCTCTGTCCCAGGAGGGCTCACAATCTAAGTTTGTACCTGAGGCAGTGGAAGGTTAAGTGACTTGCCCAAGATCACAAGGAGCAGCAGTGGGATTTGAATCAGCCACCTCTGGATTGCAAGACCAGTGCTCTAACCACTAGGCCACTCCTCCACTCCAGGGAGGAGCAAGATTATTAATGCACTAGAAATCAAACATACATGTTATGAAGACACACAGATACCAGAAGCGAGTACCAGTGGAGAGATGTAAGAGGAATGGCACACAAAATTGCCATGTGCTAGAGTTTGCATTCTCAACCCAGTCCGATTTTCATGATATCCACAAGGAATATGCAGGAGAGAAATTTGCATATAATGAAGGCAGTGCCTACAAATCTCTCTCGTGCATACTCTTTGTGGGTATCCTGAAAACCTGACTGGCTAGGTGTGTCTTGAGAACTGGGCTGAGACCCCGTGTGCTAGAGTCATCAGGTGCAGAGTTTCAGATTTCCAAAAGTTGGACAGACAAGTGAGCGGACTCTTACATTTTTTTTAAGTTCAATCATTTTTATTCGTTTTTACAAGAGCTTTTAATAGGAAATCACCATACACATAACAGCGCCTCCCAGAGTAGAAAAAGGAAGGAAGGGAAAACTATAAATATTCAAGTTGAAAAGTACACGCTTACAGCATGATACAAGGGCAGGCTTCCCCTTTATCCTCAGGCTCAGACATGTCTTTATGGGGACTTGGTTGAAGCAGCTATGGTAAGGCGTATGTGAGTGGATGTCTGGGTGGGTGGGCATAGTGTGTGTAGTAGCCAGGGGTCTGTGTGAGGTACATATGTATCTGTGAATCAGTGGTATGATGTGTACCTTTATTTCCACAGGGAGGGTCCAGCTGTGTAATGCCATATATGCTGGCTGTAAGGAGCACCTGTTGAAAAAACTCCAAGCAGCTCAAAACACTGCAGGCAGGTTCATATATAACATCTCTCATTTTGAAAATGCCTTCCCCTTATTAATCAAATTACTACTACTACTTAACATTTCTAGAGCGCTACTAGGGTTACGCAGCGCTGAACAGTTTAACAGAGGACAGTCCCTGCTCAAGGAGCTTACAATCTAAAGGACAAATGTACAGTCAGTCAAATTGGGCCAGTCTAGATTTCCTGAATAGAGGCATAAAGGTTAGGTGCCGAAGGCGACATTGAAGAGGTGGGGTTTGAGCAAAGATTTGAAGATGGGCAGGGAGGGGGCTTGGCGAATGGGCTCAGGAAGTTTATTCCAAGAAGAGGGTGAGGCGAGGCAGAAAGGGCGGAGCCTGGAGTTGGCAGTGGTGGTGGTGGAGAAGGGTACTGAGAGAAGGGATTTGTCCTGTAAACGGAGGTTTCGGGTGGGAACGTAAGGGGAGATGAGGTTAGAGAGGTAATGAGGGGCTGTGGACTGAGTGCATTTGTAGGTTAGGAGGAGAAGCTTGAACTGTATGCGGTACCTGATCGGAAGCCAGTGAAGTGACTTGAGGAGAGGGGTGATATGAGCATATCGGTCCAGGCGGAATATATGACGTGCAGCAGAGTTCTGAACGGATTGAAGGGGGGATAGATGGTTAAGTGGGAGGCCAGTGAGGCTTCCCATCAAAGTGAGAATCACCTTCGAATTATGTACCTTTATCTTTCAAATACTAAATGGCATAGCTCCAGACTGTATGGTACCATTAATAAACTTACCTCAAAGAAACACTAAATATGAGGCAAGAAAATATCTCAGACTACACCTCCCAAATTGCAAAAAAGTGATCTACAAAACTGTCCACTCTGCAGACTTCACTTACCTAGGAACCAAATGGTGGAACTCCTGACCACCCAAAATAAAAAAATATACAGGAATATACTAGATTCTGCAAAATCCTCAAATTGTTCCTATTCAAACAAACCCTCACAAAGAACAACCATATCTCAAACAATTAATTATTACCTGAATTGGTTATTACTCTATTTACCATTAACTTTCTCTTTGGTTCATGTACAATTTCTCATTCATAATAGATTTTCTAAATGTTAAACTTCCATAGTTATCCCAGCATGTTTATGATACTATATTGTAAAAACAAATTACTTTCTTATGCATTATTCTTTGTTATGTATCCTATACTGCTTATTTTAAGCCACATTGAACTCAAACTTGTTTGGGATAATGTGGGATATAAATGTCATAAATAAATAAATATCTGTGGGGATGTGAGGGTAGCTTATCAGTGTGGGATCTGTGTACATATGTATGTGTATTTGGGGTGTGTATCAGGGGTGTCTGTGAGGCTTGTGTGTGAGATGTGAGAGAGAGTGAGACAGTGTATGTGGTGTGTGTGTTCACATGTTTTAGGGGCATATCAGTGGCGAATGCGTGTGCCAGGGAAGATGTGCATGCTATTTGTATCTGGACCCCATCTTGTCCAGGGAGGATGGTTCATGTGTACCCTTTGTTAAACCTGAAGCCATAAAGTAAGAACCACCAATTCTACACACATGCCATTTGCCATCAGTAAAACTGAAGTTGTAGCTTCCTGGTAGAATAGATCACGTAAGATAGGTGTTTACAGCCCAATGATCATGACCAGAGTGGTAAAACTGGTAAGCTGTCTGAGCTGCCCTCTTTTCCGTTCTCCAAGAACTCTCTCCTCCCCATGAGCAGACTCTTAACAATATTCAAGATATAATTTGAAGAATGCTTGATAATCCAATTTTCTTCTACACACATGCCATTTCCTCAGGAGTCTTTCATGAGGTACTTTGTCAAATGCCTTTTGAAAATCCAGATACACAATGTTGACTGGCTTACTTTTATCCAAGTTTATTCACCCTTCAAAGAAATGTAGTAGATTGGTGAGGCAAGATTTCCCTTGCCCAAATCCATGTTGTCTTTGTCTCATCAATCCATGCTGTAATTCTGTTCTTTATAATAGACTCTACCATTTTGCTTGGCACCAACATCAGGCTCACCGGTCTATAATTTCCCGGATCACCTCTGGAACCCTTTTTAAAAATTGGAGTTACATTGGCCACCCTCCAATCTTCCAGAGCCATGCTTGACTTTAAAGTTTCATTATATTTTACTAACAATAGCTCTGTAAGTTCAGTTTTCAATTCTATCAATACTCTGGGATGTATACCATCCAGTCCAGTTGATTTTCTAGTCTTTAATTTGTCAGATTGTCCCATTACATCTTCTAGGTTTACAGAGATTTATTTGTTTCTCTTACTCGTCAGCATTTAATACCATTTCTGGCACTGGTATCTCTCCAATGTCTTCCTTGATGAAGACCAAAGCAAAAATTCATTTAAGCTCTCTGCTATGGCCTTGTCATCCCTGAGTGTCCCCTTTACCCCTCAGTCATCCAGCTGTCCAACTGATTCTTTTACTGGATTCTTGCTTCTAATATAGCTAAAAAAAAGTTTTTAGTATATGTTTTTGCCTTCAACGCAATCTTCTTTTCAAAGTCTCTCTTTGCCTTCCTTATCAGCGCTTTGCTTATGGTTTCCTGTTAATTTCAGTTGGATCCTTTCATTTTTTAAAGGATTTTCTTTTAGCTCGAATAACTTCCTTCTCCTCACTTTATAACCATGATGGCTGTTTGGACTTCCTTCTTTCTATTTTAGTACATAGAATATATCTGGTCTGGGCTTCCAGGATGGTATTTTTGAATAGCTCTATGCCTGATGTAAACTTTTGACCTCTGAAGCTGTTCCTCTAGTTTTGTTTGTTTTTTTGAGCATTCTCCTCATTTTATCATAGTCTCTTTTTTGAAAGTGAAATGCTAATATATTGGATTTCCTGTGTGTGCTTACTCCAGAGTTTATATCAAATCTGATCATGTTATGATCACTGTTGTCAAGCGGCCCAAGCACCATTACCTCCTGCACCAGATCATGCGCTCCATTAAGAACTAGGCATAGAATTGTTCCCCCTCTTGTTTGTTCTTCAACCAGCTGCTCCATAATGCAGTCCTTGATTTCATCAAGGAATTTGATCTCCATGGCATGCCCTGATGTTACATTTACCCAGTCAATATTGGGGTAATTGAAATCACCCATTATTATTGTGTTCCCCAATTTTCTTCTGAATAGTCTAAAGTTGATCACTCATGGAGTAGTAGAGTTGAGAAATGTGAGAAGAAAATATGAGTGACAGATAGTGGAGTAGGGTCAACGGCAACAAAGCCTCATAGTGAACAAGCAAACCATGGGTTAAGCAGGGAGTAAGAGAAGAAATGAGAACCAAGAGGGCAGCTGAATAAAGGCAGGATGACAACCAAGTGGGCTCAGGAGGCGGATGAACGAGGGACAAAGAGAGTAAAGAGCGAAAAAGAGAGTAAAGTGATGGTTTGAACAGTCCTGGAAAGAGAGAACAGAACTTGGACCAGGAAAAGAAAGAATAACAGGAGGCCCGACAGAGTCTGGTGGAACATCAACAGTAAGAGTTGTTGGATCAGGAATCATCAACAAGGACAGAGAAAGTCTAGCAAGAGAGGAGAGTCTGAGAGAAATGGGATAGAAGAAACATTGAATATGAGAGTAAATAAGCACCTCAAGGTCCATGTAGTCTGCATAACTCTTTCCTGCTGTTGTGCCCTTGACCCCAGTTCATCTTTTACTTTCCTCTCACTTCTTCATAACCAAGAGTTTATTACGCTTTCTTGAGTTCTGCCACCATTTGTGTCTTCAGCATGTGCCCCTGGAGGCCATTCCAGACACCCACCATTCTTCACACATGAACATAGCAACATAACAAGCATCAACACCCCAGGATACACCCTCCCTATCTCAGACAACCTGAAATTTCTCGGAGTAACAATTGACCATAACCTTTCACTTGAGACCCAAGTGAAATCCACCATAAAGAAAATGTTTTTCTCAATGTGGAAACTCAAACACGTGAAATGATTCTTCCTGACGGAAATATTTCGAAACCTGATACAAACAATGGTACTAAGCCATGCAGACTACTGTAATGGAATCTATGTGGGATGCAAAGATCAAATCATAAAAAAAAACTTCAAACTGCCCAAAACACAGCAGCCAGACATATTTGGAAAAACGCATTTTGACAGTGCCAAACCATTCAGAGAAAAACTGCATTGGCTACCAAAGAACAAATCATGTTCAAAATCTGCACGACTAGTCATAAAATCATTTATGGCGAGGCACCTGGATACATGACAGACTTTATTGACCTGCCAACCAGAAATACCACTAAATCTACACGATCATACCTAAACCTCCACTACCCAAGCAACAAAGGACTCAAATATAAATTCCAGAACACAGCAGCCAGACTCATCTTCGGAAAACCAAAATATGAAAGGGCAACACCACTACTAAAGAAACTACACTGGCTTCCACTTAAGGAACGCGTCACTTTTAAGGTATGCACATTAGTCCACAAGATCATTCACGGTGAAGCCCCAGCCTACATGTCCGAGTTGATAGACCTACCACCCAGAAATGCTAAAAGATCATCCAGAACATACCTCAACCTCCACTTCCCTAATTGCAAGGGCGTGAAATACAAGATGCTACACGCGTCAAACTTTTCTCACACGAGCACGCAGCTTTGGAATACACTGCCGCGCAACTTAAGAACGATTTACGAACAAGCTTCCTTCCGCAAATTATTGAAGACCCATCTGTTTGAAACAATTTATGGAAAGAGCCAAAACACATAGAGTCTACACTCACTGATCATCAATACATCATACATCCACTTCTGACCCTCATCCCCCGTAATTCCACATCACTCATATATTTACTCACAGAAATATGTACACCATATGTCTTTGTGTCTTAATACTGCCCTTTAAGCTTCCAATTGTCTCTTTCCAATGTTTCAATGTTGATGTCCCATTGTTACATTCCTAACGATACTTCGATGGTCTCGAATAACTTGTACAATGTAACCCATAACCAAGTTGTAACAAATGTATTTCCATTATTCATATATTATTGTAAGCCACACTGAGCCCGCAAAGAGGTGGGAAAATGTGGGATACAAATGCAATAAATAAATAAAATAAAATAAATCCAGCTTTTCCTATTTAAGCACACAACTATGGAACACACTGCCAAAAATTGTAAAACCTATGCCAGACCACCTTAATTTCTGGAAATCACTAAAAACGGTCCTGTTCAAAAGAGCATACCCCACCGACCCAACATAAAAATACATGGACACCTGCGACACAATGTAACCAAAGAACGTAAAGGACATTACCTGAGTCTTCCTCCCCCCCCCCCCCCCCCCCCGCTTTCTGAGTTCCCCCAACTACACCTACCTTACTTGTAGCTTATCTACATCACCTTGTATTAATTCGTACCATGTATTTGTTCAGACCGGAATCGGCTAAAGCCATTAATGGGAATATGTAAGCCACATTGAGCCTGCAAAAAGGTGGGAAAATGTGGGATACAAATGCAACAAATAATAAAAAATAATAATAACATACTAGATGACTGGTCCAGCCAGTCTGCCCAACAAGATAAACTCATAGTATAAGGTATGATGTGATACTACATATGTATACTAGATCCTGATTTGTTCTTGCCATGGAAGTACCTACAGACATCTACAGTGGGGGAAATAAGTATTTGATCCCTTGCTGATTTTGTAAGTTTGCCCACTGACAAAGACATGAGCAGCCCATAATTGAAGGGTAGGTTATTGGTAACAGTGAGAGATAGCACATCACAAATTAAATCCGGAAAATCACATTGTGGAAAGTATATGAATTTATTTGCATTCTGCAGAGGGAAATAAGTATTTGATCCCCCACCAACCAGTAAGAGATCTGGCCCCTACAGACCAGGTAGATGCTCCAAATCAACTCGTTACCTGCATGACAGACAGCTGTCGGCAATGGTCACCTGTATGAAAGACACCTGTCCACAGACTCAGTGAATCAGTCAGACTCTAACCTCTACAAAATGGCCAAGAGCAAGGAGCTGTCTAAGGATGTCAGGGACAAGATCATACACCTGCACAAGGCTGGAATGGGCTACAAAACCATCAGTAAGACGCTGGGCGAGAAGGAGACAACTGTTGGTGCCATAGTAAGAAAATGGAAGAAGTACAAAATGACTGTCAATCGACAAAGATCTGGGGCTCCACGCAAAATCTCACCTCGTGGGGTATCCTTGATCATGAGGAAGGTTAGAAATCAGCCTACAACTACAAGGGGGGAACTTGTCAATGATCTCAAGGCAGCTGGGACCACTGTCACCACGAAAACCATTGGTAACACATTACGACATAACGGATTGCAATCCTGCAGTGCCCGCAAGGTCCCCCTGCTCCGGAAGGCACATGTGACGGCCCGTCTGAAGTTTGCCAGTGAACACCTGGATGATGCCGAGAGTGATTGGGAGAAGGTGCTGTGGTCAGATGAGACAAAAATTGAGCTCTTTGGCATGAACTCAACTCGCCGTGTTTGGAGGAAGAGAAATGCTGCCTATGACCCAAAGAACACCGTCCCCACTGTCAAGCATGGAGGTGGAAATGTTATGTTTTGGGGGTGTTTCTCTGCTAAGGGCACAGGACTACTTCACCGCATCAATGGGAGAATGGATGGGGCCATGTACCGTACAATTCTGAGTGACAACCTCCTTCCCTCCGCCAGGGCCTTAAAAATGGGTCGTGGCTGGGTCTTCCAGCACGACAATGACCCAAAACATACAGCCAAGGCAACAAAGGAGTGGCTCAGGAAGAAGCACATTAGGGTCATGGAGTGGCCTAGCCAGTCACTAGACCTTAATCCCATTGAAAACTTATGGAGGGAGCTGAAGCTGCGAGTTGCCAAGCGACAGCCCAGAACTCTTAATGATTTAGAGATGATCTGCAAAGAGGAGTGGACCAAAATTCCTCCTGACATGTGTGCAAACCTCATCATCAACTACAGAAGACGTCTGACCGCTGTGCTTGCCAACAAGGGTTTTGCCACCAAGTATTAGGTCTTGTTTGCCAGAGGGATTAAATACTTATTTCCCTCTGCAGAATGCAAATAAATTCATATACTTTCCACAATGTGATTTTCCGGATTTAATTTGTGATGTGCTATCTCTCACTGTTACCAATAACCTACCCTTCAATTATGGGCTGCTCATGTCTTTGTCAGTGGGCAAACTTACAAAATCAGCAAGGGATCAAATACTTATTTCCCCCACTGTATATGGGGAGGTGGAGGAAGGCGTTTCTGATCTTTCTCTAATTATCCCAAACACAGCTCTTGTACACTGTAAAATTCAAGGTCATTACTGGAGGACAAAACAACATTCAATTTTCAGCTCCACAAAGCACTTTAACAACTGTCCCATAAAAAAATCATAATGCAGACCAGAATAATACCAGGTTTAACACTATTACGTATATGCAAAAACAGTCCCACATTTAAATTACTCAGGTCAGATTTGGATATATGCAAGGATGATTATAAATACAAATATTAGTGTGTTTATACTTTCCTATATATGGAACGTTGTAAAAGAATTACATAAAAGGGATTTATGCCCATATGTCGGTAGGCTCAATAACTCTCCAAAAAGGGACAGAATTCACATTTTGCTTGCAGCAAGAAAGTATGACTACCTCGGAAGAGTTTGAATATCAAGATTAAGATATTCAAAGAACCAAACCGCACCCCCCCCCCCCAAAAAAAAAATTCTGATTGCTTTCTATGGGAAACAGTATAAAAAGCGAAGATACTTACCTGTAGCAGGTATTCTCCGAGGACAGCAGGCTGATTGTTCTCACATGTGGGTCGATGTCCGCGGCGGCCCAGGAATCGGCAAAAAATTTTGCAAGCAAAATAAAATCAAAGTCTTTCAAGAGAGTTCCGTCATGTGGGCAGCGTGAACCGCACATGTGCAAACGACTTCCTGCCCATCGCGCATGCCTCTTCAGTTTAATCAAAAAGCATACAAACAAGAAAACAACAATAACAACAACTCCAAAGGGGAGGAGGGCGGGTTTGTGAGAACAATCAGCCTGCTGTGCTCGGAGAATACCTGCCACAGGTAAGTATCTTCGCTTTCTCCGAGGACAAGCAGGCTGCTACATGTGGGGTATACCTAGCAACCAGGCTCACTCAAAACAATGAATATTGGTCAATTGGGCCTCGCAACGGTGAGGACATAACATAGATTGACCTGAAACCAGAATCAACTAACTGAGAGTGCAGCCTAGAACAGAATCAAAATGGGTCTAGAGGGATGGAGTTGGATTCTAAACCCCGAACAGATTCTGCAGCACTGCCTGCCCAAAACAACTGTCTCGTCGGGTATCCTGCTGAAGGCAGTAGTGAGATGTGAATGTGTGGACTGATGACCACGTTGCAGCCTTGCAAACCTCTTCAATGGAGGCCGACTAAGTGGGCCACTGACGCAGCCATGGCTCTAACATTATGAGCCGTGACATGACCCTGTAGAGTCAGCCAAGCTTGGGCATAAGTGAAGGAAATGCAATCTGCTAGCCAATTGGAGATTGTGCATCTCCCGATGGCGACTCCCCTCGTTGGGATCGAAAGACACAAACAACTGGGTGGGCTGTCTGAAGGGCTGTGTCCGCTCCACGTAATAGGCCATTGCTCTCTTGCAGTCCAAGGTATGTAAACTGCTTTCACCAGGGCGGGTATGAAGACGGGGAAAAAATGTTGGCAAGACAATTGACTGGTTCAAATGGAACTCTGGCAGGAACTTAGGGTGTGTGCGGCGGACTACTCTATTATGATGGAACTTGATAAAAGGTGCATGCACCACCAAGGCCTGAAGCAGGAATTCAGTGGCTCAAAAGGAGCTTTCATCAGCTGGGTGAGAATGACGTTGAGATCCCATGACACTGGTGGAGGTTTGACTGGGGGCTTTGACAAAAGCAAACCTCTCATGAAGCGAACAACTAAAGGCTGTCCAGAGATAGGCTTACCTTCTACACGGCGATGATAAGCATTAATCGCACTAAGGTGAACTCTTATGGTGTTGGTCTTGAGACCAGACTCTGACAAGTGTAGAAGGTACTTCAAGCAGGGTCTGTGTAGGACAAGAAAGAGGATCTAGGGCCTTGCTGTCACACCAGATGGCAAACCTCCTCCATTTGAAAGAGTAACACCTCTTGGTGGAATCTTTTCTGGAAGCAATCTTTTCTGGAAGCACGCAAGACTCGAGAGACACCCTCTGAAAGACCCAAGGAGGCAAGTTCTAAGCTCTCAACATCCAGGCCGTGAGAGCCAGGGACTGGAGGTTGGGATGTAGACGTGACCCCTCGTTCTGGGTGATGAGGGTTGGAAAACATTCCAATCTCCACGGTTCCTTGGAGGACAACTCTAGAAGAAGAGGGAACCAAATCTGGCGCGGCTAGAAGGGAGCTATCAGAATCATGGTCCCGCAGTCTTGATTGAGTTTCAGCAAAGTCTTCTCTATTAGAGGTATGGGAGGATACGCATACAGAAGGCCTGTTCCCGAATGCAGGAGAAAGGCATCTGACGCTAGTCTGTCGTGGGCCTGAAGCCTGGAACAGAACTGAGGGACCTTGTGATTGATCTGAGTGGCAAAAAGATCCACCGAGGGGATGCCCCACGCTTGGAAGATCTTGTGGACTACACCCATGTTCAGCGACCACTCATGACATTGCATTACCCTGCACAGTCTGTCGGCCAGACTGTTGTTTATGCCAGATAAGCGGCTTGGAGAAACATGCTGAAATGGCGTGTCCAAAGCCACATCTGGACGGCTTCCTGACACAGACAGCGAGATCCAGTGCCCCCTCTGCTTGTTGGTGTAATACATGGCAACCTCATTGTCTGTCTGAATCAATAAGACTTGGTTGGACAGCCGGTCTCTGAAAGCCTTTAGAGCGTTCCAGAACGCTCGCAATTCCAGGAGATTGATCTGAAGACCTTTTTCCTGAAAGGACCAAGCTCCTTGAGTGTAAAGTCCATCTACATGAGCTCCCCACCCCAGGAGGGATGCATCCGTCGTCAGCTGAGGAATTTGGAATGGACGTCCCAAGATCAAATTGGATCGAATCGTCCACCAGTGCAAGGAATTCCGAAAGTCGGTGGACAGTTGGATCACATCCTCTAAACTCCCTGCAGCTTGATACCACTGGGAAGCTAGGGTCCACTGAACTGATCTCATGTGTAGGCATGCCATGGGAGTCACGTGAACTGTGGAGGCCATGTGCCCCAGAAGTCTCGACATCTGCCGAGCCGTGATCTGTTGACACGCTCGAACCAAGGACACTAGGGACAGGAGGTTGTCTGCCCTCGCCGCGGGGAGATACGCTCGAGCTATCTTTGTGTTCAATAGTGCTCCAATGAATTCCAATTTTTGAACTGGGGTGAGATGGGACTTGGAGTAATTGATCATGAACCCCAGTAGTTCTAGCACCTGAATATTCATTCTCATGGACTGTAGAGTGCCCACCTCTGAGGTGCTCTTCACCAGTCAACTGTTGAGATAAGGGAACATATGAACTCCCAGTCTGCATAGTGACGCTGCGACTACAGCCAGGCACTTTGTGAACACCCTGGGCGCAGACGCCAGACCAAGGGCAGTACACAGTACTGAAAGTGCTGCGTTCCTAGCCGAAATTGAAGATACCTCCGGTGAGCTGGAAGTATCAAGATGTGTGTGTAAGCATCCTTTAAGTCCAGAGAGCATAGCCAATCGTTCTCTTGAATCATGGGAAGAAGGGTGCCCAGGGAAACCATCCTGAACTTTGTTTAGGCCCCTTAGGTCTAGGATGGGACGCATCCCCCCTGTTTTCTTTTGCACAAGTACCTGGAATAGAATCCCAGCCCTTCTTCCCCTGGTGGAACGGGTTCGAACGCACTGGCCTTTAGAAGGGCATAGAGTTCCTCTGCAAGTACCTGCCTGTGCTGGGAGCTGTAAGAATGAGCTCCTGGTGGGCAATTTGGAGGTTTGGATTCCAGATTGAGGGTGTATCCTAACCGGACTATTTGAAGAACTCACCGGTTATGAGAGACCACCTTTGATGAAAAAACATCAACCTCCCCCCTACCAGCAAGTCTTCCGGTATGGACACTTTTACAGAGGCTATGCTGAACTGGAGCTAGTCAAAAGCCCGTCCCTTGCTTTTGCTGGGGAGCAGAGTGGGCCTTAGATGCACGCTGCTGACGAGAACGAGCGCACTGGGGCTGAGCCTGGGCAGGCTGCCGAGAAGCAGGAGTGTACCTACACCTAGAATAGGAATAGGGAGCACTTCTCTTCCCTCCAAAAAACCTCCTAGATGAGGAGGCTGTAGCAGAAAGCGCCTGGTGGGAGAGAGAATCCATAGCATCAATGTTTCTTGATCTGATCAACGAGATCCTCTACTTTTTCACAAAAAAGATTATCCCCCCGGCAAGGAACATCCACCATTCGCTGCTGGACAGAATGATCCAGGTCAGAGACACGCAGCCATGAGAGTCTGCGCATCATTATAGCGACCCTGGATGCTACATCAAAAGTGTCAAACGTACCCCTGGCCAGGAACTTTCGACACGCCTTCTGCTGCCTGACAACCTGGTGAAAAGGCTCAGCCAGCTCCCTAGGGAGTACATCCACCAAGCCCGACAGTTGCTGTATCGAGTTCCGCAAGTGGACGCTCATGAACAGCTGGTAAGACTGGATCTTGGCGGCGAGCATAGTGGCCTGATACATCTTTCTCCCAAAAGAAGAGTCCTAGCTTCTCTGCCTGGGGCGCCGAAGCATAGTCTCTAGCACTCCTAGCTCATCCTCAACCTCCACAGGGAAAGGAATAGCCGTAGCCATTTCCCGGACAAAGGAGGAAAAAGATAGATTCTTGGGTGGAGATAGTCTTCTTTCCAGCGGAGGGAAAGGGTCAGAAGGAATCCCAAAGGACTCATCAGAAGAAAAGTACCTGGGATCTTCCTCTGATTCCCATGAGCGCTCCTGCTCAGTGTCGGATACAACCTGTGTCAAGGTACTCCGACACTGGACCTGTCTCAATGCCGAGAAACGATGTCCTCTGTGGCGATGTCCAGAAGTCGACGCACGATCCAACTGCGGCGAAGCTCCCTCCACCCACATCGAAGAGGAGTCGACTTGGGTGTCAGCCAATACAGACCGCAGTCAGGGATCTCACCACAGGAGAAGGGCCAGACACCGCTGCAGCAGATGGTACAGAAGGTGCAAGCACCCCGACACTGAAGCTGATTGTCGCAGTAAGCCTTCCAGAAGTTCTGGAAACAAGGCCCAGATACGCTCGTCGAGAGCCGCCATCGGAGAAGGCTGTGGGGCCGGTGGAACAGGCGATATCAGAATCCGTGGAGGCTCGGGAGCAGGTACCGGGCTTCCAGGAGACCGACACTTCGGCACCTCCTTTATTGAGGGGGAGCAGTCCTCTCGGGTGCCGACGCTTCTCGGGTGCTGACTCTCTCGACGCCCTGGAGCTCCCGGTACCGTGCGTCAAAGGAGAATGATGATGGTGCTTCTTAGCCTTCGCTCGACACCCATCATCAAGACTCCTCGGTACCGATGAGGACATGGAATCCTCACGTCTCCTCGGGGCCGGGTCCAACAAAGGTCGGTCTCAGGGGGCCTGCATAACAGGAGGCCTCGAGGCAGGTGGAGACCCACTCGACGCCTCACTGCTCCCAGCACGAGTTGGTTTCTCAGCAGCCATTACCTCTCTCCTCAACATCGATGCTCCTGTCGATGTCGACGACGCCGACCTCGGTACCGATGTTGATGGACCCATCCCCAAAAAGCTTCTCTCGTTGGGCCTCTCGAGATGCTTGGGTCTGTTTCTTTATATGAAGACACAGACTACAAGCGGCTGGGCTATGGTCGGGCCCGAGGCACTGGATACACCAGGCGTGGGTATCTGTACCTGAGATGGTCCAGTTGCACTGAGTACAACGTTTGAAGCCACTGGGTGTCTTCAATGACATGGAAGAAAAAACGGCTTCGGCGAAATCAAACAATGCGATTGTGCCAAGAAAGAAAAAGCACAAAAAAGGGAAAACCCCGGCCGCGTCAAAAAAAAAGGAAACTTTAACAGGGAAAAAAGTAAAAGAAAGTACAGGAAAATATCCTAATAATACTTTTTTTTATATACAGATCAAAAAAAGAAAACAAGGGAAAGCCGAACTCTAATCACTGAAGTTCTTCCTGGGTCTGAGAGATGAGCGATCAGAAAAAAGGAACCATACCTCATGACAGAGAAAAAAGAACTGAAGAGGCACACTCGCGCGGCAGCCGGGACTCGAAAGACTTTGATTTTATTTTGCTTGCATTTTTTTGCCGATTCCTGGGGGCCGCGGACGTCGACCCACATGTGAGAACAAGCAGCCTAGTTGTCCTCGGAGAAAAACTGTATTAAAGTAACAGATTTGAAGAGCTTACGAGGAGGAGACATTGAGGGTTAACCTGTGATATACAAACCCCCTTCACTGGTAGATGTGGACAGAGTCTTAATTGAAGACATTTACAAGGGGAGGTGCTATTGCTAGGTGACTTCAGTATGTCAGATGTTGATTGAGAGATTGGTGTCATCTAGAAATATGGAGATCCTGGATTCTTTAGAGGAAGAATTTGTTTCTGAAACTGGTAATAGAACCCATGTGGGAGGGGGCCATACTGAATCTGTGCTTACAAAAAGATAAAATATTTGTTATAAGTGATTCACAAAAATCATTCTGAAATTGAAAGTGAAAATGAATAAATAACATTTGACTAACGTACTAAACGTTGTGACCAGCATCTCACAAACATAAAAATGTGATGGAAAAAGAGAATATATAAACATGTGCTCACCAAAGTTTAAAATACAACGTAGAAAAAAAAAGTTATCCAAAATGGAGATCCAAGGGATCTTAAAAAATAAGACATAAAAAATGTTAAAATACAAATTGTGCGACGGTCCTAAATCTAACCTATCAGCCCTGCCATGGCAAGTTACTTCAGATCTCCGGGCTTTTTACTACTTTCCCGCTAAAAATACAAACACTGGCTTCCAACATGATGGCGCTGCAATATCTCCAAAGCCAAGTGCTGTTTTTTTTGGATTGCTGAATTTCGTTTAGATATTTTTATGAAATATTAAAGATTTTTTTGTAAAGAACTAATATTAGTACAAATAAAAGTAGAATTAAACAGAGAGGTGTAAGCATGACTTGGAGAGGAAGGGGTCCTTTTACCAAGCTGCAGTATAAAAGGCCCTGTGGTATTTCTATTCTTACCGCGTGGCCATGTGTGTGTGGGGGAGCTCTTACCGCCACCCATTGAGATTGGCGGTAAGGGCTCCTGCGGTAACTGAGCAGCACACGGTGCTGCCCAATTACCGGCGTGCTACAAATTACGTAATTATTTTACATAGCATCAGAAATGGTGCGCACTTGAGGCGGAAGAACTGCCGACAGCCACACTGGGCTGGCGGTAGTTCAGGCCACCTAAATGATTCAGGAAGCTGTGACCTTAGATTAAGGACTTGGAATGGGGCACCCCATAAGAGGCCCAATAATGTCTGTTGTAGGTCTGTAGTTAGACTAACACTCTGATACTCTCCAAGATTTGCGAGTGTGTGATTTTGCCGCCACTCATATTGATATTGTGTATGTTCATTTAAAGTGGATAAGGGTTTTTATTACCCTTCAGTTTTTTGGATTGCATTGTGGCAAAAATACAAGCAAAGCATGCATTATAAAAAAAAAAAAAAAGTTGGAGCACTTCCATCTTCAAATAACGTTCTAAAGTAAAAGTATCACTGGATGAAACTTAGTATTTCAGCCGCCACTCATAATCAACATCTGGCATATTAAAATCACCTGTTAGTAGCACTTCCCCTTTCACAGCTATATTTCTTCATTCAACATGTAATTAAACTTTGGAATCCATTGCCAAAGAATGTCGTAAAAGCAGTTAGCTTAGTAGGGTTGAAAAATGGCTTGGATAAATTCCTAACAAAACAAAAAAAGAAAAAAGCGCCCATAAGCCATTATTAAGATGGACTTGCGAAAATCCACTGCTTATTTCTAGGATAAGCAGCATAAAATATTTTACTCTTTAGGTATATTGCCAGGTACTTGTGACCTGGATTGGCCACTGTTGGAAACAGGATACTGGACTTGATAGTCGTCCCAGTATGGCAAGGCTTATGGTCTTATGTAGAGTTTGCTGCTCAGTTTTGCAAATTGCTTTGTCATAATATACCTATAAATTGTAATATATTTACAAAGTGTGGCATTCTTCTCTCGTATTGCCAGCAAAACCTTCATGAAAACCTTTTCTTTGTGTTGGGACATTAGGGCAAAATCATACTCCAAACAGATAAGGGAAGCCACAAATTCCAACCAAAGTAATTATTAGCTAATTGGCTTATCAGCTAATCATATAAAAAGCTCTACAGAATTGTTACTTTTACTGCATAATTGTGATAACACACTATTATACAGTATCATGGGGAAGGTTCCTGCATGATACTCAAATGGCTCAATGGACACTTCCAATCTTGATTTCTATTTCACTTAATTTTTGTCCCTGCATTCAGTTGTTTAGCTAGGTCCACGCAGTCAGTAAAGTTGTCGGTTTCAGTCTTTTCCAATGCAAATCACAGCAGCAGGATCTGCTGTCCTTTGTCTTGTAATTCTTGGTTTTATTATTCCAGGATATGCTATGCTCCCGCAAAGTATTGATGGGCCTCTTGCTGTTCTTCCATTTTCCCTTCTGTCTTTTCCACTCATCTCCTTATTTGGGTTATAACACGTCTCCTTTAAATGAGGCAAAATCCTGCTGTCTCTCTCTAAGCCAAGCCCACAGCTCATTTCTGGACATCCCTACCTCCACCTTGGAGTCCTTGTCTGCTGTGCATATTACTGCATCCTGCTGCCACCCACGCAGATCCTTCATTCCCGTCATCTTTGAGCCTCATGCTACTGCACCTGGCTCTGGGTATGTGTATTTCTTTAACTTTGTGGTTCTGCATATAGCTGCTCACCTCTCACATAGATGTATCAAGAGCTGCTCACCTCTCAGCGCAATCATTGTTTTTCTAGTGTATCTCACAGCTATGGGCTCTGATAACTCAACAGTAAGCCTAACTTTTACAGTCATCTATCCTGGACCTTTAACAGAATGCAGCTGCCATGGTGGATGTCACGTCCTCTGCATGAAACCTTTTGCTACAAGTCCCTGATTTAATGGTCACCACACATGCATGTATTTGTCAGGATTTGTGCTGCATGTTACCAGAGAACAAGTAGCATGGTATATCGACAAGTGCAGATCCTGTGAGGAACATATGAAAAAAAAAATAAACAAACATTACCCAGACTGAGTATGGTTTCCTTCAGATTCCCGTGTCTTCGGTATGGAAGAAATTCTATACAGGAATGATAGTTTTGTGTGGTGTTAAATGGATGCACGATCTGTTGCCTAGATATCTCAAAGGCTGGATTTAGTATTATAGCTTAAAGGTTAAAGAACAGAGTTAGTCTTAAATAAACTCTAGTGACTTGTGGATGTGAAAGTGATCAACCTGTAATGAATGCTACTGTGCGTTATTAGTCAATAGCCCCCATAGCAAAACATGGAAGCTGCTGTAAATAGCATGCATTACTGCATATCATAGATTGATAAACCCCACTGTTTGATTTTGAATAAGTCAATAATGGTCCAACTGAGCTACAGTTATCCTGGAGCAACTGGTTTCTGCAATGGATAGAAAAGATTGAGTTAAAAACAGACACATTAATATTTGGAAGACTCTAATATCACTGCAATTTAAAAGGCTGTCTGACAACTAAGTGGTAATTGCTCTGCATCATCACGCGGATTAAGTTCTAATCCATACTACTAATGGTTAATGCAGTGGGCTAAGAATCTGGGGAACTGGGTTCAATTCCTACTGCAGCTCCTTGTGACCCTGGGTAAGTCACTGAACCCTCCACTGCCCAGGTACAAAACTTTGATTGTCAGCCTACTAGGAATAGAGAAACTACCTGAATATAACATATATGTAAACTGTTTTGGTTATACCACAGAAAGGCAGTATATCAAATCCATGACCCTACTATTCAAGGGAGTGTCTTTTGCTCCGAAGAATGAGACAGCTGCAGTACATAGGTGGCACATAGTGAAGAATAATGAAGACCACATGTGACACGTCTGATGACAGCCACATGGAAAACAGGAAAGGGAAGAAATGAGTCAATATACATATAAATAAAATTAGAAAAATTCAAGAGATCACATCACACGTATGTTAAAAACTTTTAATTTTTGAGGCAGCAGGGAGTGTTTAACATCAACATGCAGGTACAACATTAATAAAAAAATTATTGCACCATTATTATGCGGCAGTTTCAAGTCTCTCAATACACTTAGAAACTCCATGCTTTGCTCATCTCACTGAGTGATCACAACCTGACAATGAATTTTAGCTGTCTAAAGAGTGGCTTACGTCTATCTGGGATGGTTGCACTTTTTGTATGTCAATCCTTTTCTGTTAATACAGTTGTGAGACACAACCAAAGAAAGGCTTCATGACTCTCTTCCCAAACCAACCAACCAAAAACAAAACAAATAGAAAAAAAAAACCCCTCAGACCACATTTCTATACCATCTGGACACCAAATTCACAAACCACTTTTGTCACCTATCACCAGACACAGTTACACTATCCTGTCTGCAGCTGGACACCCAAGCCTCTGGTATGAAGCTATTACAAACCTTCTACAGACTACTACTTGCAATAAATAGCAATAGATATTTTTTCAGATACAAGTTCAAATGTAAAAACAACAATAGTGAAGCACCTCATGAGAATTCATTGATTGGTAATGATGAGAAACTAAGGCTAACTGTAAGAAAGCAAAGTAAACCAAATTAAAAGAGACAATGTTGAAAGTCTCCTAATACCCCCAAATATTAAAGAAACAGGCAGCTTAAATGGCCATTACATAAAGAAACGAGAACATTGCCTAGATTCTATCTTCTTCTTCCTCTCAATTTCTTTCTTAACTTTGCTTATATAATTTTGGCTGGCTTGGCTGTAGTGGACACTTATAGCTAATGATATCACTAGTTAACAGTTTAATAAGCCATAGCATTGCCTATCTAGGAACAGAGACGCTATTTCCTTTAGAAATAACAGTTCTAGAGCTGAGAAACTAGTGTGCATGTAGTAATTCAGTGGCATTTTCATAACTTATTGGGCAATACTGTATGTTCTGCAGGCTATTTCATATCTACATTCATTCTACTGTCATACCAATATGAAACTGAACAGCATGAAAGCCAGAAAGTGTTGCCTACATAACTTTAGTTATATTTTGGACTGAAAGGTGTGCTCATCCTTATACACACGGTTCAATAGCATGACAAACAACTATAATTAAATAAGCAATCTTTGACATTTTGGAATCTAGTACTAGTAAAGCAGTAATTCTGAAGGATGCATTTCGTGCAGACTTATGCTTATGTTTGGTAAAAATGTTTTTGTCTCTTCTTCAGCCCTATATTTTTCATAAAATGCTTGAATACTTGTGGAAGGGATGGGTCAAAGTTACAGAAACTGCTGCTTAAAATGAGCAAGTATCTTCCAGACTTCCTAAAATATTTGAATTATGCAGTGACAGATCACTATCTTTCTTCTGACAAACGTTACTTGATAAGCCTATTTTACTGGACCCTTTCACTAAAGCTTAGAAGGCACTACATGCTAAAAAGCCCACAGGTATAAAATGGGCTTCTTAGCATTTTGCATGCTCTAAGCTTTAGTAAAAGGCCCCTATGATTTTTTCCACTACATTTAATTAACACAAAAATATTCACTTCACAGTGCTTCCAAACTGTAATTTTGTCTTGGTGGCTTGAATGCTTATTCTTAAAAGCTATTAAAAAATAAAAGAAAACAAATATTTTATGAATTGACAAATCATCTCCTAAATATTGGCTCAGGAACTTTGGCATTGTGTCTGTTACCAAGAACATGTACTAATTTTACTTGGATGACTAATGAACTATAGGGTAATCGAGATTGGTGTGTAGAGTAGCTTGTGAAAGGATGAGGGGAGGACCAGGGGGAGGCCCCTGGGAGAGAGAGTAAAGAAGTGGTCCAAGTAGCATATTGACAGCAGGAGACCCATGTAAAGGGGCTTAGCGGAAGTCCACAGAATCTATTTGATATAAAACACAGGCACTCTAATTCTGGAAAGTTGTATGCCCACATTTGCAGAAGTTATAGAATAAGTTCAGTTGTGTGCGTAACTTAATAATCATAACTGGTTAGGGTGGTGTCTACTGCTGATGGAGATGAAGGGCGGTGTATCCCTGCATAACTGATTTCTTGTATGCATGACATTTGCTACTGCTTTTCTGTTTGAATAGGGCATTCTTCTGTTTATTTTAAGATATGCATTACTTTGTTGCAAACTGCTATGATCTGGTGTGTCAGTAACAGCAGTACATCAAGTGCAGTAATAAACATAATCAGCTGATAATTAGTGTTAAGAAAATGCTATAATTGGCACCAATTAGCAGATACGTACATCGGTATTCTATGACTTGCCTGTTCAAATCTCAGAGCGTGCAACTTGAAGGGAGTGTGGACCTTGGCGGGACATTGGCAGCTTGGGGCATGTCAGACAGGTGCACAGGTTATAGAATTAACTAGCATTTACACACCTAGCAGTCTACAGTTAAGTGCAAGCATTTATGCCAGCAACTGAGATAGCGTATGTGCTCCCACCTAAGGTTCGTAGCATAAATGTGGACTTATGCTAGTATTCTATAAATGGCAATTGCAAGCACGACTGCAAGTACTAAGTGTGCCTCATCGTGGTACCTAACTTTAGGCGATCTATAGAGAATTACTCCCAGGGTGTATGAATTTTGTTTTTGCAAATGGAAAAAAAAACGTCACCATAAAAAAGTCCATTGTGGTTATACATATATACTGGGTTTCCCACACACAAAGCATGGAAAAGGTTTTTTTTTAGAATATTGTGTATTTATGCATGATTGTGTGCCAGCAAGATGGTGCATGGAAGGTGGGCACTGGGCAGAGCTGTGATGTATGCAGGTATTTTATAAAATATGTGGGTACACATATATATATTTACTCCTGCTTTGGAATGCATGTCAATGCATGTACTGGCATTTTGCACACTAATGGAGCTGGTTCTGGGAGCCTATAATATAAAGGTTCACAGGGGCCTATGTTACCTTTATAAAGCAGGCTTAAAATAATTGCATTTTCAAACAGGAACCCTGTTGTGTAATCCACAGTATTAACTCTAAAAATGTATAGCCTCAACACTGAGGGATGACCATGTGACAGTGGCTTACCAAGGGTGGGGTGGTGGGTGTAGATGGTTGGGCAGCCGTGCACATGTAGACTGTAGATCTGCAACTACTCAATATACTCCCTTACTGCCTGCAGGAGGGGGGTGCGGATGGCAATCGAGTCAGGTATGCCACTGCTGTGCTGATCCAATTCAGGTATTGAAGTATTTGCTCTTATGCTTCAATGTATAAACACAGCGCCCAAGCATTTTTTCAATGCATTTAAAATTAATAAACATCTCTTTCTACTTACTTTCATAAAGCTGTACTTGTTACATTTTTTACTGAATTACATCCAAATATTGAAATAAAAGCAATGCCAAGCATAATTAAAGAAAGAATAAAAAAGAAAAATAATAAAAGGAAAACATAAAAAACTATACTAGGCCTCCTAGATTAAAGAGAAAACACCAATCCAGAAAAAAAAATGCAAATAATAATTCCAAGGAAATCAAACTAACTTTCTGAACAATATCATGAACTTCCTGGAAGCAGTGGGCATCAGACTCAGGAGGTAGCTTATAAGAAAAAAACAAAAACACAACTTTTAAATGCTCCATGTCACAGAAAACATTATCAGGCTCCCTGAGCGCCAACAGCAAAAACCTGTGGCCTTAGAACGAGGAAAACCTGCATCCCAACCTCAGTGCTCTTGTAACATCAGAAAAGATAGAAGGTCTGAAACCCCAAAAGGGCTTATCCCTATGGTAAAAGAAAGCCCTCCACAAAAAACTCTTTGCCTATTTCCAACATAAACATCACTCTTAAAGTAGTAGGAATATTATCAGTATCCATAGAAGTTTTGAAAATTTGGGAAATATCCCATCTACACACAACTGGTGCAGCTGCTTCCTTCACTAGTTCTTGATCCTCTTTTCTTCAGCAGAACATAGTAAATATGCTCAATCAGTGCTAGCAGCTCCGTTTTATAATCCAAATTTTCCAACAAATACCTATGAAATCTAAAATTGAACTCATAAAGGTTATACTTTCTTTGAACATACTCCAGATTTTCAATTTTGTCTTCATTTGTAATTTTTCCTTCACCCAAAATTGATTAGTAACCATAAACTCTTCCATTCGTTGCTCCAAAAACTTGCAATGTGTTGTCGTAAAGAGAGCATGTTCCTTGTACTTCTTTATGCGCAACTGTAATTTCATCTAATCTTTTAGAAACATTTATCTTAAAGAAAATAAGAGCATGCCATAAGGAAGTCATATCTGCCACACCAGAACTTCCATCAGGGGTTACAGCCATCTTCATAGATCCATTGATCCCTGTGGCTTGCTGAGAATCAAACTTGGCTAGTCAACTTCCTCCTCTAAAGCTCTCAGACCTCTTTCCCTGGGAAGGCAAATGCAGGAAATCTTCTCTAAAATCTTGTTAAACGTCTTCTGTCAGCAGCATTGGTGTCTCCTTGTGGAACACCTCCATCACGCATGGGGGACTTGGCATGCTGGTTGGGCTCCTGTCTGTGAGAGGGACCACCAGATGGCATGCCAGGTTTCAATGGAGCATGCCATGGCTCCAGGCTCAAAGAAACTTCAAGCTCAAGGCAGGATCTCACTATAACAAACAAACCATCACAAATTTATCCTTGGGCCCAGGGGTAAATGCTGTCAGTGCTGAGATCAGTTAGTGCCATGTTGGAGTCCCCCCTCCAGAATGCTGTACTGTAATTTCTTAGAGCATTATAGATTTCTACAAATACATTTTAAATGCATATGAAATAACTTTAGAAAGTGACTGCTTGGGATGCTAGGCACATAAATGGGTACCTCACTGATAAATCACCTCTCTAAACATTCTGTAACTGCTCAGTGTTAACACTGGAGATTTTATACTGGATATTGTGGTTGACAGAGGAAAAAAGCCATAATGATTGGCCCACTGCGTTTGTAAATCTGCACTTGTAGGTATGCAATATATCACTAAAATGATAGACGTACCTGTAAAACAGTCACCATTGAAATTATTTACACAGAGATCACTGGAGATCACTGGAGTGTTGCTAGGGGCTTGTATTGCAGTCGGCATGGAAATCAGGTGTGTTTCACAGCTTCAAAGTAAACGTACATACACAATACAGTAAACAATTTAACAAAAAAAAGCAGCAATGTTGGTCCACAGCTAAAGATTGAAGCTTTCAAAATCAGTTAATAAAATGGATCAAAAAAATCCTGCTTACAAAATCTAGTCCGAGCTAGAACTTCAGAAAACTAGCTGCTATTGAAACTGAGACAGAATGTTGAATAGATAAAGCACCATAGTAAAAAGACATGCTTCACAGCAGCAATCGTCAAGTGGCTGTCACTGAACCTTTTATAATGGGGACAAGTCCAAAACCATCTCCTTGTCAATAGATAGCAATACAGTAAGTGCAGATAATGACCAGGTATTATATGTGAGCTGAAGCACAGAGTGCTGTTTAGGGTACAGCTAGTTAGGTAAGCATTTTATTAAACAAGTTAAGCTCTTTTTTAGGCACATGGGAAGGGCTGCTTCAAACAACAAATAATTTAGAAAAGGTGTGGTGCACTGCTGCTTTTTTTATACTGCTTCATCCATGTAACTTCCTAGTATTTCCATAAGTCCATTTTCAGGCTAGAGTTTCAGTACTTAAAGGCAGAGGACATCAAATTTCTCTGAGGACACCCCTAAGGTTCAGCTGCTTTGGCAGCCCAGTATTAGCATTCCTGTTGTCCACACTCAGTCAAAAAAGTCAAACGGTTGTCCCTTTCTCTCTGGCTACAACTGCTGCATCCACAACTAGTCTAGGAATTAATTGTGATTTCTCTGAATGTCATACCCATGATGGCACTCTGTATATACTGTGGAGTGAGGCGCAAAGCATAGAAAGATGCCTTATTACAGAATGTGGATACAACAAATCACCTTATCACATTTTATAAAATTGGAGAATAAATTTAAAACGATCAATTAAAAATATACAAGGGACAAATCATGGATTATGTTGAGCTATATCTAAGATTTATCAAAGGTGTTTCTTCTAGCTGTTTCTGGTTAGTAATGGGTTCATCTTTGTTTTAAAATTTACAATGCCCTGCGGTTTTAATACTTGGTCCATTTCTCATTTCAAGTTTTGCCACCAAAGCCCTCCAACTGTACCAGACAAACCACTAGATAAATACAAGTTGGTGAAATGCCTTTGGCTAGATTGTATTTCAGTATTTTGGATTCTACAGCTGCTTCTATCCAGTCCCAATCTGTTAATAGCATCAAATAAAAGTCTGATTTCACCAAGTATTGCCTTTTTGGACAAATCGTACTCCAATGTAAAACATTTCCCTAAGGTAAGTGCACAAGAAATTGGGTGGTTTAATAGGCACAGTAATAAAAGAGAAGACAATCTTTTGCTAAATACTCCTTTTTTAAGGTACCCTGGTTCCAAACATACATTAAACATCAAGTAGGATGTGTAGAAGAACAGAAGAGAGATGATGGCAAGAGGTGGCCTGAAAACAGAGAAACAAACAGAAAGAGAGATGTACACAAGCATGTTCTTTTTTTCTGTTAGGGTATAACATACAGTCTGTATAGGCAATTCAAGTCTGTAGGGTTCTGTGATGCTACTGCTATGTTTCCTTTAGTACATCCTCATGTGTCAGCTGACAGTCTTGTATTTTCTGTATTGTAGTTTCCTCTTTCCATGGCCTCTCATCTGGTAATGGAGATGCCTGAATAGTCTGTTTCCCAGGAATATATGTTACATCTTTTGATGAATTAGCTTTTCTGCTGTCCCCTAAGACTTCAAGTACCTTTGAAAAACCAAATCCCAACTCCTTGATTCCTGTATTTGTGCAGCCCAAACCCTGAGAGGTTGTTGGTCTTATCTCACAGAAGGATTCACATATTTTTGCAAGACTGCATGAAGGAAACATTTTACTACTTTCTTGGCCTGACCCAACACTGGAGGCCTCTGGTCTTTTTTCTTTTCTCTCTCTATCATGAGGCAAATCCTTTGCCTGTTCTGAAGTTTCTTTACTGCTTGGCATGCTAAGTTTTACAGGGCCCAACATACTTTTAGCCACAGACGCCAGCTGAGACATCAAAGGAGATTTTTCACTGCTGCCAGCAGGACTTATGTTTGCAACACATGGAGCTTCTTTATTACTGAGTTGAAAATGACCGTGCAAGGGGCTTTCTGCATGCAGTGAGTCTGGGTGCTTTTCAGTCTCCTTCTGGATTCTCTGAGGTACTATTTCACTTGCATTTATTAGGCACTGTGAATTTCCATTCTGCTCTGTAGCCAAAGGCTCCTGCTTATGTTTGGTATCCTTGCAGTCCACTGCATTAACTTTTAATGAACAGTTCAAAATACCTGGTTCACAAAAGGGTGAGGAAGTAGGGAGAACTGCTTTTGACCATTGAGCATCATCCTTTAGTTTATGACACAATGCAGAGGGAACAAGTTCACCAGATCCATGTGAGTGGTCTGCTTGAGTACATGGAAACACATTTCCTTGTTGAACCTCATTAAGTTCCTGCGTGCAGGCTGATCCTTTTTGAGCATCTAATTTCCTAGAAATTTCAATGTTGGCACAACAAGGGTTTTCCTGTCTTACAACTACACTTTGTATTGTTTTTGCCAAACTACACTCTTTTGCTTCTGTTTCTGAACATTGTGATGGCTTTGAAGGTTCCTTTTTGTTAAAGGCTCCTGGTTGGATTGCTGTGAGACTCAGCAACTGGCTTGCAGTTGAAAATACTGCAGTTATTTCTTCTGTGTCTGAGGTGGCCTTGGTTTGGTGATCAGCTGTATTCCATACTCTTTCACTTTTGGGATTGTCTGGCAAACCAGTCTCTTCCTCTACACCGTCTTTAGTCTCTAACTGAAAAGACGTCTTACCTTCCTCATTAAAGTTATCTTGACTTTGGTCTGTACTGTAGCATGACCTTTCCAACCTCCTCCCATCTTGACTATCTTCCGAACCATCGTCAGTTTCATCTTCAGAAGAATCTACTTCTCGAATTGCCTCTTGCTTCTGTAAAGACTCTCTTCGCTCCACCCGATCTTGTCGAATAGCATCCAGTTTTCTGGGAGAGGGTTTGTGTAGAATCCCTTTTTCAGTCAGCCCCAATTTCCCTCCTGGTGCCTCAATTATAGATTCTTTCAAGCTCTGTAAACTTAGATCCCGCTGTAACATATCTTTTTTAAAATCTGAGTGGGAGATATCCAAGCTATGTTTACGTGAAGAAGTCAATTTCTTTTCAGAGGAGAGAGATGAAGTAAGCTTCTCAGCTGACTGGACTCTTTTTAATAAGGGGGACCTTGGAGATTCAGCGCTCTTAGGCCTTGAGATCTGTCTTACCAGGGGAGGAGAAGAGTGCAGTTTGACAGGAAAAGACTGCATAATACTGCAGCTGCCAAGTGTATGTCCAGGTAAAGGTGACGGAGAACGCTGAGGGGAGGTAGACTGTGGTGTAGGTGATGGAGTGTGTGCCAGTGGAGAGAGAGGGATATTTCCTGCTGATTTCCGCCTGGGAGATCTGTACTGTCTTTGAAGTTTTGGTGCCAATCCATGCAGAGAACTAGGCCGGATATGTCCAGAGCTGGCTGGTGAGTTGGGAACACTAGAACCAGGGGAACTGGTCTGTGGAGAATTTCCACCAACTAGGAAAAAAAAAATAAGATTGTTTTAACAAAATGATTTGGCATATACAACTGCATGCACATATATTCTACAATGGGCAGTATATTCTGGCAAGCCATTAATGTATAGATACTGCATTTCTCACACTGTACGTCATAAGGGCATCTATTTATACTGTTCTACGCATCACTAGCTGAGTACACTAAGTGATTCTAATCTGACAAAATAGAGGAGTGCAAGAATATTTTTTACATTAAAAGGTGAATATATTTTTAGTGCTTTCCTTCCTTCTTCCCACCTTCTAGCTTGTTTCTCCTAACTACAGGTTTGAATCAGAGAGACTAGAGAGGGGCATAACCAGCAGAAGAAAGGAGGTGTTGATGCCCCTCTACAAGCTGTTGGTGAGGCCCCACTTGGAGTATTGTGTTCAGTTTTGGAGGCCATATCTTGCTAATGATGTAAAAAGACTGGAAGCGATGCAAAGAAAAGCTACAAAAATGGTATGGGATTTGCAAACCGTATGAGGAGAGACTTGCTGACCTGAAAATGTATACCTTGGAGGAAAGGAGAAACAGGGGTGACGTGATACAGACATTCAAATATTTGAAAGGTATTAATCCTCAAAGGAACCTTTTTCGGAGACGGGTGGCGATGCCGGTAATTGGGAAACAAAACGGGAGCTGGGCAGACTTCTACCGTCTATGCCCTGATCGTGACTGAACAGATAGGGATGGGCTGGAGTGTAAATTTTAAGGGGCTTCGACGTTAGCTTCAGAACTTAGTACAAGAACAGTGCTGGGCAGACTTCTACGGTCCGTGCCCTGAGAAAGGCAAGGACAAATCAAACTCGGGTATACATATAAAGTATCACATACCATGTAAAATGAGTTTATCTTGTTGGGCAGACTGGATGGACCATACAGGTCTTTATCTGCCGTCATTTACTATGGTTTAGGGAAAGTAGATTTTCTGATTGCATTCAATACATGTTCAAGAATAGCTGGGAAAGCAAAAGGTTTGTAGTTAATCAATATAATAAAGCAATGTGGTTGTATGAACAGAAATAAGGATATCATATTTCCTCTATCTGGGTCACTTGAGTGCTGTTTTCAGTACTTGAGGTTGCACTTTTGAAAGGACACAGAGAATGGATGCAATGACGGAGTAGCTACTAAAATATAATTTAGTTTTATTTATCATTTTATCATAGGTTTACTAATCCACCCTTTTTATATTGAGCTGTCAGTTTGCATACAACTGTCATCATTAATACTTATTAGGTAAGGGTGACAAGCGTTCGGCGTCATCTGGGTCATTTTTATCTTTTTATTATTTTTACCTCCTTCTCCCCCCCCTTTTTCCCCCTCCTCTCCCCTTCCCCTTTTTTTCATTGGTGGAGTTATGGTTTATATTTTTACCATATATTAAGATTGACACTACTCTGCATACATTATCCATTATCAATGGTTCATTTTTTATTGATTGATCCACTTCTTTTATAATTCTTTGTATACACTTCAGTTGTGCCGTCATATAGCTTTTAATATACTACTAGAGGATGACACTCTTTTAGCGTTATCCGGAGTTTTTATATATATAAATTTTTTATGTTTGATATTTTAGTTTTATTTAGTCACTAATCCACCCATTCTTATAATGCACTTTTATTTTGCAAACATTATTATTATATTATATTATGAAAGATTGACATCACTTTGCATACATTATCCAGTTTAATGCTTCCTTTTTTATTGAATGATTCTTTGAATATATTTCGGTTTTGCTGTCATATAGCTTCTAATGTGCAATGTGACTATTCTTATACATCACTAGAGGGTGACATTCATTTAGCGTTATCTGGAGCATTTTTATATTTTAGTGTCATTAATCTACCTATTTTTATAATGCACTTTTATTGCATTGCCAGTTTGCATACGACCGTTATCATTAATGTTTATTAGGTAAGGGTGATGTGTGGTCAGTGTCATCCGGGTCCTTTTTATTGATCATCTTATTCTTTTCATTTTTATTAGAGGGCGCTAGTAGGAGAATAGGTGGAGGTCGCTAGGACCGGGGAGAGCCCTGGGATGTCCACAGGTGCAGTGGCGTACCAAGGGGGGGGGGGGGGGGGGGGGCGGTCCGCCCCGGGTGCACGCCGCTGGGGGGTGCCACGGCGCACGCCTGTCAGCTGAGTTCGCTAACTTTGCTAACTTCGCTGCAGCTCCCTCTGCCCCGGAACAGGTTACTTCCTGTTCCGGCCGGGGCAGAGGGAGCTGCAGCGAAGTTAGCGAACTCAGCTGACAGGCGCGTGCCGCAGCACCCACCCCCCCCCCCCAGCGGCATGCACCCGGGGGGGGGGGGGGGGGTGTCATTTCGCCGGGGGGGGGGGGGCACGCTGCACCCGGGGGGGGGGGGCGCATCGGCGATCCGCCCCAGGTGTCATGCAGGCTAGGATCGCCACTGCACAGGTGTAGGAGGTTATGGGCTGGGTCCTGTGTAGCTAATTAACCACTTTATACCCCACCTGAGTTGTGAAAGGAAGAGAGATGAGCTGGCAGCAGAAGAAGAGAGATCCCCCTGGAAGATACTGGCTAACCCTATGGACTTGTGGTGGACTGTGTGTCCAAAGGAGAGAAGCAGGCTGAAAATCCTGGGGTAAGAAGTCCCTAAAGCATTAGTGTTGGACTGTGTGTTCAAAGAAGGAAGGACTGTGTGTCCAAAGAAGGAAGGACTGTGTGTCCAAAGAAGGGGGGACTGTGTGTCCCAGTACTGAGAGAAGCAGGCTGTAAAGCCTGGGTTGGGAGCCCCCAAAGTATTGAAGCTAGTACTGAGCCCATGTATCTGTGTGGGGCAGCTCAGTGTGAAGACCTATGAAAGCATAAAGTATTAAGCTAGAAGAAGTGTGCCCAGGGGCTGGAATAAAGAGTTGCCTGAGAAATATGCAGTTGGTGAGACCTGTTTAATTTGCTTAGTGGGAACCAGGTCACCCTGAGCGAGAAGGGGTAGCACACTAATTTGCATATGATCTGCATAGTGAGAACCAGGTCACCCTGAGTGAGAAAGGGGATATCACAAATGGCACTTTCCCAGATGGGACTTGACCGGATGATAAGAATGTCAGAGGATCCCTGCTACCCTTGGCAGTTGAATACCACTGGTGGAAAGGTGAAGCCAAGGGAAGAGCTGAGGATGGGTATGGACCCAGGCAGTCAGTGTATCCCCAGTGAAGAGAGATGGAGGTTCCAGAGGCCGTATTCCAGAAACCCGTCAAGGAGGCCAACACTAGCAAAACCACCTTGCTCACCTACCCCAGGTAAAGGGTACCTAGGGGGGAGGTGAGGGTGGATTTGTAAGATCTGGAGGCTTTGGATTGGCTGTAGGGGATGGAGGCCACAGACCACAGGTGCAGCGCAAGTGTGGGGGGACAGGAGAGTGAACAGGCCACACTTGGATGTGTTTTTTGTGATTGCAGGCTGCACCCCATCGGACGGCCAGGAAGGATGGAGGCCTGAGAAGCTGGAGAGGAAAAAGCCAGAGCACTTGCCTGAGTCGATGGCCGATGGAGAGAGCTGGAAAAGATGGACATTGAGAACCCAGTTTTAGGGGACTTGCTGTAGAACGCCCAAAGGAGTTGTCAGGTGACCTCTTTCTCAGAGGGATCATGGTATCGTCGGGTGCCCAGGGAAAGGGAAGGGCCCGGGCCATGAGAGGTGCTAAGAGGAAGATAAGGGAGCTAGGTGACCCCTCCCTTGGAGGGATCATGGTATCATCGGGCGCCCAGGAGGTAGGAGGGGGCTGCAGGAGAGGAGGGTCAGGTAGAGCCCGCTGCGGTGAGAGCCCCTCAAGGCCTAGTGAATGGGAAGGGCCCGGGCCATGTGATGTGCTAGGAGGGGGATGAGGAACTAGATGGGGGGTGGTGAGGCCCGGGGATAGAGCAGGGATGAGCCGGGAAAAGTGTATGCCCTCTTTGAAGAATTGCTGCTCCTCAGTGGAGAAGGCTTAGAGGGTTGCTGAGGTAGAGCAGCAATTATTTTAAGGGTGGGGGTATGTGATAAGTATGAGGCTGTCCTATCCGGGGTAGGCCACTAGAGGGCGATAGTAGGAGAATAGGTGGAGGTCGCTAGGACCGGGGAGAGCCCTGGGATGTCCACAGGTGTAGGAGGTTATGGGTTGGGTCCTGTGTAGCTAATTAACCACTTTATACCCAACCTGAGTTGTGAAAGGAAGAGAGGTGAGCTGGCACAGAAGAAGAGAGATCCCCCTGGAAGATACTGGCTAACCCTATGGACTGTGTGTCCAAAGGAGAGAAGCAGGCTGAAAATCCTGGGGTAAGAAGTCCCTAAAGCATTAGTGTTGGACTGTGTATTCAAAGAAGGAAGGACTGTGTGTCCAAAGAAGGAAGGACTGTGTGGCCAAAGAAGGGGGGACTGTGTGTCCCAGTACTGAGAGAAGCGGGCTGCAAAGCCTGGGGTTGGGAGTCCCCAAAGTATTGAAGCTAGTACTGAGCCCATGTATCTGTGTGGGGCGGCTCAGTGTGAAGACCTATGAAAGCATAAAGTATTAAGCTAGAAGAAGTGTGCCCAGGGGCTGGAATAAAGAGTTGCCTGAGAAATATGCAGTTGGTGAGACCTGTTTAATTTGCTTAGTGGGAACCAGGTCACCCTGAGCGAGAAGGGGTAGCACACTAATTTGCATATGATCTGCAAAGCGAGAACCAGGTCACCCTGAGTGAGAAGGGGGATATCACAATATATATTTTTTATTTCACTTATTCTTTTCTTAACTTTTTCTTTTTTCCATTTTGGCACCATTTTTTAGTTTGAACTTTGAACTTATGTACATATATTAATGGAACCGTGCAAATCAGCTGTTTTTTTCAGCGATCGTGAGGAGTGGTTGGACACGCCATTATTGACCAGGCATATGGCCAGTATACTCTTTAAGCAATGTATGAAGCGCTATCTTGTGTAATCAGCGTTGTTTGCTGACACTGTATTTTTACTTTGCCTTGTAGGACTGCACTTCTCAAATAGTGTTTGTGCTGGTTTTTACAACGCTGCAGTTGACATCTGATCTTTGAGTGAGTCCATGGTCTACTTTTCATTCTTTTATTTTTACTTATTTTTCATCACATCCTTATTTATTTATTTACTTTTTGTAGCATTTTCTGCTGATGTTCAGCCTATACATTACTTTGCATACTTTTTCATCAGTGAAGTCCACAGTATAGGTATGTGCCTTATTCATACTCTTTTGATGTGCTGTTTTTATGTGTTTTAAATATTTACTATGTACTTTTATTTTTGTCATACTTATCCTGGAGTAGTCGTCACTGGTCTCAATTGCATTTTATGCATCTGTATATTTTTTTTTTTACTGATTTATATATGATTTAATTGCTGAGATATGGAAACGTTTTTATTATATGTCTTATTACATTGTTTTCTGACATGTCATGGTATTGTTATTTATATATATATTTATTATTGTTTTTATCATCATTATGATTGTTGATTGACTTTTGTTTTTAATGTGTTTTGTAGCCCCTGACGCAGCCCTTTTGGGTGAAACACGGCCAGTGTTGGGCGACATACAGAAATTATTATTGCACGAATAAAAGTTAATGTGTATCTATTATTTAGCTGCTCTTATTATTTCCATCTAGCCCAATATCCTGCTTCCAACAGTGGCCAATCTAGGTCACAAGTACCTGGCAGAAACCCAAATACTAATAACATTCCAGGCTACCAGTCCCAGGGCAAGCAGTGGCTTCGCTTCCCCCATGTCTATCTCAATAGCAGACTATGGACGTTTCCTCCAGGAACTTGTCCAAAACTTAAAAAAATATAGATACATTAACCGCTGTTACCACATCCTCCGACACAAGCTCCAGAGCTTAACTGAGTGAAAAAATATTTCCTTCTATTTGTTTTAAAAGCATGTCTCTGTAATTTTGAGTGTCCCCTGGTCCTTGTACTTTTTGTAAGAGTGAAAAACTGATTCAATTTTACCTGTTCTACACCACTCAGGATTTTGTAGACCTCAATCACACCCCCCTCAGCCGTCTCTTTACCAAGCTGAAGAGTCCTAACCTCTTTAGCCTTTCTTCATATGAGAGGAGTTCCATCCTCTTTAACATTTTGGTTGCTCTTCTTTGGACCTTTTCTAATTCCGCTATATCTTTTTTGAGATATGGTGACCAGAACTGAAAGCAATACTCAAGGTGACGTCGCACCACGGAGCGAAGAATTTGGCTAGGCGTGTCAAACTGAACCCCAAGATACTCCAGGAACTGAGAAAGTAGCAAGGAGCTGTTGGAAAAATTTACTACCCAGCCAAGATGTTGAAGGTAAGCCATCACTTAGTCTGTGGCTCATCAGCTCTCCTTGTAGGACTTTGATGGATGAACCAATCATCTAAGTATGGGTGGATCAATATCCCCTCCTTCCAGAGATGGGTTGACACCACCACCATTACCTTGCACAGAGGAAGGGGCTTAAGCTACCCACAAAAATGGCACTAAATACCCAGCGCTTCCAGCCCCCGACGAGCACAAAATTGGCAACGGAGTTTGCACGAAATGACTGACAGCAGGAAAAATCTAAAGCCCAAGCCACCCACACACACACGAGCTCACCACAGGCCTCAGCTCTCACAAGCAGCCAGACCGACGCCTGTTCAGAATCGGAGAAGCAGCTCTTTTTTTTTTGTCAAACTTAGTACATAAGTATTGCCATACTGGGAAAGACCAAAGGTCCATCAAGCCCCGCATCCTGTTTCCAACAGTGGCCAATCCAGGTCACAATTACCCGGCAAGATCCCAAAAGAGTACAAAACATTTTATACTGCTTATCCCAGAAATAGTGGATTTTCCCCAAGTCCATTTAATAACGGTCTATGGACTTTTCCTTTAGAAAGCCGTCCAAACCTTTTTAAAACTCTGCTAAGCTAACCGCCTTTACCACATTCCCTGGCAACGAATTCCAGAGTTTAATTACACGTTGAGTGAAGAAAAAAGTTTCTCCAATTCGTTTTAAATTTACTACATTGTAGCTTCATCGCATGCCCCCTAGTCCTAGTATTTTTGGAAAGCGTGAACAGACGCTTCATATCTACCCGTTCAACTCCACTCATTATTTTATAGACCTCTATCATATCTCCCCTCAGACGCCTTTTCTCCAAGCTGAAGAGCCCTAACCACTTTAGCCTTTCTTCATAGTGAAGTTGTCCCATTCCCTTTATCATTTTCGTCAACCTTCTCTGCACCTTTTCTCATTCCACTGTATCTTTTTTGAGATACGGCAACCAGAATTGAACACAATATTCGAGGTGCGGTCGCACCATGGAGCGATACAAAGGCATTATAACATCCTCATTTTTGTTTTCCATTCCTTTCCTAATAATACCTAACATTCCATTTGCTTTCTTAGCTGCAGCAGCACACTGAGCAGACGGTTTCAACGTATCATCGATGGCGACACCTAGATCCCTTTCTTAGTCCGTGACTCCTAACGTGGAACCTTGCATGACGTAACTATAATTCGGGTTCCTCTTTCCCACATGCACTTGCTCACATTAAACGTCATCAGCCATTTAGACGCCCAGTCTCGTAAGGTCCTCTTGTAATTTTCACAATCCTCCTGCGATTTAACGACTTTGAATAACTTTGCGTCCTCAGCAAATTTAATTACCTCACTAGTTACTCCCATCTCTAGGTCATTTATAAATATGTTAAAAAGTAGCGGCCCCAGCACAGACCCTTGGGGAACCCCACTAACTACTCTTCTCCATTGAGAATACTGACCATTTAACCCTATTCTCTGTTTTCTATCTTTTAACCAGTTTTTAATCCACAATAGAACACTACCTCCTATCCCATGACTCTCCAATTTCCTCTGGAGTCTTTCATGAGGTACTTTGTCAAACACCTTCTGATTATCCAGATACACAATATCAACCAGCTTACCTTTATCCACATGTTTGTTCACCCCTTCAAAGAAATGTAGTAGATTGGTGAAGCAAGATTTTCCTTCACTAAATCCATGTTGACTTTGTCTCATTAATCCATGCTTTTGAATATGCTCTGTAATTTTGTTCTTAATAATAGTCTCTATCATTTTGCCCGGCACCGACGTCAGACTCACTGGTCTATAATTTCCTGGATCTCCTCTGGAACCTTTTTAAAAAAATCGGCGTTACATTGACCACCCTCCAGTCTTCCGGTACCACACTCGATTTTATTTATTTGTTGCATTTATACCCCGCTCTTTCTCGCTCGATAGCAGGTTCAGTGCGGCTTACAAAGTATGGGTTACAAAGTATAACAGAAATAACACAGTTGTAGGATAGTAGAATTATGGTGTGGTTGTACAGAGTAGGACAAGAGGAAGAGATGTGGAGGGGAGGATTGAGGTATAGGTAATATTAGTGGTGTTGATTAGGTTCGTAAATTAGGTCGGGTCGTTTGGATAGAGGTAAGTTTTCAGCAGCTTTCGGAAGGGTAGATGTTCGTTGGTTGTTCGGATGATCTTGGTATGGCATTCCAGAGTTGGCTGCCTATAACGGAGAAGTTGGATGCGTAGTAGGTTTTGTATCTGAGACCTTTGCGGTTGGGAAGGTGAAGGTTGAGATATGATCGAGAATATTTGGACAAAGGATAAATTACATATTTCTAACAATAGCTCTGCAAGCTCATTTTTCAGTTCTATCAGTACTCTGGCATGAATACCATCCGGTCCAGGAGATTTGCTACTCTTCAGTTTGTAGAACTGCCCCATTACATCCTCCAGGTTTACAGAGAACTCATTAAGTTTCTCTGACTCGTCAGCTTTGAATACCATTTCTGGCACCGGTATCACTCACAAATCTTCCTCGGTGAAGACCGAAGCAAAGAATTCATTTAATCTCTCCGCTATGGCTTTGTCTTCCCTGATCGCCCCTTTTACTCCTCGGTCATCTAGCGGTCCAACCGATTCTTTTGCCGGCTTCCTGCTTTTAATATACCCAAAAAAACATTTTTACTATGTGTTTTTGCCTCCAACGCAATCTTTTTTTCGAAGTCCCTCTTAGCCTTCCTTATCAGCGCTTTGCATTTGAGTTGACATTCCTTATGCCGTTTCTTATTATTTTCAGTCGATTCCTTCTTCCATTTTCTGAAGGATTTTCTTTAGCTTTAATAGCTTCCTTCACCTCACTTTTTAACCACGCCGGCTGTCGTTTGGTCTTCCGTCCCCCTTTTTTAATACGCGGAATATATTTGGCCTGGGCTTCCAGGATGGTGTATTTGAACAGCATCCACGCCTGATGTACATTTTTGACCCTCGCAGTCACTCCTCTAAGTTTTCTTTTCACCGTTATTCTCATTTTATCATAGTCTCCTTTTTTAAAGTTAAACACTAACGTATTTGATTTCCTATGTATACTTACTTCAAAGCTAATATCAAATCAGATCATATTATGATCACTGTTATCAAATGGCCCCAGCCCCATTACCTCCCGCACCAGATCATGCACTCCACTAAGGACTAGTTCTAAGCTCGTCTGCAAGACCTGAGTAATTAAACATGGCAACTCTGGCCGTCTGACAATATGGATAACCTAGGGGTCATCTCTGACTGAAAGATCAGACCCATCCTCCAAACATACCCATCGAGGCCGAAAACATATCTGTCAAAATTGTTTTTATTGTAAACCACTATGACTAGAGGCCTTTGTAATGGAGGTATATCAAATACAAAAAAAACAAAACAAAACAAAACCCAAACCAACTATAAGATCCTTATTCAAGTGAGGAAGAGAGGCCAGAGACTAAGTTATCTGCCTCCGGTGTCCTCGATAAATGTGGTCTCTTAGTGTTCAAGGGTGCAGTACTGTCTTGAGTCCCTGAAGGTTCCAGGAAGGATAGCACAAGCAGTCCCTGCTTGAGGCAAAAAGCCTGATGAAGGAGGAGCACAAACTCTAGGTAGAGCCCCCAGTATCGTACCTGGACAGTGCTGGTGGGTCAGCGGCATAATTGACAGCTTGCCCCAAAATGGTGGAGGTTCCCACCAAATTTGAGGCCTCTGCAGAAGTCTGAAGAAACTCCCGCATTGGGTTGGCCCTCTGGTGCACCTCCATTCATACCCTGCAAATCTGCAATTGTTGGAGCTGTCTCAGAGCCGACATGGCAGAGGGCCAAAATTCCGAAATCTGGCACTAAACCACCCAGAAGCTGCAGCAGAGCATCTCTTCTGGAAGCACTGCCATTGCTGCACAGGGAACAACTGTGAAGTCTGACAACATATGGCCTTTAAGCAGCTGCCTCAAAAGACTGTACTCCTCACTCTGGAGTCACAGAGAAGCCTGATCACTACAGCAAGGACTTGCTTTGTTTGGCTGTTTTTTTTTTTTTAAACAGCTGTTTCCCAACACCCACAAAGCAAGCCTTAAGGAACCCCTCTCGGGAATGGGAGGCATTGGCTCCAATGGAGAAGAGGGAGAACCAGACATGTACACCCCTGTGGCTCAGCTCCAGCAAGTGAAGTGCCCCCAGTAGTGGCAGCTGACCTCTCAAGGCCACTTTCTGCAGGCTCAGGCTTTATTATTATTCATTTTTTAAAAAGTCTGTTGCCACAGGGAAATATAAGGTCAAAAAGGCTGACCGAATGCTGGGCCAAAGAAGGTGCACTAAAAATATCTCCAATAAAAAGGGAGCAGGGCTGCACTCACCTACCATCTGCTGATGAGGAGATTGAATAATACTGGCTGGCTCAGGGCAGCACACTACCTTATTAGATGGCATCACTCGCTCGTTGTGAATGGTCTGAAGATAAAGGAATGTGCATTTTATACAAATTACTACCAGCTTCCCTTAACAATTTTTTCCAGTATAGGTCTTGTGTGTAAGTTCAGAAACTGTTAAAAGAATATTCTACCAGCCACCAGGGATCCTTTATTTTTGTTATGTGTATGGGAACAGAATAGTGGAGATTGTAATGTTATAGCCACAGATGCAAACATTACCATATGTACCTGCCTCTGGGGTCATTCTCAGCCCCACTTATTGGAGGAACTGGATACCCATGCTTGGGATAAATTCAGAGCTCAGTAGTAATGGTAGGTGGAGGGACAGTTTTATGAAGGGGAGGGCTTGAAAGTTTGCTCAATGATATGAACCTTCAGAGGGCTAAAGAAGGAAACACAAGCGCCAATAGGCAGAGCAGGGGCGTAGCTACGGCTGGGCCTAGGTGGGCCCAGGCCCACCCAATTTCGGCCCAGGCCCGCCCACCCAAGTGCACACACACTGCAGCAGCAGCAGCGCGTACCACGGAGACGGCACCCACTCGCGCTCTGGCTCAGCTCTCTCCGTGTTCCTTAATATTTCCAGGCCAGCCCGATTTCGGCAGCTCAGACCCGCCCACCACCCAAGCGCACACAACTCACTGACTGCAGCAGCGCAGCAGCCTAAACGTCGCACCGTCGTGGGCACCTGCTCACTGCCGCTCAGCTGATCATCTCTCCAGGTCGCATCATCAGAGCGTCGTAGTAGTTGCTGTTTTCCTCCATCCTACGCGGACATGGCTGTGCGCAGCGGGGGCATGCTCAACCTCAGCCTCGCTCCGCCTCGGCTCCGTCCGCTCGCTCGTGGTGGCAACTCACTCAACTGCCATCTGAGGGGCGGACATAGCTGCACGTGCACGCACGGCATGTAGGGTTAGTGCGAGCCTCAGCCTGCCCTGGCCCTCCCCTCAAACGTAGGAAATTGGGAAAGAAAGGTTCTCTTCGAAATTCGAATCGAGAAGATCATTCCAGAATCGAGTAACTTTACTACCAACTCCAAGCAGCAGCAGCTGCCAGCCCAGCAGCAGGTAATAAAATTGACAAATGATTTTTTTTTTTACATTACAAGTTTGATATGGCATAATGTAACTATATTTAAAACTATTGTTTTTTTTCACATTAAGTAAGTGGTTTATGTTGATGCAGGGCAGCTGTTAGGCAGAATACTTAGAAATCCATCCATTCTAAGGCATTATTTTGTAGTATTCCAAGAAACACTACTCATGTCTCTCTCTCTATATCTATCTATCTATCTATAGTGCCCACTCATATTAGCTCTGGGCCCACCCAAAATGTCAGGTCTGGCTACGCCACTGAGGCAGAGAATGCTGTAGGACTACATCATGCTGATTTACAACTGTAACAGCAAAAATATGACTGTTTAGGCTTCCAAGGAGATGGGGGTAACCTGCACAGACTGAAGGTCACAACTGTAACAGCAGTGATACAGCTGCATCAGGTTTCAAGGAGACGGATCACTTGCACAGAGCAGCCATGTTGGTATTGGTTTCAGTATAGAAATTTAAGTACTCATTTACTCAGTGATAGAGAATCAGAGAGGAAAAATCTATTTTTACAGATACACTGACTAATCTTCATTTAACTTTACAATATAACAGCATGCATCCGTATCATTGCAGGACCAACATTCCTTTTGCACAATTTCTTCGATATAGAAGAATTTGTTCTTCTCGAGAGGGTTATGTACAACAAGCCACCCAATTACAATCTAAATTAATAGATCGAGGTTATCCTAAACAATTGGTGGCCAAGGCCAAAAAAAGAGCTGGATACAATCACAGAGATTGGTTGTTACACCCTCCACCAAAAACTCAGGAGATAGAAGAAACATTGACATTTGTTACACGTTTTAATGTTCATTCAAATAAAATGATCAAAATTGTCAAACGCCATCTATCTTTGTTACAAGTCCATCCTTGTCTTCAAGATTTACGCGTGATTTTTGCCTTCCAACGCAACAGTAACTTTAATGATGTGTTATGTCCTGCGGATGTTTGGAATAGAGACACCGTTGGACGAAGAGACGAGGGTGGCCACAGCTCATGTGGACATTGTTCTGTGTGCAATATTATGACACAGTCTCGTACTTTCACGGATCCCCAGTTAAAGAAAACGTATATGCTTCATGCCAATACTAACTGTGCTTCATCGCATGTAATATACGTTATTACATGCCCGTGTGGTTTATGTTATGTGGGACAAACTTCACGGAATTTAAGAACTCGGTTAATTGAACACCGACATTGCATACATACGGGTAAAGTGCATGTTGAAAAAGGCATACCTTTCAGACTCAACCTAATCTTAATTTTTCCTGTTTTCAGCAAAATCCATGGACCTTATTATCTTGTATTACCCTGTAATATCTTTTGTTATCTCTGTTGTTTTATATGATACCTATATGCTTAATAACCTACTATTACATTGTTCATTTATACTTTCTGAACTGTAGCCTACCCTACGGTTGAAGGATAGGAAACAGAGAGTGGGGTTAAATGGGCAGTATTCACAATGGAGAAGGGTAGTTAGTGGGGTTCCTCAGGGGTCTGTGCTAGGACCGCTGCTTTTTAATATATTTATAAATGATTTAGAGATGGGAGTAACTAGCGAGGTAATTAAATTTGCTGATGACACAAAGTTATTCAAAGTCGTTAACTCGCGACAGGATTGTGAAAAATTACAAGAGGACCTTACGAGACTGGGAGACTGGGCAGCTAAATGGCAGATGACGTTTAATGTGAGCAAGTGCAAGGTGATGCATGTGGGAAAAAAGAACCCGAATTATAGCTACGTCATGCAAGGTTCCACGTTAGGAGTTACGGACCAAGAAAGGGATCTGGGTGTCGTCGTTGATAATACACTGAAACCTTCTGCTCAGTGTGCTGCTGCGGCTAGGAAAGCGAATAGAATGTTGGGTATTATTAGGAAAGGTATGGAAAACAGGTGTGAGGATGTTATAATGCCGTTGTATCGCTCCATGGTGCGACCGCACCTTGAGTATTGTGTTCAATTCTGGTCGCCGCATCTCAAGAAAGATATAGTAGAATTGGAAAAGGTGCAGCGAAGGGCGACTAAAATGATAGCGGGGATGGGACGACTTCCCTATGAGGAAAGACTAGGGAGGCTGGGACTATTCAGCTTGGAGAGGAGACGGCTGAGGGGAGACATGATAGAGGTATATGAAATAGTGAGTGGAGTGGAACGGGTGGATGTGAGGCGTCTGTTCACGCTTTCCAAAAATGCTAGGACTGGGGGGGCATGCGATTAAACTACAGTGTAGTAGATTTAGAACAAATCGGAGAAAATGTTTCTTCACCCAGCGTGTAATTAAACTCTGGAATTCATTGCCGGAGAACGTGGTGAGGGCGGTTAGCTTGGCAGAGTTTAGAAAGGGGTTGGACGGTTTCCTAAGGGACAAGTCCATAAACCACTACTAAATGGACTTGTGAGAAATCCACAATTCCAGGAATGACATGTGTGGAATGTTTGTACGTTTGGGAGGCTTGCCAGGTGCCCTTGGCCTGGATTGGCCGCTGTCGTGGACGGGATGCTGGGCTCGATGGACCCTTGGTCTTTTCCCAGTGTGGCATTACTTATGTCCTCTACTTATGTCCTTATGAGCCCATGGTCACACATTGTTTGAAATATCAACATCAATTTTCGGCGTTAAAGTGCATTGTATTAGAACAAATTAAAATAACAGAAAGGAAGGGAGACATCAGACGAATGTTAAGACAAAGAGAACAACGTTGGATATTTAATTTACAGACTGTTATTCCCAAAGGTTTAAATGTGGCGATTGAGTGGAAAGCGTTTCTTTGAATAGTGCTCCGTCTGATTGGATGGAAATGAGATGACGTCAGACGCTGAGTATTTAAACTTTCCACGGGTATAGAGAAGCTGTCCGCCATTTTCTGTTCCAGTGAGATTGGAGACGGAGATATTTTACAGGCTTGGGATTGTGTACAGTGTGAAAGATTCCCCTGAAGCAGCTACTATATCTAGCGAAACAGGGCTTCCCTGTCGGGACCTTTCGAATGTCAAAAGAAAATATTGAACACGGCTGGACTTTCTAAGCATTCTTACATTGAGATAAGTACTTTTGCCAAGCTTGAATGTATTTGAAAACAGTGTCTCTTATGCATCTGTTTGTTGGGACTAGACATTTATAAGTCATTTAGTGGAGTTTTTTTTGAGACCCATGACTGATAAGGCCTCCTCATTATACAAAAGGCTTGTCCTTTAAGAACGAGGATCAGCCGAGTGACCTGAGGTCTTTTTTTCTCCACTTTGTTGTTACATCAATAGTTTCCTGCAAACACGTTGCATAACGGGTAGGAGAGTGACAGTATTATTGAGACATAGATTACTCCAATGTAGACTAGAGCTTGGTCTTGCACGAGTGGATGGCGGAGCAGTATAAGTGTACAGGGTGACTGCATTGTGCTTGTGGGTATGGTAATAAAAAGGGGGGGGGGGGGGAGGTGGTTGAGAAAGCAGTGCCAAACCAAGGAACATCTGCCTCTATTTTAGAAATTAGTACACCAAGAGGGATATGACAGGAATGAGCTTCACTCCTAAGTCAGGGTTTGTGGAATATGATCTCAGTCTCTTACATTTACTACTAACGCTCACCATAATACTTGCACTGTGCCAAAGAGAACTTCCTTCTGGAGTTCGTAAGATACAACATGTATAGGCAATTTATCCAGGTACGCTTGGAAAATCTTTTTGATGGAAGCCTGTGGCATCCGGAATATTGTTCTGTGTATACTTTTCTTCTTTTTGATATTGGTATTGTTTATGCGGTTATTTTTGGAGGATGTGCGATTATTGGTGTATAATAAATAAAGAGTTTACAAAAAAAGAAGAAGGAAACTGCTATGCCACAAATAAAACCAAATAAAATCTCTCAAAAAAACCCCCCAAATGATATATTCTGCACTCCACATACATTGAGAAAAAAATGTATACCTCAGTCTGAATCTGCAAGTTGATTGTTTCTTTATAAAATACAAGGTGCAACCCTCATTTTAATTTGTGGAAATGTTCTTACCTGAGTGTACAGAATCGGGAGTGGATCTGTAACTTTGCGTGGGGGAACGAGGAGACAAATTATGAGTTGGTGATCCCGGCACACTCTCTCCAGAGGAAAGTGAGCGACTTAAGGAGGATAGACTGCGACTGGTGTGTAGTAATGATGCTTGTTTGGTGATCTTCCTAAATAAGGAGCTTTTCTTCTTACTACCAAAACCAAATGAAAGTTGATTAATGTCTATTCTACCAAATATCACAAATCCTTTTATTCTATTCAATTAATTTTTTTGTTTTCTTGAGCTGTCTGCAATGTTCCCTCTAAGCTATGTGGGAGTCTTCTACCTGCCTACCTATTGTTGGGGTGCAGTGCATCAAAAGATCCTCTTGTACTCCCAGGGGAGCTGCTTGCCTTTCACAATTTAAATCCCAGGGCATCAGATAAGGCGGTATACAAAAAGCGAATGCTACATACCTGTAGAAGGTATTCTCCGAGGACAGCAGGCTGATTGTTCTCACTGATGGGTGACGTCCTCGGCAGCCCCTCCAATCGGAATCTTCCTAGCAAAGTCCTTTGCTAGCTCTCGCGCGCCCGCGCGCACCGCGCATGCGCGGCCGTCTTCCCGCCCGAAACCGGCTCGAGCCGGCCAGTCCAGTATGTAGCAAGACAATACACTTCAAGGGAAGACACAACTCCAAAGGGGAGGCGGGCGGGTTTGTGAGAACAATCAGCCTGCTGTCCTCGGAGAATACCTTCTACAGGTATGTAGCATTCGCTTTCTCCGAGGACAAGCAGGCTGCTTGTTCTCACTGATGGGGTATCCCTAGCCCCCAGGCTCACTCAAAACAACAACCATGGTCAATTGGGCCTCGCAACGGCGAGGACATAACTGAGATTGACCTAAAAAAATTTACCAACTAACTGAGAGTGCAGCCTGGAACAGAACAAACAGGGCCCTCGGGGGGTGGAGTTGGATCCTAAAGCCCAAACAGGTTCTGAAGAACTCACTGCCCGAACCGACTGTCGCGTCGGGTATCCTGCTGCAGGCAGTAATGAGATGTGAATGTGTGGACAGATGACCACGTCGCAGCTTTGCAAATTTCTTCAATGGAGGCTGACTTCAAGTGGGCTACCGACGCAGCCATGGCTCTGACATTATGAGCCGTGACATGACCCTCAAGAGCCAGCCCCGCCTGGGCGTAAGTGAAGGAAATGCAATCTGCTAGCCAATTGGATATGGTGCGTTTCCCTACAGCCACTCCCCTCCTATTGGGGTCAAAAGAAACAAACAATTGGGCGGACTGTCTGTGGGGCTGTGTCCGCTCCAGGTAGAAGGCCAATGCTCTCTTGCAGTCCAATGTGTGCAGCTGACGTTCAGCAGGGCAGGAATGAGGACGGGGAAAGAATGTTGGCAAGACAATTGACTGGTTCAGATGGAACTCCGACACGACCTTTGGCAAGAACTTAGGGTGAGTGCGGAGGACTACTCTGTTATGATGAAATTTGGTGTAAGGGGCCTGGGCTACCAGGGCCTGAAGCTCACTGACTCTACGAGCTGAAGTAACTGCCACCAAGAAAATGACCTTCCAGGTCAAGTACTTCAGATGGCAGGAATTCAGTGGCTCAAAAGGAGGTTTCATCAGCTGGGTGAGAACGACATTGAGATCCCATGACACTGTAGGAGGCTTGACGGGGGGCTTTGACAAAAGCAAACCTCTCATGAAGCGAACAACTAAAGGCTGTCCTGAGATCGGCTTACCTTCCACATGGTAATGGTATGCACTGATTGCACTAAGGTGAACCCTTACAGAGTTGGTCTTGAGACCAGACTCAGACAAGTGCAGAAGGTATTCAAGCAGGGTCTGTGTAGGACAAGAGCGAGGAGCTAGGGCCTTGCTGTCACACCAGACGGCAAACCTCCTCCACAGAAAGAAGTAACTCCTCTTAGTGGAATCTTTCCTGGAAGCAAGCAAGACGCGGGAGACACCCTCTGACAGACCCAAAGAGGCAAAGTCTACACTCTCAACATCCAGGCCGTGAGAGCCAGGGACCGGAGGCTGGGATGCAGAAGAGCCCCTTCGTCCTGTGTGATGAGGGTCGGAAAACACTCCAATCTCCACGGTTCTTCGGAGGATAACTCCAGAAGAAGAGGGAACCAGATCTGACGCGGCCAAAAAGGAGCAATCAGAATCATGGTGCCTCGGTCTTGCTTGAGTTTCAACAAAGTCTTCCCCACCAGAGGAATGGGAGGATAAGCATACAGCAGGCCCTCCCCCCAATCCAGGAGGAAGGCATCCGATGCCAGTCTGCCGTGGGCCTGAAGCCTGGAACAGAACTGAGGGACTTTGTGGTTCACTCGAGATGCGAAGAGATCCACCAAGGGGGTGCCCCACGCTTGGAAGATCTGGCGCACCACTCTGGAGTTGAGCGACCACTCGTGAGGTTGCATAATCCGGCTCAGTCTGTCGGCCAGACTGTTGTTTACGCCTGCCAGATATGTGGCTTGGAGCACCATGCCGAGACGGCGAGCCCAGAGCCACATGCTGACGGCTTCCTGACACAGGGGGCGGGATCCGGTGCCCCCCTGCTTGTTGACATAGTACATGGCAACCTGGTTGTCTGTCTGAATTTGGATAATTTGGTGGGACAGCCGATCTCTGAAAGCCTTCAGAGCGTTCCAGATCGCTCGCAACTCCAGGAGATTGATCTGTAGACCGCGTTCCTGGAGGGACCAGCTTCCTTGGGTGTGAAGCCCATCGACATGAGCTCCCCATCCCAGGAGAGACGCATCCGTTGTCAGCACTTTTTGTGGCTGAGGAATTTGGAAAGGACGTCCCAGAGTCAAATTGGACCAGATTGTCCACCAATAGAGGGATTCGAGAAAACTCGTGGACAGGTGGATCACGTCTTCTAGACCCCCAGCAGCCTGATACCACTGGGAGGCTAGGGTCCATTGAGCAGATCTCATGTGAAGACGGGCCATGGGAGTCACATGAACTGTGGAGGCCATGTGGCCCAGCAATCTCAACATCTGCCGAGCTGTGATCTGCTGGGACGCTCGCACCCGCGAGACGAGGGACAACAAGTTGTTGGCCCTCGCCTCTGGGAGATAGGCGCGAGCCGTCCGAGAATCCAGCAGAGCTCCTATGAATTCGAGCTTCTGCACTGGGAGAAGATGGGACTTTGGATAATTTATCACAAACCCCAGTAGCTCCAGGAGGCGAATAGTCATCTGCATGGACTGCAGGGCTCCTGCCTCGGATGTGTTCTTCACCAGCCAATCGTCGAGATATGGGAACACATGCACCCCCAGCCTGCGAAGTGCCGCTGCTACTACAGCTAGGCACTTTGTGAACACCCTGGGCGCAGAGGCGAGCCCAAAGGGTAGCACACAGTACTGGAAGTGGCGTGTGCCCAGCTGAAATCGCAGATACTGTCTGTGAGCTGGCAGTATCGGGATGTGTGTGTAGGCATCCTTCAAGTCCAGAGAGCATAGCCAATCGTTTTGCTGAATCATGGGGAGAAGGGTGCCCAGGGAAAGCATCCTGAACTTTTCTTTTACGAGATATTTGTTCAGGGCCCTTAGGTCTAGGATGGGACGCATCCCCCCTGTTTTCTTTTCCACAAGGAAGTACCTGGAATAGAATCCCAGCCCTTCTTGCCCGGATGGCACGGGCTCGACCGCATTGGCGCTGAGAAGGGCGGAGAGTTCCTCTGCAAGTACCTGCTTGTGCTGGAAGCTGTAAGACTGAGCTCCCGGTGGACAATTTGGAGGTTTGGAGGCCAAATTGAGGGTGTATCCTTGCCGGACTATTTGCAGAACCCACTGATCGGAGGTTATGAGAGGCCACCTTTGGTGAAAAGCTTTCAACCTCCCTCCGACTGGCAGGTCGCCCGACACTGACACTTGGATGTCGGCTATGCTCTGCTGGAGCCAGTCAAAAGCTCGCCCCTTGCTTTTGCTGGGGAGCCGCGGGGCCTTGCTGAGGCGCACGCTGCTGACGAGAGCGAGCGCGCTGGGGCTTAGCCTGGGCCGCAGGCTGTCGGGAAGGAGGATTGTACCTACGCTTACCAGAAGTATAGGGAACAGTCTTCCTTCCCCCGAAAAATCGTCTACCTGTAGAGGTAGAAGCTGAAGGCTGCCGGCGGGAGAACTTGTCGAATGCGGTGTCCCGCTGGTGGAGAGACTCTACCACCTGTTCGACTTTCTCTCCAAAAATATTGTCCGCACGGCAAGGCGAGTCCGCAATCCGCTGCTGGAGTCTATTCTCCAGGTCGGCGGCACGCAGCCATGAGAGCCTGCGCATCATCACACCTTGAGCAGCGGCCCTGGACGCAACATCAAAAGTGTCATACACTCCTCTGGCCAGGAATTTTCTGCACGCCTTCAGCTGCCTGACCACCTCCTGAAAAGGCTTGGCTTGCTCGGGGGGAAGAGCATCAACCAAGCCTGCCAACTGCCGCACATTATTCCGCATGTGTATGCTCGTGTAGAGCTGGTAAGACTGAATCTTGGCCACGAGCATAGAAGAATGGTAGGCCTTCCTCCCAAAGGAGTCTAAGGTTCTAGAGTCTTTGCCCGGGGGCGCCGAAGCATGCTCCCTAGAACTCTTAGCCTTCTTTAGGGCCAGATCCACAACTCCAGAGTCGTGAGGCAACTGGGTGCGCATCAGCTCTGGGTCCCCATGGATCCGGTACTGGGACTCGATCTTCTTGGGGATGTGGGGATTACTTAGTGGCTTGGTCCAGTTCGCAAGCAATGTCTTTTTCAGGACATGGTGCAAGGGAACAGTGGACGCTTCCTTAGGTGGAGAAGGATAGTCCAGGAGCTCAAACATTTCAGCCCTGGGCTCGTCCTCCACAACCACCGGGAAGGGGATGGCCGTAGACATCTCCCGGACAAAGGAAGCAAAAGACAGACTCTCGGGAGGAGAAAGCTGTCTTTCAGGAGAGGGAGTGGGATCAGAAGGAAGACCCTCAGACTCCTCGTCAGAGAAATATCTGGGGTCTTCTTCTTCTTCCCACGAGGCCTCACCCTCGGTGTCAGACACAAGTTCTCGGACCTGCGTCTGCAACCGCGCCCGGCTCGACTCCGTGGAGCCACGTCCACGATGGGGGCGTCGAGAGGTAGACTCCCTCGCCCGCATCGGCGAAGCTCCCTCCGCCGACGTAGTCGGGGAGCCCTCCTGGGAGGTGGCCGCAGTCGGCACCGCACGCGGTACCGACATCGGGGACCTCACCCCGGGCGATGGGCCAGCCGGCGCCACGCTCGACGGTACCGGAGGCGCAAGCACCGCCGGTACCGGAGGGGTAGGGCGCAACAGCTCTCCCAGAATCTCTGGGAGAACGGCCCGGAGGCTCTCGTTCAGAGCGGCTGCAGAGAAAGGCATGGAGGTCGATGCAGGCGTCGACGTCAGAACCTGTTCCGGGCGTGGAGGCTGTTCCGGGCTGTCCAGAGTGGAGCGCATCGACACCTCCTGAACAGAGGGTGAGCGGTCCTCTCGGTGCCGATGCCTGCTGGGTGCCGACTCCCTCGGCGACCCAGAGCTCTCGGTGCCGACACGGGGAGGGGACCGGTGTCGATGCTTCTTCGACTTCTTCCGAAGCATGTCACCGGAGCTCCCCGGCACCGACGAGGAGGACGTAGAATCCATCCGTCGCTTCCTCGGGGCCGAGACCGAAGAGGGTCGATCTCGGGGGGGCTGTACCGCAGGAGCCCTCAGGGTAGGAGGAGACCCACCCGAGGGCTCACCGCCACCAGCAGGGGAATGGACAGCCCTCACCTGCACTCCACTCGATGCACCACCGTCCGACGACATCAGGAGACGAGGTCCCGGTACCACCGACGTCGATGCAGCTATCCGATGTCTCGGCGCCGATGCAGAGGGCCGATGCCTCGATGCACTGGCAGCCAAGGAAGAAGGTCTGGACGCTGATGACGTCGATGCACACGATGACCCCGGTGCCGATGCCGACGAAGAGCCCGAGAACAAAACGTTCCACTGGGCTAATCTCGCTACTTAAGTCCGCCTTTGTAACAGGGAACACAGACTACAGTTCTGGGGACAGTGCTCGGCCCCCAGACACTGAAGACACGAAGAGTGCCTATCAGTGAGCGAGATTACCCGGGCGCACTGGGTGCACTTCTTGAAGCCGCTGGAAGGCTTCGATGTCATGGGCGGAAAAATCACGCCGGCGAAGTCAAAATCCGAAATGACGAATTTGGAGCACCAAAACTTTAAGGGAGAAAAATCTCGACCGAGGCCGAAAGAAGGCCTACCCCAACGACGAAAGAAAACTTACCGGGGCAAAAACTGGAAATACGGGAAGGGAAAACGAGACCCAAGGGGGTTTTCGGAGCACTTCCCGACAAATTTACAGAACTTTTCCTTAGAAAAACACGTCAATATAAAACGGACGCGCGAGGTCGACTCTCCGGGGCTCGACACGACAAAAAACACAGCCGTACCGAGTGCGGACGAAAGAAGACTGGCCGGCTCGAGCCGGTTTCGGGCGGGAAGACGGCCGCGCATGCGCGGTGCGCGCGAGAGCTAGCAAAGGACTTTGCGAGGAAGATTCCGATTGGAGGGGCTGCCGAGGACGTCACCCATCAGTGAGAACAAGCAGCCTGCTTGTCCTCGGAGAATCTAAATTATCTATATATATAAAACTCACCCTCAACGTTCTATTGTCTGCTGATGTCACTGAAGCCAAGGTTCGTATGTTCGAAGCTCTGAAGCCACGAAAATCTCAGTCTCTGGGCCCTGCCCTCGCGTCAAACGTTATGACGTTGAGGGCGGAGCAGATTCTCACCTCCAACGATCTACTCAGGCCACAAACTCCGGATTTCCACACTGTAGCTCTGCTCCGCCCTCGCGTCAAAACGCGATGACGTCGAGGGCGGGGCACGAAAACCGCCACCCACACAGAGCTACAACGGAAACAGCAGCGGTGCACGCCACGAACCAGGTAAAACATCGACGAGCCATGCAGCCATGAAACCCTTGCTAGCGCCCATTTCATTGCGCTCAGAAACGGGCCTTTGTTTACTAGTAAACTATAAATGATGCACCACATTTGGTGGTAGGACTCCTGCGCAACTTAAGAGAGAAGGTTGCCTGGCAGGCTTCTTCTCCCTGCTCATTTTTGGTGTGCTGTTTAATCCTAAGCTTTAACCTATATAAGGTTTTCCTAATCTTAGTGATATAGATTGCCTCTCTCTTCAGAACCTGGTATTGTGTGTGTGCTCAGAGCTTGATCAGTAAGTGTTCCTACTGTGCGACTGCTGGATCTCCCTTCCTCCCTTCTCTAGGCTGCAAGTGCATTTCTACTATATCCCCAACACTTGCCAGGCTTGGGAATATAACCATTAATGCTTTACATGTGCTTTGCAACACAAATAGGCTTTTAGGGGAACATGTTTATCTAAATTGAGTTTATCTGGGAATGGAGTTAGTATTAATGCACATACTTTATACAATACTAGCCGTTGAGCCCGTGTAAACGGGCTAGTCTTGGAATGGGGGGGGGGGGGGGGGGGTTCCGAGGCCCCCCCCCGAGGTCGCCGCCCCGCCCCGAGCACTGTCTGTTATTGAACTTACATCGCACCACGCAGACGCAGCAGACACATCAGCAAAGCTGCCATCGGGACGGGCTTCCTTCTCTGCCTGTGTTCCGCCTTCGTGTGACGTAATGCGGCGAGGGCGGGACACAGGCAGAGAAGGAAGCCCGTTCCGACGGCAGCTTCGCTGATGTGCCTGCTGCGTCTGCGTGGTGCGATATAAGTTCAATAAGAAAGACAGTGCTCGGGCGGGGTGGAGGTGGTGGCGGTGACTCCGGGTGGGGGGAGCGGTAGCAGTGACCTCGGGGGGGGGGGGGGGGGGGCGGAGCGGTTGCGAGTACGTCTGCGGCATGCGCAGTAGAGACTTCCCGCTCTGTCCCGCCCCCCTCATCACATATTGATGCAGGGGCGGGGCAGAGAGGGAAGTCTCTACTGCGCATTTGCGAGTGAGTACGACACTCGCCTTTTATATGTTTGATGTGTGGATGCACATAAAATAAGTTGTACATACCAAACAGTAGTTGTAAATATATGCATTCGGTGGAAAGTATGTTTGTTCTTTCCATTTGAAAATTGGTGTACTTTATACAGATATTCAATGTATAAGTTAGGTGGCTGGTTATACAATTACCCTTTAAATCAGCAACCCCTTTCTATTTTGATTCTGTATAGATTTTACTATAAATCTTCTGTTTTTCCCTCTGTTCCTCCTTTCCCAATTGACTAATTCCCTCAGCTCTAACCCTCATCGTCCCTTTGCCACCCTTAACTCCCTCCTCAAAGTACCCTCCGCTGCCACCCCCCCCCCCCCCTCACTTTCTCCTCAATCACTGGCTGACTTCTTCCGCGACAAGGTGCAGAAGATCAACCTCGAATTCACCACCAAACCATCTCCTCCTCTTCACCCTATAACCCACTCCCTCAACCAACCAACTCAGGCCTCCTTCTCCACTTTTCCTGATATCACTGAAGAGGAAACCGCCCATCTCCTCTCCTCCTCGAAATGCACCACCTGTTCCTCAGACCCCATCCCCACCAACTTACTTTACACCATCTGTCCTACTATCACCCCCCCCATCTGTCATATCCTCAACCTCTCTCTCTCCACTGCAACTGTCCTGGACACCTTCAAGCATGCTGTAGTCACACCACTCCTCAAAAAACCATCACTTGACCCCACCTGTCCCTTCAACTACCGCCCCATTTCCCTCCTACCCTTCCTCTCCAAGATACTTGAACGCGCAGTTCACAGCAGCTGCCTTGATTTTCTCTCCTCTCATGCCATCCTCGATCCGCTTCAATCCGGCTTTCACCCCCTACACTCGACAGAAACGGCACTATCTAAAGTCTGCAATGACCTGTTCCTCGCCAAATCCAAAGGTCAATACTCCATCCTCATCCTCCTAGACCTATCCGCCGCTTTTGACACTGTCAATCACAACTTACTTCTTGACACACTGTCCTCTTTTGGGTTCCAGGGCTCTGTCCTCTCCTGGTTCTCCTCTTATCTCTCCCATCGTACCTTCAGAGTACACTCTCATGGTTCGTCCTCATCCCCTATCCCGCTCTCTGTTGGAGTTAGTACATAAGTACATAAGTACATAAGTAGTGCCATACTGGGAAAGACCAAAGGTCCATCTAGCCCAGCATCCTGTCACCGACAGTGGCCAATCCAGGTCAAGGGCACCTGGCACGCTCCCCAAACGTAAAAACATTCCAGACAAGTTATACCTAAAAATGAGGAATTTTTCTAGTCCATTTAATAGCGGTCTATGGACTTGTCCTTTAGGAATCTATCTAACCCCTTTTTAAACTCCGTCAAGCTAACCGCCCGTACCACGTTCTCCGGCAATGAATTCCAGAGTCTAATTACACGTTGGGTGAAGAAAAATTTTCTCCGATTCGTTTTAAATTTACCACACTGTAGCTTCAACTCATGCCCTCTAGTCCTAGTATTTTTGGATAGCGTGAACAGTCGCTTCACATCCACCCGATCCATTCCACTCATTATTTTATACACTTCTATCATATCTCCCCTCAGCCGTCTCTTCTCCAAGCTGAAAAGCCCTAGCCTTCTCAGCCTCTCTTCATAGGAAAGTCGTCCCATCCCCACTATCATTTTCGTCGCCCTTCGCTGTACCTTTTCCAATTCTACTATATCTTTTTTGAGATACGGAGACCAGTACTGAACACAATACTCCAGGTGCGGTCGCACCATGGAGCGATACAACGGCATTATAACATCCGCACACCTGGACTCCATACCCTTCCTAATAACACCCAACATTCTATTCGCTTTCCTAGCCGCAGCAGCACACTGAGCAGAAGGTTTCCTCAGGGATCTGTCCTTGGACCCCTTCTTTTTTCAATCTACACCTCTTCCCTGGGCTCCCTGATCTCATCTCATGGTTTCCACTATCATCTTTATGCTGACGACACCCAGCTCTATCTCTCCACACCAGACATCACTGCGGAAACCCAGGCCAAAGTATCGGCCTGCTTATCCGACACTGCTGCCTGGATGTCCAACCGCCACCTGAAACTGAACATGGCCAAGACCGAACTTATTGTCTTCCCACCCAAGCCCACTTCTCCTCTCCCTTCACTCTCTATCTCAGTTGATAACACCCTCATCGTCCCCGTCTCATCTGCCCGCAACCTCGGTGTCATCTTCGACTCCTCCCTCTCCTTCTCTGCGCATATCCAGCAGATAGCCAAGACCTGTCGCTTCTTCCAATATAACATTAGCAAAATTCGCCCCTTCCTCTCTGAGCACATCACCCGATGTCTCATCCACTCTCTCATTACCTCTCGCCTTGACTACTGCAACCTACTCCTCACTGGCCTACCACTTAGCCATCTATCCCCCCTTCAGTCCGTTCAGAACTCTGCTGCACGTCTTATCTTCCGTCTTGACCGATATACTCATATCACCCCTCTCCTCAAGTCACTTCACTGGCTTCCGATCAGATACCGCATACAGTTCAAGCTTCTCCTACTAACCTACAAATGAACTCGATCTGCAGCCCCTCCTTACCTCTCTACCCTCATCTCCCCTTACATTCCTACCCGCAACTTCCGCTCTCAAGACAAATCCCTCCTTTCAGTATCCTTCTCCACCACCACCAACTCCAGGCTCCGCCCTTTCTGCCTCGTCTCACCCCATGCTTGGAACAAACTCCCTGAGCCCATACGCCAGGCCCCCTCCCTGCCCATCTTCAAATCATTGCTCAAAGCCCACCTCTTCAATGTTGCCTTCGGCACCTAACCACTACACCTCTACTCAGGAAATCTTGACTGCCGCAACTTGACATTTTGTCCTTTAGATTGTAAGCTCCTTTGAGCAGGGACCGTCCTTCTTTGTTAATTTGTACAGCGCTGCGTAACCCTAGTAGCGCTCTAGAAATGTTAAGTAGTAGTAGTAGTACTTTCCATGGGATTCTATATACCTAATCAAGAACTACCCCTCAAACCTTTACTCCATCTGGAGTGGAGGAGTGACCTTTTGGTTGGAACACCGGTCTTGATATCCAGAGGTGGCCGGTTCACTTAACCCTCCATTGCCTCAGGTGCAAACTTAGATTGTGAACCCTCCTGGGACAGGGAACTACCTAGTGTACTTGAATGTAACTCACCTTGCGCAACTATTGAAAAAGGTGTGAGCAAAATCCACATAGATGAAATCCAAATAAATAAATCCTGGAAATTCTACTCAAGTGCTACACTGAACATATGTATCTGAGGGATTTCCTGCTCAAGTATTTAAAAAGCTTGAGATCCTGAAGAAACCCAAGAGCTCAGTCAAATGTGTAAGTCCTTGCTAGGGTCTGTGGTTAGTGCCTTTGCAGCACTCTGACTCAAACCTGTGTTTAAAAATAGTATTAATACACATATGATCTCAATTATACAAACAAACTAACAAACTAACTAACCCATGTCCCAAAAAGCTTACAATCTAAGACAGTATCTGAGGTAATGGGAGATGAAATTACTAGTTCAAAGCTATAAAGCGTGTCAGTGGAGAAGTGGGTTTTGAGCCCACTGATCTAACCATTGGGTCACACCTTCTTGTACAATAGTACTTGTCATTTTTATAGTACTATAGTACTAGTGCTGTACAGTGGTGAGAAGTTATGGAGTAAATATTCAGGAGCTTAGGGGTCCTTTTATAAAGTTGCACTAATGTTTTTAGTGCATGCTAAAAATAAGCACGTGACAAACGTTAAGAGGCATCCATATATTTCTATGGGTGTCTCTAGTGTTTAGCGTGCACTAAAACCTCTAGTGTGCCTTTGTAAAAGGATCTCCTACAGTCTTAGTGGATATCTGCAAAAGGGAGATAAAGGTGACAGGTCCAAGGTCTCAAGAAGTGTCAGTGGGAAAAATGGGATTTGAACGCTAGTTTTACAAAGAGCTACTGGGATAACTAGGAGCTTCTACAACTGAGATTCAATAAAAGTACTGAGAAATGGCATGTATGTGGATTCTCATAATATAATTTTAGGATATTTATAGGATTTCGAAGAAAGTAAAGAACCTACTGTTATGGTTTATTTTGAATATCTTTTTCAGTAAGTGGTATGAACACCCACAATAAACAAAATAAAAATGTTCTGGATAGAAAAGTAAGAACCAAGAAAAAAAAAAAAGGTTAGCAGAGGAAGAATATGATAATTTCAGTGTCAGCACAGAAGCATCAAAACAGATTCAGTACAATAAGGGAAGAGACACTCACCTTTCCTGCCCCTCTTTAGTTTTGCTCTTCTTGTTGCGTCGAGCCATCTTAGACTTGTAGCTGGCCTTCCGGGCTGGACCCACCTTAATGGATGTGTTCTCAAAGGGAGTGGTAGAAATAGAGACCTTGTTTCCACTCTATCAGATATAAAATACCACCACAGGTCACATCTTTAGAGGCAAGATTTGATTAAGCAAGGCGCAGTGCATAGATGGACATCATAGTTTTATTACTCTTTTCAACTGACAATGGAGAGTTTCTACAACTTTACCCCAAAGATTAAGTGCTCTTCTTAACATTCATTTTACTATAAGCCCTGTCAGTCTAGGAAAGCCGACCTTTTCATCCTTCTGTACTAGGAATAAACTTGTTGAAGTTGTTAGAGACAAAGATGCCTGGATTCAAATCAACTACATACCCCAGTGATTCCCAAACCTGTGTCAAGGCTTGAAACGGCCTGCCCCTTTGTGTGTGAAAGCACCCATATCGTATCTCAGTATGGGTGCAAAGTTACCAATTTTATGGTAAAACCATGGAATTGGGCTATTTCCAGCTCCTCTCTGTGTTTTTTTTTTTGGGTCGCAGCTTTTTGGGCTATTTTTTGCCACAGCCCACCTCCTCATATACTGCTGCCTTCCTTTTGGTCCTAATTGGACCAATAAGAGGCGAGATCTGGCCCTTTGAAATCGGTCCGCGCACCTTTTCTTTTTCTGTACTGTCTCATGGTGCTACGCCGCACATGAAAGAAGCGTCAATCAGAGCCAGCCCACAGAGATCGGAGGCAACAAGGGGCAGCCTGGGCTGGGCAGGAGAGTGATGACGGACGCCGGACGTTCTGGTGGTGGGTCCCTTCCTGATATGCTCTCCACTCCGAGTCAGAGTCTTAGAGAGCAGATCATCAGGAGAGGGGGACCCACGGCCACCACCAGAGAGGAGGGAGGCAGAAAGCGCAGTGAGTCTGGGAGCTACTGAATCTAGGTTACCTTGCTTTATTGTTGGTAGCATTTTTATTTAATCTCATTTATATTTTCAAGCACGTCAACTTGTGCAGCATACGGATGTACACAGAGAAAAGTATAACTTTTCAAAGGTACAGTAGTAATTTGTTATAAATTGTAAGTATGTCATTTGGAGGGGCTAGTTACAGGACACCCTAGCAGCATGTGTTGTGTTGTATAGTGAAGAGATTTTTTTCTCCTGATAAAGGGCCACTAAAACAGACACCTTGTTCTGAGAATCAGAGTTTCTATCTATCTATTTACTTATTTATTTATAACATTTATACCCCACATTTTCCCACCCGTTGACAAGCTCAATGTGGCTAATCAGTCCATAAAGGCAATCGCCAATCCGGTAAACAAACAAATGAAGTATAGTAAGGTGAATAGGAAGGATAGTAATTACAAGGGACGAAGGAAAAGAGGGGAAGGGTAATAGAGTCCATAAGGTCCATAAATTAGTAGTATTCCAGGAATTATGGATTTAAGAGGGGTCCATTATGGTAAGCCATTTACTACCTTTATATCCCATATGATTTAGGTTGAAACCTGGGAGAATGTAAAATATTTTTTCCTATGCCTAGATCAAAAGAGAGAGATGGTTTGTGGTGGGAACTTGCTCCTTTTGTTTTGTGGGTGGAAGGATGGATTATTGATTATAATAATAATCATGATAATGCTTCTAATTATGCTGATGCTGATTTTGATGATTATGACTATGCTGCTGATTCTGATTACCTTATTAATATTCATACTGACCTTACTAATATTCATATTAATATTGGGCTATGTTTGGGCTAGAAATATTTTCACCATCTGGCAATGCTGTATGGGTGTTTTTGCTCATATTGACATGGGGAGGAACCAAAGTCAGGAGCCATCTGACAATACAGGGAATTTAATTTGAAGCATCCATTAACTATCTTAACTTCAGAAAACAACACAAAATACACCTTTTCAAAAACTTCTACAGCTAACCATACAAGCCACACACGACCTTTTAAGTTTAAACTGTAAAACAACACTGTAACCTCACTGTAAATTGTAAGCCACTTTGAACCAAAACTTGCTTTTCGATAATAGTGGGATACAAGAATGCATAAATAAATAAATGTTGAAGTCTGGTGATAATCACCTTTGTGTGCTAAATTCAAACTGAGGGCCCTGTTTACTAAGTTGTGCTATAGGCGCACTAGCGGTTTTAGTGTGCTCTAAACGCTATTGACCAAAATGATGTAGGGTTTGGTAGCACAACAACTAATGGAATACCTGACAAAATTCTCAATCCTCCATAAATCTCAATCAGGGTTCAGATCATAACACAGCACTGAGACGGTCATAACCACTCTGATATGACAGTTCAGAAGCTTAATAAGCCAAGGTCAGAATATACTATTACTACAATTCAATATGTCAAGTGCATTCGACCTAGTAGACCACACAACACTAATGGCCCTGCTCGATTACATGGGAATCAGTGGTGTAGTAGCTGCATGGTTCAATGGCTTCCTAAAAACCAGATCCTATGTAGTAAAGATGTCTAACCAGATATCAGCCTTCTGGATCTCTGAGTGTGGGGTACCACAGGGTTCTCCAACATCACCAACACTGTTCAGTGTAATGATGGTTCCACTAGGCAGAAAACTGGAACTAATGGGCTTCAAACCATTCATATATGTAGATGATGTCATCACCTACATACCATTTAACAACAGTATCACAGATATACTGGATAAAGTTAAAACAGGTCTAGACCTTATGGAAAACTGGGCAGAAAATTTCAAACTCAAACTAAATAGAGACAAAACCAAATTCCTGGTTCTCTCTAGCCCACATAACCCATTTATCTCACCAAAATTTCACAATCCACCATCAAAATACCAAACCAAAACACAACTAAAAATATTGGAAATTATTCTGGATACACACCTATCATTGGACATTCAAATATCTCAGCAGTAACATCAACATGCTTCAGAACACTATGGAAATTGAGAAGGATCAGAGACTATTTTCCGAGACAACCTTTCAGGACAATAGTACAATCGATGATACTATCACAGCTACTGTAATGCAGTATACATAGGGAGAAGGAAAGCACACTAAAATAGCTGCAAACCATCCAAAACACGACAGCAAGACTAATATTCAAGAAGTCAAAATATGAAAGAGTTACACCACTGCTCAAAATACCCAATCAAGGCAAGACTTATCTTCAAAGCCAGCACCCTCATCTACAAGATACTATTTCGTATGTCTCCTGAATATATGCTAGATATGATCGAACTATACCCAAGAAATGTAAGCCCAGAAACTAAAGGATACCTACTCCTTCACCTACCTAACTGCAGAAACATAATTTACAAAACCATCTACATGGCAGTATTTAGTTACCTGGGCTCCAAGGTGAAATTAGGCCTTACTTGCTAATTTTCTTTCCTCTAGATCCTCCAGACCGTTCAAGACGCTTGGGTTATGCACTCCTACCAGCAGAGAGAGGCTGAGAACACTAAAACTTCTTATACAAGTAGCCTGTGCAGACCTTCTACTAACCAGTAAAACAGTAACAAAGCAGAGGAACAAAACACCTCCACCTAAACAAAACCACTGAATCCACACTCAGATCTCCTCCCCTTAAGATGGGGGAATTCAACTGCAGATGGGCACAAATGGTACCACAAACTGCCCTTAGTAAAACTCCAGGACCCAAATCACAGGAGCTACTAGAAATATCAGCAACTGAAGTCTAAAGAAATTATCATACTGAACTGTCCGATACACTGGGTGGCCTTTGAACGGTCTGGAGGATCTAGAGGAAAGAAAATTAGCAGGTAAGGCCTAATTTCACCTTCCTCAGCAATCCTCCAGACCGTTCAAGACGTTTGGGACGTACCAAAGCAGTAAACACATCTAAGGGTGGGGCCTGCGAAGCCCAGAGGACAGGATTGCAGCTCCAAAACTGGCATCCTCCCTTGCCTGTACATCCACTCTGTAATGTTTGACAAAGGAAGGCAGGGAGGACCACACCGCCGCTCTACAAATGTCCACCGGTGGAACAAAACTACTCTCTGCCCAAGAAGCCGCCATCCCCCTAGTGGAATGAGCCCCACTGGCACCGTACGGCCATGCAATATGTAAGCCGAAGAGATGGCATCCTTCAACCACCGAGCTATAGATGCCTTAGAAGCAGCCGCTCCCTTCTTGGGCCCCCCATGAAGGACAAATAACATGTCCGAAGACCTGAATTCCTCCGACCTGCGCAAGTAAACCTTCAACACTCTGTGCACATCCAATTTCGCCAAACAATGCTGAGAAGCATCCCCCGTCCGGTCCCCCAAGACCGGCAACGAAATCACCTGATTGACATGAAAGGAGGATACCACCTTAGGCAAAACGAAGGCACTGGACGCAGCAAAACCTTTTCCTTAGAAAACCACAGAAACGGAGGCCTACATGAAAGAGCCTGAAGTTCCGAAATCCAGCGAGCCGACGATATAGCTACCAAAAAGACCACCTTCATAGTAAGGTCTTTTATCGAACAAGACTCCAAGGGCTCAAAAGGAGAACCCGCCCAAGAGTCAAGAACGATATTAACATCCCACTGTGGAACTACCGGCCGCTGAGGAGGATGAAGCAACTTCACCCCCCTCAAAAAACGGACCACATCTGGGGAAGACGCAACTGACCTGCCCTGCACCTTACCCCAAAAACACGCCAAAGCAGCCAGCTGCACCTTCAAAGATGACAATGAAAGGCCCTTCTCAAAACCATCCTGCAAGAAATCTAAAATGTACGACACAGAAGCTGTCGAAGGGACACACGCCCGGTCCCCACACCAATCTTCAAATATGCACCACACACGCACATAGGCCAAAGACGTTGAACGTTTGCAAGACTGCAGCATCGTCTGAATCACCAGAGGGGAAAACCCTTTCCTTCTCAACCGTTCCCTCTCAAGGGCCACACTAAGAGAGAACCGATCCAGATCCGGCACGACAATTGGACCCTGACACAACAGCACAGAGCCCCCCAGCCGCAGAGGCTCGCCTTCTAACAAGCGCATCAGATCCCCGAACCACGGCTGACGCGGCCAATTCGGAGCCACCAACAACACCGGACCCGCATGACATTCTACCCTCTGTAGGACTCGACCTATCAAGGGCCACGGGGGAAACACGTATAGCAATACCTGCTGAGGCCACGGAAGGACCAACGCATCGATCCCTTCCGCTCGCAGATCCTGACGCCAACTGAAATACCGAGGAACCTGAGCATTCTGTGCCGATGCCATGAGATCTACTACTGGCATTCCCCACTTTAGAACTATCTGGTCGAACACCGACCAGTGCAGAGACCATTCTTCTGGGTCTAACATGTGTCTGCTTAGAAAATCCGCGTTCACGTTGTCCACCCCGGCCACGTGTGCCGCCGAAATCTGCACTAGATGCCTTTCCGCCCAACTCATGAGCACAGCCGTCTCGATTGCCAACCGCAGACTCTTTGTACCGCCCTGCTGGTTGACATACGCTACCGCTGTCGCGTTGTCGGACATGACTCTTACCGCCTTTCCGACCACACTTGAGCGAAACGCCAACACAGCTAGCCGAATCGCCCTCGTCTCCAACCGGTTGATAGACCACTGAGCTTCCTCCGTCGACCACCGCCCCTGGACGGACCGACCGCGACACTGAGCTCCCCAGCCCAGCAGACTGGCATCCATTACCAGAATCACCCACTGAGGAGGTTCCAATGGCATGCCCTTTTTCAGATGGGCCGAGCACAACCACCACTGGAGACTGCACCGAGGAGCCCCCCTCAATGGCAACCGCAACTCCAAACTGTGTACCTGAGGAGACCACCTGGACAACAGAGCTGCCTGAAACTGACGCATATGCGCCCTGGCCCATGGTACTACCTCTATTGTCGCTGCCATGAGGCCCAGAACCCAAAGGTACATTCGAACCGTCGGACTCTGAACAGACATTAATAGCCGGACCTGCTGCTGAAGAGAGGCGATCCGAGAATCCAGCAGAAAAACACGACCCACTGCCGTGTCGAACCGCACTCCCAAGTACTCCAGACTCTGCGATGGGATCAACTGACTTTTGACTACATTCACTACCCATCCGAGCAATTCCAGAAACGCGACCACCTGAGCCGTCGCTGCCACACTGTGAGCCCGAGACTTCGCCCAGATCAACCAGTCGTCCAGATACGGATGCACCAGAATTCCCTGCCTCCGCAAAGCCACTGCTACCACCACCATTATCTTGGAGAAGGTGCGTGGAGCCGTTGCCAGACCAAAAGGCAGAGCACAGAAATGAAAGTGCCTCCCTAAAACAGCAAAACGAAGGAAACGCTGATGGGCCTCTCGAATCGGCACGTGCAGATACGCTTCCGTGAGATCCAGTGATGTGAGAAATTCTTCCTGATGAACAGCCACTATGACCGAGCGCAGAGTCTCCATGCGGAAGGATGGCACCTTGAGCGCCCCATTGACCCTCTTGAGATCTAAAATGGGTCGAAACTGGTCCTCCTTCTTCGGCACCACAAAGTAAATGGAATAACAACCCATTCCCAGCTTGTGCCAAGGAACGGGTACCACAGCTCCCAACTGGATTACCCAGAGTCTCTTGAATAGCCTTTATCTTGACTCGAGAGTGACAAGGAGAGGGAAGAAACAGATCCGGCAGCGGATGCTCGAACTCAAGCGCATAACCATCACGAACGACCTCCAGCATCCACTGATCTGAAGTAATTTGGGTCCACCCCTGATAAAACAGACGAAGTCGTGCCCCAACCTTCACCAGAGGCTGGACCCGCACACCTTCATAAGGAGGACTTATTACCATTTCCGGCACCCTCCGGAGGTGTCCCGACCTCCTCGACGACCCCCTCGAAAGGACTGCGTCCGCTGGAAAAAACGGCTTTTAGAAGGAGACACAAATCTGTCCGGCCTGTACCGCCTCGCGTCCTTAAACCGACCTTTAGCTGAACCACCTCGACTAGCCGCCTTAGGCCATAACTCCGGCAACCGTGAGACCTTGGTATCCCGAAGACCACTCATCAGTTTATCCAAGTCCTCTCCAAACAACATAGAACCTTTGAAAGGTAGAGAACACACCTTTGCTTTAGAGGCCGCATCTGCCACCCAGCCCCTAAGCCAAAGAGCCCTGCGAGCCGTCACCGCCAGAGCTATATTATTAGCCAAAGCTCTTAGCAAATCATAAAGGGTGTCTGCCAAAAACGAAGGCCCCATCTCCAATTTGGCCAGGTCCTGAACCAAACCAGTCCTATCTAACGCAGGCTCATCCAAGAGCTTCTCCGCCCAACGGAAACAAGCTCTGGCTACCAAGCTCCACACACAGAGGCTTGCAAGGCCAAAGCCGCGCTTCAGAAAGGACTCTAGCTTCCTATCCTGAGGATCCCCGTAAGGCTGTACCGCCATCCACCGGAATAGCCGTAGCCTTAGTAACCGCCGTAACCACCGCATCCACAGTAGGTGGTTTCAGCAGGGCCAAATCTTCCGGAGGCAAGGGATACAGCCGCGCCATAGCCCTAGACATCTTACAAGCAGCCTCCGGCACAGACCATTCCTGAAAAACCATGTCCCTAATGTCTGAATTCATGGGAAAGGAACGGGAGGCTCTCCAAATCCCCTTAACCAAGGGATCTACCTGGGGTCCCTCTGCAGAGGGAGTGGCCGCCGGAGCAAACTTCAAAGTAGAGATCACCTGATCAATGAGCTCCAACAACTCCTCCTTATGAAAAATGTGAACCACTGAAGAATCTTCCCCAGGCCTTAGCCCATCCTGATCCTCAGACACATCTAAGAGATCCTCCTCTCCTGGGTCACTCCAAACGTCCGACCCAGGCAGAGAAAGTATCTCCATAGGCTCCGAAATATCCACCCGTGGGCGCTTAACTCCCACTGAGCTAGCAGCCTCTGGGGAACAAACAGCCTGAGAGGGGCCAGCTTTCCAGGCATTATACAGAGACCAAACAAACTCAGGGGGGATGTGTGCAAGTGCAGGGAGGGGGCTAAAAAATGGTGGATAGAGTGTGGGTGCAGGGAGAGGGCCTGGTAAAAAAGGTGGATGGAATGTGGGTGCAAGGAGGGGGGGGGGGGGGGGGGCTGGAAAAAAACATCACCAAGCGCAGATTTCCCTTTAAAATTCTTGTTTTTGAATGAATGTTATTTGTGGCTATAAAGATAATGCAATGTTAAAAATTGTAATTATTGAACTTTAAACACAATCTTAATACTTGTTTGTTGATGTTGTGCCTTTTTGTGCCTTGTAAGTGTGCCACGAGATGAAAAAGTTTGAAATTACTGCTCTAGTGCAGGGGAGTAAACCATATAATCCATGGAAAGTGGTAAAAGAGAATGACATTTTTTCACCCTGGGGAAGGGATAAGAGGAAAATCTTCTTTTAGAACAGACCAAAGAAAAGCATATGGGAGGTCCCATGGAACTCATGGAGGGACAGTGCAAGGCATTCCTGCCAATGGAAGACCCAGAAAGGGTGAGCCAATAAGGGAGAAGTAGGGCCTTTAAGGGTCCTTTCACTAGGTTGAAGGCTGGATGGTATGAGCCTTTAGCCTCCCAAACCTACGATGGTTTGGGAGGCTAAAGAAAAAAGGAAGAACCGATGGATATCAATAAGTGGGATAGAAGAAATGGAGAAACTGGTCTGCTTACTGGCAAAATGGCGCCATTTTTTTTAGGAAGAGAAGCAAATCAACTCTTATCAATACCCCCTGAGGAAGCATGTTATGGCAAAACTTGGATTCACGTCAGGGATTTAGTGAACGTTTGATATGGAGAGTCAGTGAGCGTTTGATATGTGACCACTGTATTTATCAGCATGGAAGATGTCAGTTTTGCCAGCAAGAAGTGTGCTGGTTGTATTACTCTGACTGGTCTAATGATCGTGGGGTAGATTTGAATCATCTGGAGAATGAAGGATATACAGATAAGTGACTTCTATTAAGACTTTCATGACCAATATGTCAGAATAACCTTTGTGCAATGATAAATAACTGTGACCACTGGATAAATTTTGGTCACATTTGTTTTCTGAGCATAATTACATTTATTTCAATTAAAGTTAAATAATTATATATACACCTGGAATTTGTAGGGTTGGATTATTCTATAAATGGTCCAGGATAGGAGTTATTATTTAATAAATTAGTGTCTCCAATATTTTATTTAAGAGTCTTGCACTGTATAGCACAATGGCCGAAGCTCCTTACCTTTAGTATGAGTTCAACTACTTCTGTATGGACCAGTCCGTGGACAGGCTCTCCATTGACATGGGTGATAAGATCACCTTCCCGCAGACCTGCCTCATGAGCAGGGCCTTCTTCTTCTACATGCTAACCAAGAGATGAAAAGGAGGTGTTACACTTCTGGAATTAGTACCTTTGGGTGGTCATCTGTTTCAAAGCATGCCATGGGAGCTAGCTAAGAGCTTTAGAAACATATTCTGACACTGAAAAAAGGTGTGCCTACAAGAAGCAATGTACCAAGAATATCACTGCTGATCCTGGCAAGCTTATCATTCCTTGGCATGTTTATTCCTATTTAGAAAAGTCTCTCTCTGTTAATAGCCCGATCACACTCAGTTTATTTTAGAAATTACAGTATATTACTTTAGTAGCTCACTTACTATTACTATCATCTAGACAGAAATAAAAGGATAAGAAAAAACAGCAGAAGAAGGATGAAGGATGGGAGATCTGTTACAAATTCTTATTTGACAATGTGCTGAGTCCTGTGATTTTATCAAAATTGTGTACTAGAAGGGAGTTGACTATCACTTGTAAAACACAACAAAGACAATCTGAAGGTAACTTGTGCTGGTGCTACTGCAAACTTCAAGTTATCATGGCCAAAGACATAAGTTTCAGCAGAATGTTGGATATGTAGGACAACTTATTAATGTTATTATTTCATACTACTACTAACTTTTGATGCTGAGAACTTATACAATATGCCTGAACTAATACAAATGTACTGACATACCCAGACCATGTGATGTACGGTGTAGATATCGCTGTCTCCCATGTACACGCGAATAGCACGGAGAGTGAAACCATATTTCTTGCCAGCCCTGTGGATGATGATGGGTGGTTTCTGGTTTGTGATAATGGGAAAAAAATCCCTGCTTGGTGATGAGTCCCTTGAGGATGGATTTGAAGACAGGGAGTGAGGAGACATTGGGCTTGCTAAAGGGGAACAAATGTAGTGCTCTATGAAACAAAAAAAAAATGTTCAATTAGAACATATTCAAACACGCACACTTTTTAAAATTTGAAATTTGCCAAGAGAATTTGTTCTGATCTGAAAAAGCTATTGAATTAGTTGGAACTGAATGCTGATGTGACAATGTGCTGAGAACTCATGGGGAGGAATGCTGGCTTCGGCCTAACCCCTGGTAAGCCTTTCCTCAGCTGAGAGGTGCCCAGCTCTACCACCGGCTGCCTTTCAGGTGCTGTGGAGGACTTGCAGCTCATCTGCATATCCTTACAGCCTTCTCTGGAGTGACACCCAGGTCCACTCCGATCCACCCAGGGCCTCCGCTCTAGGTGCCCAGCACTCCCACCAAGTGCTGTGGAGGACTTGCAGCCCTTCTGCATTTCCTCACAGCTGTATCCGGGGTGACTCCAGGTCCACCCCGAGCTTCCCAGGGCCCTCGCTCCAAGTGCACAGAGTCTCCAGGTGCTTTTTGGCTAGGATTCCTTTAAACACCATCACTCCCTATGCCTTAGCTGCTGCCTGCTGTCCCTGTCCTAGCCTTCCTCCTCTACTCCTATCATCTTAGCCACTTCACATCTACCCGCATCCACCTTAGCCCCTATATATGGCCCCTATGCACATTCTCTTCATCGCCCTGTCCCTTCCTAACCTCTTACCCCCTCCCCTTCCACTGTCTACCTCAGGAACACACTGCCCACCCTTGTCCCCTCCCGTCCTGCTCATTACTTCCCTACCCTACCTCCCCCCACCCCCTCCCCAGCTCTCCTGCCCCCCTCGTCATTCCTAGCTCTCAACCTTCTACACTTCCCCCCCACCATTAACCCATCCCCATTCCTCCTTAACATATCCCGTCTTCGTCATCTTCATCGACCCTCCTCCCCTACCCTCCTCCGCACTCTCTTACTCCTTCTCCTACTTTCCGCAGGTGACATCAATCCCAATCCAGGTCCCCCCCACCTCTCCTCTCCATATCCACGTAACAGATCCCAGAATGCCTCCAATCTCATCTCTATTCCCCTTCTCTCCCCCCCCCGCTTCCCTCCCCTTCTCGTGTGCCCTATGGAATGCCCACTCAGTATGCAATGAACTCTCCTTCACCCACGATTTGTTCATCTCCCGTTCCCTTCAACTGCTCGCTTTAACTGAAACTTGGATAACCCCTAACGACACTGCCTCAATCGCAGCCCTATGCCATGGAGGATATCTTTTCTCCCACACTCCCCGCCCAGACGCACGCGGTGGAGGCGTTGGGTTTCTTCTCTCACCCTCTTGTAGTTTCCAACCCCTCCCCCTACCACACTCACTGCTTCTCATCCTTCGAAACTCATGCCATCCGGCTATTCTACCCGACACCACTCAGAGTTGCAGTCATCTACCGCCCCCCCTCTTCCTTCCTTACTGACTTTGACGCTTGGCTCACCATCTTTCTTGATCCCTCATCTCCATCCCTCATTCTTGGTGATTTTAATATTCACGTTGACGACCCATCCAACTCCTACGCTTCTAAATTCCTCACTCTGACATCCTCCTTTAACCTCCAACTATGCTCTTCCACCCCTACTCACCGTAATGGCCATTGTCTCGACCTCGTTCTCTTCCTGCACACCTTCCAATTTCTGCACCTCCTATCTCAGATCATCACCTAATCACCCTCACACTTCATCACCCTCCCCCAACTATAGCCACTGCCTTCAGGAATCTCCAGGCCGTCGACCCCCCTACCCTATCCTCTCACATCTCCAATCTCTTCCCTTCCATCTCGTCTTCCGAATCTGTCGACACAGCTGTCTCTGCCTACAATGAAATTCTCTCCACTGCTCTGGATACCCTAGCACCATCTGTCTCTCGACCCACTAAGCGCACTAATCCTCAGCCCTGGTTAACCCCTTGCATCCGTTACCTTCACTCCTGCACCCGATCTGCTGAACGACTCTGGAGGAAATCTCACACTCTGTCAGACTTCACCCATTACAAATTCATGCTATCCTCCTTCCAGTCCTCCCTATTCCTTGCCAAACAGGAATATTATTCTCAATTAACTAATTCTCTTGGCTCCAACCCTCGTCGCCTCTTCGCCACCCTCAACTCCCTACTTAGTGCCCTCCGCTCCCACCCCCCCCCCCACTCTCTCCTCAAACACTAGCTGACTACTTCCGCGATAAGGTGCAGAAGATAAACCTTGAATTCACTTCCAAGCCTTCTCCTCCCTGTGACTTCTTAACCCACTCCCCCAACCAACCTAGCCTGGCCTCCTCCTCCTTCCCTGAGATCACCGAAGAGGAAACTGCTCGCCTTCGCTCTTCCTCTAAGTGCACCACCTGTTCCTCTGATCCCATTCCCACCAATCTGCTTAGCAACATCTCTCCTACAGTCAACCCCTCAATCTGTCACATCCTCAACCTCTCTCTCTCCACTGCTACTGTCCCTGACACCTTCAAGCATGCTGTAGTCACACCACTTCTCAAAAAACCATCACTAGACCCCACCTGTCCCTCCAATTACCGTCCCATCTCTCTTCTACCCTTCCTCTCCAAATTACTTGAACGCACTGTCCACAGCCGCTGCCTTGATTTCCTCTCCTCTCAGGTCGTCCTCGATCCGCTCCAATCCGGCTTTCGCCCACTACACTCGACAGAAACAGCACTCTCTAAAGTCTGTAATGACTTGTTCCTTGCCAAATCCAAAGGTCACTATTCCATCCTCATACTCCTCGACCTATCTGCCGCCTTTGACACTGTCAATCATAATTTACTTCTTGACACACTGTCCTCATTCGGGTTCCAGGGCTCTGTCTTCTCCTGGTTCTCTTCGTATCTTTCCCAACGCACCTTCAGAGTATATTCTAATGGCTCTTCTTCCACCCCCATCCCGCTCTCTGTTGGGGTTCCTCAAGGTTCTGTCCTTGGACCGCTTCTTTTCTCGATATACACCTCTTCCATGGGCTCACTGATCTCATCACATGGTTTCCAGTACCATCTCTATGCTGATGACACCCAGCTTTATCTCTCCACTCCCGACATCACGGTCGAAACCCAGGCCAAAGTTTCGGCCTGCCTTTCAGACATCGCTGCCTGGATGTCCAACCGGCATCTGAAACTGAACATGGCAAAGACTGAGCTCCTTGTCTTTCCACCCAAACCCTCTTCTCCTCTTCCCCCACTTTCCGTCTCTGTTGACAACGCCCTCATCCTCCCCGTCGCTTCAGCCCGCAATCTCAGAGTCATCTTCGACTCCTCCCTCTCCTTATCTACCGCGTGAACCGATACTCTCATATCACCCCTCTCCTCAAGTCACTTCACTGGCTCCCGATCCGCTACCGTATACAGTTCAAGCTTCTCCTTTTAACCTTCAAATGCACTCAATCTGCAGCCCCCCAGTACCTCTCTACACTCCTCTCCCCGTATGTTCCCACCTGTAACCTCCGCTCTCAGGACAAATCACTCCTATCTGTACCCTTCTCCACCACCGCTAACTCCAGACTCCGCCCCTTCTGCCTCGCATCACCATATGCCTGGAACAGCCATCCCTAGCCCATACGTCATGCGCCCTCCCTGCCCATCTTCAAGTCCATACTCAAAGCCCATCTCTTCTCCCTTGCTTTTGGCGCATAACCACCTCCCCCACTCATGATACCTACACTGACTACATAGTTTGTAACCTTTAGATTGTAAGCTCTTTTGAGCAGGGACGGTCCTTCCCCATGTTAAACTTGTAGAGCGCTGCGTAACCCTGGCAGTGCTATAGAAATGCTAAGTAGTAGTAGTAGTAGAACTGTCGTTTCTTTCTTTACAACATTCGTAAAATCCGCCCCTTTCTTTCCGAGCACTCTACCAAAACCCTCATCCACACCCTTGTCACCTCTCGTTTAGACTACTGCAATCTGCTTCTTGCTGGCCTCCCACTTAGTCACCTCTCCCCTCTCCAGTCGGTTCAAAACTCTGCTGCCCGTCTCGTCTTCCGCCAGGGTCGCTTTACTCATACTACCCCTCTCCTCAAGACCCTTCACTGGCTCCCTATCCGTTTTCGCATCCTGTTCAAACTTCTTCTACTAACCTATAAATGTACTCACTCTGCTGCTCCCCAGTATCTCTCCACACTTGTCCTTCCCTACACCCCTTCCCGTGCACTCCGCTCCATGGATAAATCCTTCTTATCTGTTCCCTTCTCCACTACTGCCAACTCCAGACTTCGCGCCTTCTGTCTCGCTGCACCCTACGCCTGGAATAAACTTCCTGAGCCTCTACGTCTTGCCCCATCCTTGGCCACCTTTAAATCTAGACTGAAAGCCCACCTCTTTAACATTGCTTTTGACTCGTAACCACTTGTAACCACCTGCCTCCACCTTCCTGTACACAATAATTGATTTGATTACTTTATTTCTTGTCTATTAGATTGTAAGCTCTTTGAGCAGGGACTGTCTTTCTTCTATGTTTGTGCAGCGCTGCGTATGCCTTGTAGCGCTATAGAAATGCTAAATAGTAGTAGTAGTAACTCAGTACTGAACAGTAATAAAAATGCAATGGCCTATGCTGCTCTTTTTGCCTAAGTCATTTATTTATTTTGGTAAGACAGCTTCCAAAGCTTAGATCTGATGTCATAAGCCTTTGTTTGTTACTACTTGACTATATTTTGCCCTATTTTATTTCCTTTCAAACTCACTGTGCCCAGTGAGGTCTCAACCAGGGCTATTCACCAGAACCTTTAAATTAAGGATCCTAAATTCAGACAGTAGATGTTGGCTTTGTGCAGTGACAAAGACTCTCCTTTTCCTCACAAAGCCGAGGTTCACACTCACCTGAGGGAATCAAGAGGGATAATGCAGTAGCAGAAGCTGATTTAATGACTTTGTTGACTGGTCTAGAGGTTCGTTTCTCACAGGAGTCCCCAGATAGTAATCGGTGCCGAGCCCGACGTACTGCCAAGTCACTAATTGCTTTAGGAGTGGTAAAATCGGAGCCATCATTGCTGTTACTGCGAGTGCGTTGATCACATAAATCGGAACTGCTTCCAGCTATAGTAAATTAAAGCAGATTAGAACCATGAAGAATTTCAAAGCCACCTTTTGCTCAAAAACAGATGTCTGAGAAATCAAAAGTTCCAGGAAAATCTGAAAGTGTTCTGCTCTAAAATAAACTGTGAGCCCTGAATTATTTTTTAATTTACTGAATAACACGGTTAACAAAGCATAATAAATATTCAATTTAGATATTTAACAATTATTTGTAAATTCGTCAAATCAAATATTATCCATCTAAACTTAAACATCTTTCCAAACCATGCTTGCATCGCGTTATTAACCCATTGAAATATTCAGTATTACATAAATATGTTAAATTGAATTGTTTATGAAGTGGGAAACAACTAATCATAGCATATAAACCCCCGTTTACAAAGTCACGCAGCAATGCCGACGGAGCCCATTTAAAGTGAATGGACTTTGTTGGCATTACCGCAGAGGGAGCTGCTAGCATAACTTGATAAAAGAGGCCCAAAGTCAGGGTCTCTCACCCTACATTTTACAGGTTAATTCCAAAAACATCATAATTAAATCTGAAATTTCATATTTATTTAATATTACCACAGAGTGAATAGTCTGGTGCAGGAGGTAATGGTGCTGGGGCCTCTTGATAACAGTGATCATAATATGATCAGATTTGATATAAGCTCTGGAGTAAATAAACACAGAAGAAAACCCAATAAGTTAGCATTTAACTTTCACAAAGAAGACTATGATAAAATAAGAAGAACGGTGAAAAAGAAAACGTACAGCAGCAGCTGTGAAGGTCAAAAATTTACATCAGGCGTGGATGCTGTTCAAAAATACCATCCTGGAAGCCCAGGCCAAATACATTCCATCTATTAAAAAACCTGGAATGAAGACCAAAGGACAGCAGGCATGGTTAAAATGTGAGGTGAAAGAAGCTAATAGAGCTAAAAGAAAATCCTTCAGAACATGGAAGAAGGATCTGATTGAAAATAATAGGAAACTACATAAAGAATAGTAAATCAAATGCAAAGTGCTGATAAGGAAGGCAAAGAGGGACTCAAAAGAAGATGGAGTTGGGGGCAAAAACACATAGTAAAAACTTTATACTGTATATTAAAAGCAAGAAGCCGGCAAATGAATCAGTTGGACTGCTAGATGACCGAGGGGTAAAAGGGGCACTCAGGGAAGACAAGGCCATAGCTGAGAGATTAAATGAATTCTTTGATTCAGTCTTCACTGAGGAAGATGTGGGAGAGATACCGGTGCCAGAAATGGTATTCAATGCTGATGAGTCAGAGAAACAATCAAATCTCTGCAAACCAGGAAGATGTAATGGGGTAATTTGACAAATTGAAGAGTAGCAAATCACCAGGACCAGACGGTATACATCCCAGAGTATTGAAAGAATTGAAAAATGAACTTGCAGAACTATTGTTAGTAATATGTAATTTATCTTTAAAATCAAACATGGTACCAGAAGATTGGAGGGTGGCCAATGTAAAGCCGATTTTTCAAAAGGGTTCCAGAGGTGATCCGGGAAATAACAGACTTGTGACCCTGACGTTACTGCTGGGCAAATGGTAGAGACTATTATAAAGTACAAAATTACAGAGCACATTTAAAAGCATGGATTAATGAGATAAAGTCAACATAGATTTAGTGAAGGGAAATCTTGCCTCACCAATCTACTATGTTTCTTTGAAGGGGTGAACGAACATGTAGATAAAGGTGAGCTGGTCAACATTGTGTATCTGGATATTCAAAAGACATTGAATATCCAGATAAAGTACTTCATGGACAAAGTACTTCATGAAAGACTTCTGAGGAAATTGGAAAGTCCTGGGATAGGAGGTAGTGTTCTATTATGGATTAAAAAAACTGGTTAAAGGATAGAAAACAGAGAGTAGGGTTAAATGGTCAGTATTCTCAATGGAGAAGGGTAGAAAGTAAGGTCCCACAGGGGTATGTGTTGGGACTGCTGCCTTTTAACATATTTATAAATGATCTAGATATGGAAACAACTAGTGAGGTAATTAAATTTGTTGATGACACAAAGTTATTCAAAGTAGTTAAACTGCAAGAGGATTGTGAAAAATTGCAAGATGACCTTAAGAGACTGGAAAACTGGGCATTCAAATGGCAGTTTATGTTTAATGTGAGCAAGTGCAAAGTGACGCATGTAGGAAAGAGGAACCTGAACTATAGCTACGTGATGCAAGGTTCCACGTTAGGAGTCACCGACCAGGAAAAGGATCTAGGAGTCATCACTGACGATACTTTGAAACCGTCTGCTCAGTATGCAGCGGAAGCAAAGAAAGCAAATAGAATGTAGGTGTTATTAGGAAAGGATTGGAAAATAAAAACGAGGGTGTTATAATACCTTTGTATAGCTCCATGGTGCGAACGCACCTTGAATACTGTGTGCAATTCTGGTCACCACATCTCAAAAAAGATATAGTGAAATTAGAAAAGGTAGTGAAGGGCGACGAAAATGATAAAGGGAATAGGACGACTTCCCTATGAGGAAAGGCTGAAATGGCTTGGGCTGTTCAGGTTGGAGAAAAGATGGCTGAGGGGAGATATGATAGAGGTATGTAAAATACTGAGTGGAGTGGAACGGATAGACATGAATCACTTGTTTACTTTTTCTAAAAGTACTAGGACTATGGGGCACGCAATGAAGCTACAAAGTAGTAAATTTAAAATGAATTGGAGAAAATATTTCTTCAATCTGTGTAATTAAAGTATGGAATTCACTGCCAGAGAATGTGGTAAAAGCAGTTAGCTTCTTTTTTTAGTTTGTATTATACTATTTTGGGATATTGCCAAGTACTTGTGATTTGATGGACCTTCGGTCTGTCCCAGTATGGCAACACATATGTACTTATGTAGTATATAGAGCGAGCCACCTGAAGGTTAGAATTAGGGGTCTCCCACTGAGCTGCAATAAGCTCCTGCATAGCGTCATGAATATGGAAAGATACAGGAGGTATCTTAGAACCTGACATAATAGATGGAGCAGGACAAGAGGACTGAGAAGCAGGGGAAGAAATGTTTAAAGCCTCCATAGATTTTGTGATCAACAGAGGCAACTCCGCTCTCAAACACAGCCTAGTTACAGTAGGATCATCACCCCCATCTGCCTCTGAGATGTTCAAGCCAGGGCATCAGCAGAACTAGGACAGTCAGAATACACAGATAAAACCTCCTCTGAGTCCTGAGGAGGAACATTCTCCAAATCCTGCGAAACGGAAAGTTTTCATTTCTTAGGAACCTGCTCCTCAAAAGCAACGTGAGAGGAAGAAGGAGAGGCACCTTGAGCTGACTTTAGTAAAAAGACCTGATGTAATAAAAGAACAAATTCAGACAAAAACGGCAGGGCAGAGACTTCTACCTCCACAAAATCAACATCCTGGGACATGGTAGAGGGCAAGGAACCCACTGACAAAATGGCTGCCAAAGCCTTGCGGAGCGCAGGAGCCATTGGTGCCGAGCTCTCCAAAACTGCCATCAGAGTGGGGCTGGATTGATCTCCTGGAAATGGAGTACTGATAGCCAAGGTGGCATATCCACAGAATTAAAGCAAAATGTGCAGGAACCGGTAGCAAAGAGCTTACCCCCCCAGTGTGTAAAAAATAGGTTCAGACATAGAGAATAATAAATATACCCACAGAAAACAGCCAGTCTCATAACCTCCAAGGCACTGAAGCCCCACAATCTTCCCACAGCATAAGCGCTCTCAAAAAGAGCTGAGTGGCTTTGTTTGTTTTTTAGCTAGAAGCAGGAGAAAAAGAGAAGGAGAAGAAGTAGAAAATGGAAATTGGGGAGCAGGGAGGGACCTAGGTTTACACCTGAGGCACAGGATAGGAGGCCACACAGAAGTCATTACAGGGCACAAAAGCTGCTATCCCGCCTGTGGAGATACAGAATACTGGCTTGGTTGCTAAGCACATGAGCTTATGAGGCACAACTCATTAGCATTCTCTACCTCCACCTGCTGGCGGACAGTCACAACTCATTTGTCTGGACTGATCCTTGGGTTGTAATGGAAGTAAATTATTACAAAAGACTTGCCTTTTTTCTAAGGTTTTCTCAACCAAGTAACAAAAGCTAATAGGTATGATTTAACTGTTTCATTCATAGCAGTGCTGGATTCCAGTTCCATTGACAGACTCCAGTGTCTCATATTTCCGAAGTATTTTACCTACTCCCCTTCTTTCCTTTATAATTCTAATTCATTCTGACTGTTTTTCTTCCTTTTTGTGTAGTATTTTGTTTAACACTTTTCTTTTACTGATTTCCCTTTACCATTATTTTAAATTTGTAAACCACCTAACTGCTCACATGATTGCTGACATATCAAATAAAACTGACCTTGACATCTGATCTCCATCCTTGCAAACTCTGCTATTGACTTGTGGTAAATCCCATCACTGGCCTAAAAACACTTTCCAAATATGTGTGAAATCTTAAAGGTTTAATAGACAAAATACTTTTTTACTTATTTGAAATTAAAGACCATCAATCCTGAAAGATAATACTGAATTTGAAGTACAACAGTCCCTGTCGATGGTGGCCTGTGTTTTGCTTATCACTGTTTCAGAGAGTAAGGACAATTTAACAATTTCAAAAGACATTTGATACAAAATAAATCACCTTTAATTTTCAGATAAGTAAAATTTGTTAAAAATTATTATTTTTTTTTTGCATATTAAAAGTTTAAGATTTCACACAGATGTGGAAGGACTTTTATGCAGGTGATGTGATATACCTTGTCAATAGCAGAGTTTGCAAGAATGAGGGTTCTAAGGCTTTTTTCTTCCAGTTTTCTAACTAGCGTATACGCAGATGATAGCGCTACAACAGCGCGGGGTTTACTGCACCTATGATCAGTGATAATTGCATGCAAATTTAACCATGCAATTCTCTCTTATCATGGGGTAGAAGTGAGAAAAGCTACGAGAATGGTATGGGATTTGCGTTACAAAACGTATGAGGAGAGACTTGTTGACCTGAACATGTATACCCTGGAGGAAAGGAGAAACAGGGGTGATATGATACAGACGTTCAAATATTTGAAAGGTATTAATCTGCAAATGAACCTTTTCCGGAGAGGGGAAGGCAGTAGAACTAGAGGACATGAAATGAGATTGAAGGGGGGCAGACTCAAGAAAAATGTCAGGAAGTATTTTTTCACGGCGAGAGTGGTGGATGCTTGGAATGCCTTTCCGCGGGAGGTGGTGGAGAGGAAAACGGTAACGGAATTCAAACATGCGTGGGATAAACATAAAAGAATCCTCCTCAGAAGGAAGGGATCCCCAGAAGCTTAGCCGGCGGTGGGAGGCAGGGCTGGTGGTTGGGAGGTGGGGATAGTGCTGGGCAGACTTATACGGTCTGTGCCAGAGCCGGTGGTGGGTGGCGGGGCGGGTGGTTGGGAGGCGGGGATAGTGCTGGGCAGACTTATATGGTCTGTGCCCTGAAAAAGACAGGTACAAATCAAGGTAAGGTATACACAAAAAATGGCACATGTGAGTTTATCTTGTTGGGCACACTGGTTGGACCGTGCAGGTCTTCTTCTGAAGTCATCTACTATGTTACTATGTAAGTGTGGGAGGATTGTGTGTGAACATGTGCTTAGGCACACTTCCTCCCGCACTTGTTTGACAGGTCTGGGCTATCAAAAGCCCAGACCTGTCAAACACAGGGGCTGGAGGTCCATGGGACCACCAGACCCCAACTACCCCCACCACGAGCCAAGTGAAACGGGGGCTGGAGGTCCGGTGGACATCCGGTCCCCACTCCCCCGACAGGTTCAGGAGGGCCTGGAGATCTGGTGGGTCTCTAGCCCCCCTAACCCCCCCCCCCCCCAGCATCCCTCAGATGTCCCTGGTGGCCCAGTGGGTCAACCCCCCCCCCCCCCCCACCTGGTGGTGTAGCAGCCCTTCCCCACCCCCCTACCTTCAGTTGGAGGTGGCTTCCCTCCTCTTCCTGTGGCACCGCCTGGAAAATGGTGGCACCTAGCCCTGCCTAGCGCATCCTGGGATGTGCTAGGCAGGGCTTCACACCAAATAAGGGAGAAACTCCCTTATATGGTGTGAAGCCCTGTCCAGCGCATCCCAGGATGCACTGGGCAGGGCCGGGCACCGCTGTTTTCCAGGTGGCGCCGATGGGCCACCAGGGACATCTGAGGGATATTGGTGAGGGGGATTAGAGACCCACTGGATCTCCAGCCCCCCTGAACCTGTGTCGGGGGGGGGGGGGGGGGGGGAGGTCAAGTCAAGATTCCTGCGGGGGGCTGCTGCATTCGGGAGAATGGGGGCCTGCTAGCATGCAAATGCATGGTGGACAGGGCTCACCATTTCTCCCCAATTGTCTGCAAACCATAACGCCAGCTCTGAGCTGGCGTAAGGTTTGCCGCAGCCAGTGAACCAATCTTTGGCATGCTGATCACTGATCATTGGGGATGAGTAGATTTAGCATGCATTTGCATGCTACTTGTGCTAAGAGCCTTGTTTTGCATGCTAGTTGCATTCAGAGCCCGCGAGTGCATTTGTTTCACGCACTCGGGGGCTCTGATCATGGGGCGGTACAAACACAGACGCTAGTATGGCGCTAACAGCCTCTAGCGCCTGCGTTTGCTTCTGATCATCGGCCCATTAACGTACTGATGCATAGTACACATCTTTTTTGTATAGTGGATTTGTTTTGTTTGAGTGCTGTAGAGTTATATTCCATTCTTTACACATTGTTTGATACCTACTGAACCAACCTGAAAATTATACAAAATCAGTGTATATGAATTTTTCAGATTGCACAGTTCCCTTCCTTGCAATCTACTTTTGAGATTTTTGTTTTGAAAAGCTATATAAAACATCCCGGGTTTAATTTGAAGACAAAAAGGAAGTGGAATTGTGGAGCCAGGGGCAGGAGCAACAGCAGAAGAAGGGCTGTACTGGGAACAAAGAGGCTGTTCTCTGCTCCAGACTCACCCCTTTCCTTCCTCTTCACTGCAGGATGCCTGGAAAACAAAACCCCTGGAGTCTGAGAAGGAGGAACTGTGTTCTATCTAGACTGATCCCCAAGAAATTAAAAACCATGTGTAATTTTGATGTTGGTCCAAGAAAACAAAACAAAAAAACAACCTTCAAAGAATCTAGTTTTCTCCAGCATAACTACAGCTACTGTCAAAAAAAAATGTTGAGTATTATATTAAGCCTCTTTTTCAGCTTTTGAAAATCTGAGTCAATTAGAAGCCTCCTAAATGAGGGCAATGTCAGTGAATATGTGCAGATCTGAACCTTTATCTACATACTTACCTGTGAGCGTTGTTGAACTGCTGATGTTGCTAACAGTTGAAGATGGTGTTGCTGACCCAATATCTCCATCTAGTTTCAGCTCTCGTTCCACAGTCTGTTCTGGGATTGACTGGGATGTCCCTTCCCGTAACTCAAATGTAGATGGCACGGCCAAATCTTGTTGCTTCTTCTGGGTACCTCCCTCATCCTCGGTTGAGATGGCAAACCGGGGCATATCAACCAATGCTGAGCAGCGTCGCCGGGCAGTTAAAGGAGGGCTAGAGTCACTCTCTGTATGTGATGATTCAGAGACAGACAATCGTTTGCGCAGACTGGAGAAAAAGAGAACAATGTTTCAATCAACAATTTGTTGCTACCTATAATATAATGCAATTGACCACAATGGGAGCTTTTGGCAGAAAATCTACAGCAAACATCTATTTAACAAAATTAAAAGAATTTCATTCACGCCAATAAGCTAGAACCAATTGCCTATCACACATTAAAGACATCTCTAGTGGACTTCAAAGCACACCAGTGATTTCTATTTTATCCAAATACACTTGCTTCCAGTTTAGTTCCTTAATTTCACACTAAAAACAAATTCACACTTTTTTAGGGGGTGAGGGAGAAGGCAGAAGTTTCCTCCTAGAACTTTGGGGCTTGCAGCTTAATCAGATGTAGCCTCTAGAAGGCTATCGTACCATGAACCTTCATTCAGATCTATCCAGGGATTTTCTGCTCAATTTTACATCCTCCCACCAATTCATTTAGCCTAATCTATTCTGTGACCGTTCTCAGCCAAGATCTATATATCAAAGCTCCTTTTATACAACCATGGATCTTGAAATTTTAACCTGTAACCTTCTGGAAGTCATTTTAGTAATATCTACATATGGAGATAGTAGCAGTTATACATGTTGACTACATAAACATGTAAGTGGTAATTTCAGAAAGCTGCTATTTCCATGTGTAGATGAAAATACAAGTACAGTTAATAAATTTTGTTGCCGGCTATTGTACCTACTCTGAAACACATACCAGTACTGGTGCCAGAAACCTGCTCATTTGTAACTGGGGTCTCCACCAGTGTTAATCTCTAAGGTGTCTAACACCACCTCAAACATACTATAAAAGGAGTTATGTCACTCAGCTTCTTAATTAGCTTTTTACAATGCATCACATATACCTGGAAAGTTCCAGCAAATAAAAGTGTACAATGAACAATTAGTGCCTACACATGTAAAGCCATGAGCAATTCACTCTTGCCTGATACTTAGGTTTCTGAAACTGATGCTCTAGTTGTACACACTAGAAAATACATGTGCACAGTCCTACATGCCATTATATGCATTTAAAAAAAAGGTTCCATGTTTGGCTGAACGTTCTGGTCTGGACATCCTAATTCTCTCACAATTATATGTAAAGTGAGGCTGTCTCACAACCAGAGACTGTTTTGTTATCAATGGTACATCCTGAACCTTGGAAGCTGTATGGCCAGAAAGCAATACTGACCAGCAAACAGAACAAAATGCTTCAGATCAATCTCAATTAAGATGAACCTTTTGAAACTGGAATGACTCATTACACAACACACTATAATGGCAAACCCTAGCCACTTTATATGAATTTTGGAGGCTTTATTAGTAGACTCATAATGGAATCACACAGAACTCAGAAAGAACTGAGCACAAATATAAAACGAGGGTAGTGCTGCTGGGTCAATCCAATACATAGTCCAGTGGTTCCCAAACCTGGTCCTGAAGACACCCTAGCCAGCCAGGTTTTCAGGATATCCACAATAAATATTCATGAGAGAGATCTGATTTGACTGGGGAGCTGGTTGGACTTTATTTATTACATTTGTATCCCACATTTTCCCGCATAGCAGTAGGCTCAATGTGGCTTACAGGTTCCGGAGAGGAGAGTACCAACTCTGGGAATATATACAGAGTGGAAAATAGAGTAACAGTAGGTGAAAGGAAGCTGATAAGGTTCCGGAAAAGAGAATACAAATCTGGGACGAATATATACAGAAAGTAATCCCAATGAGGTTGATAAGTCTCTGGGGATGAGACTACAGCTTCTAGTGAGCAATACAGAATAGGATAAGGGTAAAAGTACACTTAATTATAACTGGAGTGGTAAAATTCATACAGTTTGAAGTAATAGGATTATGTGGAAGGGGTATTGTTCATTTCTTAGATCGAAAGATGTGATGCATTGTTCATGAATTAGTTTGGGTCTGCTGGGTAGGCTTTCCGGAAGAGGTGAGTCTTGAGGTCTTTAGGCTCACGTTGTTGAGAACGAACGTGCTGGGACTGTGCATGCTGAGGCTGTCAAGAAGTAACATACCTACGCTTCTGAGAGTAGAAGGGAGCTCACTTCATCTTGCCTGAAAACCTCCTGGATGAGAAGGCTGCAAAAGGTGTCCAGTGGGAGAGAGTATTGATGGTGTCAGTATGCTTATTTATGAGGTCAGCGATCTCCTCCACCTTCTCTCCAAAAAGGTTATCCCCCTGGCACATAGCATCCGTTAATCTCTGCTGGACCACAAAGTCCAAGTCAGAGCCACACAGCCATGAGAGTCTTCACATTATTATACTCTGGGCAGAGATACTGAATGCCACATCAAAAGTGTTAAGTGCTCTTAGCCAAAAATTTACAACATGCCTTCTGCTTCTTGGCCAGCTGGCGAAGAGATTTAGCCTGCTCTGGTGGGAGAGTCTGCCAAATCAGATATACTGTGCACCAAGTTCTGCAAGTAACTCATGTAGAGCTGGTATGATTGTATACAGGAGATAAGAATAGAGGTGATGTACTTCAGTTGCTAGCACATAGTACGGTTAGCACAACTAAAAGATAAGTGGTCGCTTTGTCACTTAACAACTATTTTCAAAGAGTTTTGGAATGTATTCTATGAGCACTCTGACAGATGATTAAAGCTATTGACCTGAAACAGCATAGGCTATAAGAAGTGTTATAGCTGTTTTCATTGATGGCTGATGCCATTGTGCCTCTTTTTCTGAACATTGTATGTTATGAACAGTGTTAAATTTTAAGGATTTGAGGGTCGGGTCACACTGATTATACTTCCCGCTGTGTTCTTTCATTGTTATATTGTGGAGATTATGCATTTTAGCAATTTACCCTTTTTACTTCAAAGATAATATTTTGAGCATACCAGGTAACAGAAAAGCAGATTTGCTTTTTGCTTACATTTCAGGGGATCCGATCATCCAGGAGCGGTCACGGTGTTTCAGGCTACTGAGACTATCCAGTTTATCTTCTTTTTCTTCACTTAGGCTGCGTTTCGTTGGTGGAGGAGTTTTCCTTTCTTCATTTAGGGAAAGACGTTCCATACTACTATAAACCTGTGTGTGCAATAAGAGCAGCAGCTAAGGTCTCGCTGTCCACAGCACATAGAAAATAATAACACAATATACAAATTTACACACAATTTATTTAGTACATAAGTAATGCCACACTGGGAAAAGACCAAGGGTCCATCGAGCCAGCATCCTGTCCACAACAGCGGTCAATCCAGGCCAAGGGCACCTGGCGAGCTTCCCAAAAAGTTCAATATCCCACTGAAATGCATTATGGGAAGACAATGTGTAGGAAAGAGAACATGTTAAATGTATTATTGGCTGGGAAAGCTGGTGTCTATAAACTATGAATTTACTTTGTTTATACAATTTGTACAGAATCAATTTTAAAAAGTGGCATAATTCATCCATCACCAAACACTGTTAAAAAAAATTAAAAGTTACGATTTTATTCCAATATAGAGAATCTGAATTTTAGATTTAGGGGCCCTTTTACTAAAGTGCAGGAGGTTTTGCAGATAATATTACTGTTAAAAGTGCAGCAACTGAAAAACTTTTGCGGTAAGTGCAGGGAGTGTGTTCAGCATTTGCCCTGCATTACCACACAGAGCAGACACTTACTGTGTTACACGCAGGTACAGATAACATGATGCAGGGGCAGAAGGAAATATAGAGGTCTGGGGCAGTGGTACTGTTCTCCCATCAGCTAAATCCTGTCTCACGTTATTGTTTACAGAATAATGTTTAAAACTCAGCATCTTAAAATAAGTTCAATGTTCTTTTACAGAGGATTATAGACCATTTTGTTATAGGAATTTTGTAGTACCTAGGGATTATCAAAGTGTTATCTAGATCCGCAACACTCTCCTTCTTCCAACCTTGTGGAGTAATCTCAGTGGCACCGACTGTCAGGGAGGGTGGAATAATGCTCTTAAGAGTCAGAGTGACCTCGGATACACAGCTTTTCACAGTTCTCAGCAAAATTGCTGCTATATTACACAGAATGCTGAAGTCAGGGCTTTCAGAAAGATTCAGCCCTTAGCAAAAGTATAGAAAAGTTTGAGCCTTATAACTATGCAGTTCATAAGTCATAAATGACCTGTCAGTGGTCAGAAAAGAGCACATCAATTCAAATACTAATCCGATGCGATGCACTACCGTTTTCCGAGGAAGTCACCGTGGAAAACCGAACGGGAGATCTGCATCAGGCCTCCCTCCTTCCCAGCACCAGGCATCCCTGCATCCCTCCCAGCACCAGACATCCCTCCCTCCCTCCCTCCCTCCCAGGACCAGGCAGGCCCGCCGAGCACCAGGCAGGCCGGCCGCTAGCCCTCCGTCCCAGCACCAGGCCGCCTGCCCTTCTTCCCTCCCAGCACCAGGGCCTCCCTCTGAAATTTAAAAGTCATACCTGGTCGGGGTTAAGGCAGCGTCGGCAGCGGCAGTGAAAAGCGTGCTGGCTCGGTGCGCTTTCAGCCTTCCCTTCTGTCTCTTAAGCTCTGGTCTCGCCCTTGCGGAAACAGGAAATGAAGGCGGGACCAGAGCTTGAGAGACAGAAGGGAAGGCTGAAGGCGCGCTGGGCCAGCGCTTTTCGCTGGCGCTGCCGACGCCACCTTAACCCCGAGCAGGTATGACTTTTATTCGGAGGGGGGCTGGAACTGGCTGAGATGATGGCACGCGTGCCAACAGAGAGGGCCCTCTCTGGCACGCGTGCCACAGGTTCGCCATCACTGGCCTAGAGTGTAAATTTTAAAGGGCTTCAATGTTAGCTTCAGAACTTTTAGTACAAGAACAGTGCTGGGCAAACTTCTACAGTCTGTGTCCTGAGAATGACAAGGACAAATCAAACTCATAAGTAATGCCACACTGGGAAAAGACCAAGGGTCCATCGAGCCCAGCATCCTGTCCATGACAGCGGCCAATCCAGGCCAAGGGCACCTGGCGAGCTTCCCAAACGTACAAACATTCTATACATGTTATTCCCGGAATTGTTGATTTTTCCCAAGTCCATTTAGTAAACGGTTTATGGACTTGTCCTTTAGGAAACCGTCTAACCCCCTTTTAAATTCTGCCAAGCTAACCGCCTTCACCACGTTCTCCAGCAACGAATTCCAGAGTTTAATTACGCGTTGGGTGAAGAAACTTTTTCTCTGATTTGTTTTAAATTAACTACACTGTAGTTTCATCGAAAGCCCCCTAGTCCTAGTATTTTTGGAAAGCGTGAACAGATGCTTCACATCCACCTGTTCCACTCCTCTCATTATTTTATATACCTCTATCATGTCTCCCCTCAGCCGTCTCTTCTCCAAGCTGAAAAGCCCTAGCCTCCTTAGTCTTTCTTCATAGGGAAGTCGTCCCATCCCCGCTATCATTTTCGTTGCCCTTCGCTGCACCTTTTCCAATTCTACTATATCTTTCTTGAGATGCGGCGACCAGAATTGAACACAATACTCAAGGTGTGGTCGCACCATGGAGCGATATAATGGCATTATAACATCCTCACCTGTTTTCCATACCTTTCCTAATAATACCCAACATTCTATTCGCTTTCCGAGCCGCAGCAGCACACTGAGCAGAAGGTTTCAGTGTATTATCGACGACGACACCCAGATCCCTTTCTTGGTCCGTAACTCCTAACGCGGAACCTTGCATGACGTAGCTATAATTCGGGTTCTTTTTCCCCACATGCATCACCTTGCACTTGCTCACATTAAACACCATCTGCCATTTAGATGCCCAGCCTCCCAGTCTCGTAAGGTCCTTCTGTAATTTTTCACAATCCTGTCGTGAGTTAACGACTTTGAATAACGTTGTGTCATCAGCAAATTTAATTACCTCGCTAGTTACTCTCATCTCTAAATCATTTATAAATATATTAAAAAGCAGCGGTCCTAGCACTGACCCCTGAGGAACCCCACTAACTACCCTTCTCCATTGTGAATACTGCCCATTTAACCCCACTCTCTGTTTCCTATCCTTCAACCAGTTTTTAATCCACAATAGGACGTTTCCTCCTATCCCATGACCCTCCAATTTCCTCTATAGCCTTTCATGAGGTACCTTGTCAAACGCCTTTTGAAAATCCAGATACACAATATCAACTGGCTCCCCTTTGTCCACATGTTTGTTTACTCCTTCAAAGAATTGAAGTAAATTGGTCAGGCAAGGTTTCCCCACACGAAAGCCGTGCTGACTCGGTCTCAGTAATCCATGTCCTTGGATGTGCTCTGTAATTTTTCTTTTATTTTTTTTTAATAAAGTTTTTATTATTTTCAAAGTATCACAAAAGCCTTGCCAATCCCTATAAACCATACATAGAGCATAAAATACAACTGTTTGTAATTTTGCTTTTAATAATAGCCTCTACCATTTTCCCAGGCACCGACGTCAGACTCACCAGTCTATAATTTCCTGGATCTCCCCTGGAACCTTTTTTAAAAATGGGCGTTACATTGGCCACCCTCCAATCTTCCGGTACCACGCTCGATTTTAAGGATAAATTGCATATCACTAGCAGTAGCTCCGCAAGCTCATTTTTCAGTTCTATTAGTACTCTAGGATGAATACCATCCGGTCCAGGAGATTTGCTACTCTTCAGTTTGCTGAACTGCCCCATTACGTCCTCCAGGTTTACCGTGAAGTCAGTAAGTTTCTCCAACTCATCCGCTTGAAATATCATTTCCGACACTGGTATCCCACCCAAATCTTCCTCGGTGAAGACCGAAGCAAAGAATTCATTCAATCTCTCCGCTACGTCTTTGTCTTCCTTGATCGCCCCTTTTACCCTCGGTCATCCAGCAGCCCAACCGATTCTTTTGCCAGCTTCCTGCTTTTAATATACCAAAAAAATTTTTTACTATGCTTTTTTGCCTCTAACGCTATCTTTTTTCGTAATCCCTCTTGGCCTTCTTTATCTGCGCCTTGCATTTGCTTTGACACTCCTTATGCTGCTTCTTGTTATTTTCAGACAGTTCCTTCTTCCATTTTCTGAAGGCATTTCTTTTAGCCCTAATAGCTTCCTTCACCTCACTTTTCAACCAGGCCGGCTGTCTTTTGGAGTTCCGTCTTTCTTTTCTAATTAGTGGAATATGTTTGGCCTGGGCCTCCAGGATGGTATTTTTGAACAGCGTCCATGCCTGTTATACAGTTTTTACCCTCTTAGTTGTCCCCCTAAGTTTTTTTTCCACCGTTCTTCTCATTTTATCATAGTCTCCTTTTTTAAAGTTAAACGCTAATGTATTTGACTTCCTGTGTATAGTTACTTCAAGGTTGATATCAAAACCGATCATATTATGATCACTGTTATCAAGCGGCCCCAGTACCATAACATCCCTCAAAAGATCATGCGCTCCACTAAGGACCAAGTCTAGAATTTTTCCTTCTCTCGTCAGCTCCTGCACCAGCTGCTCCATAAAGCTGTCCTTAATTTCATCAAGAAATTGTACCTCTCTAGCGTGTCCCGATGTTACATTTACCCAGTCTATATTTAGATAATTGAAGTCACCCATTATTATCACATTGCCTATTTTGTTTGCGTCTCTGATTTCTTTTATCATTTCTGCGTCTACTACTACTACTACTTAACATTTCTAAAGCACTACTAGAGTTACGCAGCACTGCACAGTTTAACAAAGAAGGATAGTCCCTGCTCAAAGGAGCTTACAATCTAAAGGACGAAATGTAAAGTTGGGGTAGTCTAGATATCCTGAATGGAGGTATAATGGTTATGTGCCAAAGGCGACATTGAAGAGGTGGGCTTTGAGTAAGGATTTGAAGATGGGCAGCGAGGGGGCTTGGCGTATGGGCTCAGGGAGTTTATTCCGCGCATAGGGTGAGGCGAGGCAGAAAGGGCGGAGTCTGGAGTTGGCGGTGGTGGAGAAGGGTACTGAGAGGAGGGATTTGTCCTGTGAGCGGAGGTTACGGGTAGGAGCGTAAGGGGAGATGAGGGAAGAGAGGTAATGAGGGGCTGCAGATCGAGTGCATTTGTAGGTAAGTAGGAGAAGCTTGAACTGTATGCGGTACTTGATCGGAAGCCAGTGAACTGACTTGAGGAGAGGGGTGATATGGGCATATCGGTCCTGACAGAAGATAAAATGTGCAGCAGAGTTCTGAATGGATTGAAGGGGGGATAGATGGCTAAGTGGGAGGCCAGTGAGGAGTAGGTTGCAGTAGTCAAGGCGAGAGGTAATGAGAGAGTGGACGAGTGTTCGGGTGGTATGCTCAGAGAGGAAAGGGCAAATTTTGCTGATGTTATAGAGAAAGAAGCGACAGGTCTTGGCTATCTGCTGGATATGCGCGGAGAAGGAGAGGGAGGAGTCGAAGCTGACACCGAGGTTGCGGGCAGATGAGACGGGGAGGATGAGGGTGTTATCAACAGAGATAGAGAGAGGAGGGAGAGGAGAAGTGGGTTTGGGTGGAAAGACAATAAGCTCGGTCTTAGCCATGTTCAGTTTCAGGTGGCGGTTGGACATTCAGGCAGCAATGTCAGATAGGCAGGCCGATACTTTGGCCTGGGTTTCCGCAGTGATGTCTGGTGTGGAGAGGTAAAGCTGGGTGTCGTCAGCATAAAGATGATATTGGAAACCATGGGATGAGATCAGCGAACCCAGGTAAGAGGTGTAGATTGAAAAAAGAAGGGGTCCAAGGACAGATCCCTGAGGAACTCCAACAGAGAGCGGGATGGGAGTGAGGAAGATCCTTGAGAATGTACACTGACGGTGCGATGGGAGAGATAAGAGGAGAACCAGGAGAGGACAGAGCCCTGGAATCCAAATGAGGACAGTGTGGCAAGAAGTTGTGATTGACAGTGTCAAAAGCGGCGGATAGGTCGAGGAGGATGAGGATGGAGTAATGACCTTTGGAATTGGCAAGGAACAGGTCATTACAGACTTTAGATAGTGCCGTTTCTGTCGAGTGTAAAGGGCGAAAGCCGGATTGAAGCGGATCAAGGATGGCATGAGAGGAGAGAAAATCAAGGCAACGGCTGTGAATGGCGCGTTCAAGTATCTTGGAGAGGAAGGGTAGGAGGGAGATGGGGCGGTAGTTGGAAGGACAGATAGGGTCTAGTGATGGTTTTTTGAGAAGTGGTGTGACTACAGCATGCTTGAAGGTGTCAGGGACAGTTGCAGTGGAGAGAGAGAGGTTGGGGATATGACAGATAGGGGGGGTGACAGTAGGAGAGATGGTGTTTAGTAAGTTGGTGGGGATGGGATCAGAGGAACAGGTGGTGCATTTCGAGGAGGAAAGAAGGTGGGCAGTTTCCTCCTCGGTGATATCAGGAAAAGAGGAGAAGGAGGCCTGAGTTGGTTGGTTGAGGGAGTGGGTTAAAGGATGAAGAGGAGGAGGTGGCTTGGTAGTGAATTCAAGGTTCATCTTCTGCACCTTGTCACGGAAGTAGTCAGCTAGTGATTGAGAAGAGAGTGAGGGGGGATGGGAGCAGAGGGCACTTTGAGGAGGGAGTTAAGGGTGGCGAAGAGACGACGAGGGTTGGAGCCGAGAGAATTAGTGTAATAGCCCTGTTTGGCAAGGAATAGGGAGGACTGGAAGGAGGATAGCATGAATTTGTAATGAATGAAGTCGGTATGGGTGCGAGATTTCCTCCAGAGGCGTTCGGCAGATCGGGCGCAGGAGCGAAGGTATCGGATGCAAGGGGTCAGCCAGGGCTGGGGATTAGTACGCCTTGTGGGTCGGGAGATGGATGGTGCAAGTGTGTCCAGAGCAGTGGAGAGAGTGGCATTGTAAGCAGAGACAGCCTTGTCGACAGACTCCGAGGACATGATGGAAGGGAGGAGATTAGAGATACAAGAGGATAAGGTGGGAGGGTCGACAGCCTGGAGATTCCTGAAAGTAGTGGTTAGTGTTAGGCGGGACTGAGGGGGAGGGTGATGAAGTGTGATCAGGTGATGATCTGAGAGAGGAACAGCAGAGGTGCAGAAATTGGAGGGTGAGCAGGTAGAGGAGAGGACGAGGTCAAGACAATGGCCAGTTTTGTGAGTAGGGGTGGTGGAGCTCAGCTGGAGGTTGAAGGAGGATGTCAGAGTGAGGAACTGAGAAGCGTAGGAGTCGGATGGGTCATCAGCGTGTATGTTAAAGTCTCCAAGAATGAGGGACGGAGATGAGGGTTCAAGAAAAACGGAGAGCCAGGCATCAAAGTCGGTAAGGAAGGAAGGGAGGGACTTATCGGGGGAGGCGGTAAATGACTGCAACTCATCCTGGCGAGGCAGATGGTAGTACACTCCTGTCACCGTCCTTTTCCCTTTTATACATGGAATTTCAACCCACAATGATTCAAGGGTCTGATCTGTGTCCTGCTGAATTTGTAATCTATCTGAGTTAAGGCTCTCGTTAATATACAATGCTACTACGATATAATTTGTACCCCAATATGACAGTGTCCCACTGGTTATCCTCCTTCCACCAGGTCTCAGTAATGCCTATTATATCCAATTTTTCATTTAGTGCAATATATTCCAACTCTCCCATCTTATTTCTTAGACTCCTAGCATTTACATATAGACATTTCAAAGTATGTTTGTTGTTCCTATTTGCATGATGCTTAGTACTGGACACTACTGATTCGCCATCTTTTGTCTGATCTTTAGTTGTATTTAAGGGCACCTGGCCTACCACGGTCTGTTGTGCAACCTCACTATCCAGAAAAGTGAATGATACATACCTGTAGCAGGTGTTCTCCGAGGACAGCAGGCTGATTGTTCTCACGACTGGGTGACGTCCGCGGCAGCCCCCACCAACCGGAAAAAGCTTCGCGGGCGGTCCGCACGCAGGGCACACCCACCGCGCATGCGCGGCCGTCTTCCCGCCCGTGCGCGACCGTTCCCGCCAGTTGAATGACAAGCAAAAATGATGAAAACGCAACTCCAAAGGGGAGGAGGGAGGGTAGGTGAGAACAATCAGCCTGCTGTCCTCGGAGAACACCTGCTACAGGTATGTATCATTCACTTTCTCCGAGGACAAGCAGGCTGCTTGTTCTCACGACTGGAGTATCCCTAGCTCTCAGGCTCACTCAAAACAAGAACCCAGGTCAATTGAACCTCGCAACGGCGAGGATACAACAGAAAATTGACCTACGAAGAACAACTAACTGAGAGTGCAGCCTGACCAGAATAAATGCGGGTCCTGGAGGGTGGAGTTGGATTTACACCCCAAACAGATTCTGCAGCACCGACTGCCCGAACTGACTGACGCGTCGGGTATCCTGCTGGAGGCAGTAATGTGATGTGAATGTGTGGACAGATGACCACGTCGCAGCCTTGCAAATCTCTTCAATAGTGGCTGACTTCAAGTGGGCCACTGACGCTGCCATGGCTCTAACACTATGAGCCGTGACATGACCCTCAAGAGCCAGCCCAGCCTGGGCGTAAGTGAAGGAAATGCAATCTGCTAGCCAATTGGAGATGGTGCGTTTCCCGACAGCGACCCCTAGCCTGTTAGGGTCGAAAGAAACAAACAATTGGGCGGACTGTCTGTGGGGCTGTGTCCGCTCCAAGTAGAAGGCCAATGCTCTCTTGCAGTCCAATGTGTGCAACTGACGTTCAGCAGGGCGGGTATGCGGCCTGGGGAAGAATGTTGGCAAGACAATTGACTGGTTAAGATGGAACTCCGACACCACCTTCAGCAGGAACTTTGGGTGGGTGCGGAGCACTACTCTGTTGTGATGAAATTTGGTATATGGAGCATGAGCTACCAGGGCTTGAAGCTCACTGACCCTACGAGCTGAAGTAACTGCCACCAAGAAAATGACCTTCCAGGTCAAGTACTTCAGATGGCAGGTATTCAGTGGCTCAAAAGGAGGTTTCATCAGCTGGGTGAGGACGACGTTGAGATCCCATGACACTGCAGGAGGCTTGATAGGGGGCTTTGACAGAAGCAAGCCTCTCATGAATCGAACGACTAAAGGATCTCCAGAGATGGCTTTACCTTCCACACGATAATGGTAAGCACTAATCGCACTAAGGTGATTCCTTACTGAGTTGGTCTTGAGGCCAGACTCTGATAAGTGCAGAAGGTATTCAAGCAGGTTCTGTGCAGGGCAAGAACGAGGTTCTAAGGCCTTGCTCTCACACCAAACGACAAACCTCCTCCACTTGAAAAGGTAACTCTTATTAGTGGAATCCTTCCTAGAGGCAAGCAAGACACGGGAGACACCCTCCGACAGACCCAACGCAGTGGTCTACGCCCTCAACATCCAGGCCGTGAGAGCCAGAGACTGAAGGTTGGGGTGCAGAAGCGCTCTGTCGTTCTGCGAAATGAGAGTCGGAAAACACTCCAATCTCCACGGTTCTTCTGAGGACAACTCCAGAAGAAGAGGGAACCAGATCTGACGGGGTCAAAAGGGCGCGATCAGAATCATGGTGCCGCGGTCTTGCTTGAGCTTCAGTAAGGTCTTCCCCACCAAAGGTATGGGAGGATAAGCATACAGGAGGCCGGTCCCCCAATGAAGGAGAAAGGCATCCGACGCTAGCCTGCCGTGTGCCTGAAGTCTGGAACAGAACAGAGGCAGCTTGTGGTTGGTCTGAGAGGCGAAAAGGTCCACCGAGGGGGTGCCCCACGCTCGGAAGATCTTGCGTACCACTCTGGAATGAAGCGACCACTCGTGCGGTTGCATGACTCTGCTCAGTCTGTCGGCCAAACTGTTGTTTACACCTGCCAGGTATGTGGCTTGGAGGAGCATGCCGAAGTGGCAAGCCCAACGCCACATCCCGACGGCTTCCTGACACAAGGGGCGAGATCCGGTGCCCCCCTGCTTGTTGGTGTAATACATTGCAACCTGATTGTCTGTCCGAATTTGGATAATCTGGCAGGACAGCCAATCTCTGAACGCCTTCAGTGCGTTCCAGATCGCTCGGAGCTCCAGGAGGTTGATTTGCAGATCCTTTTCCTGGAGGGACCACAGACCCTGGGTGTGAAGCCCATCGACATGAGCTCCCCACCCCAGGCGAGATGCATCCGTCGTCAGCACTTTCGTGGGCTGTGGAATTTGGAATGGACGTCCCAGGGTCAAATTGGTCCGAATGGTCCACCAGAGCAGTGAAGTGTGGCAACTGGTGGAGAGGCGGATGACATCTTCTAGATTCCCGGTGGCTTGGAACCACTGGGAAGCTAGGGTCCATTGAGCAGATCTCATGTGAAGACGAGCCATGGGAGTCACATGGACTGTGGAGGCCATATGACCCAGAAGTCTCAACATCTGCCGAGCTGTGACCTGCTGAGACGCTCTGGTCTGCGAAGCCAGGGGCAGGAGGTTGTAATACTTTCAGGTCCTTCATTTTTTTTTTAAAAAGTGTCCTATCTACCCTGTGTACAAATGCCCGGCATTCAGATTGTGTTCCTCTCGTAAATTTTCATTTCTTTCATTCATTCAGAACTTGCCCCCCCCCCCCCCCCCCCCCGAACACTTTTGGTTCCTTCAGTCTTTTAAAACTCTCCTATGTACCCTGTGTGCTAATGGCCAGCATTGAGATTGTTTTCCTGTCCCAAATTTGCATGTCTTTCAGTCATTCACAACCCCCACCCCCCCCCCCCCCCCCCCCCAATCGGCTCTGCCACCCAATCTCCGCTAAACTTCTGAGGATCCCTTCCTTCTGAACAGGATTTCTTTATGTTTATCCCATGCATTTTTGAATTCTGTTACCGTTTTCATCTCCACCACCTCCCGCAGGAGGGCATTCCAAGCATCCACCACTCTCTCCGTGAAAAAGTACTTCCTGACATTTTTCTTGAGTCTGCCCCCCTTCAATCTCATTTCATGCCCTCTAGTTCTACCGCCTTCCCATCTCCAGAAAAGGTTCGTTTGCAGATTAATACCTTTCAAATATTTGAACGTCTGTATCATATCACCCCTTTTTCTCCTTTCCTCCAGGGTATACATGTTCAGGTCAGCAAGCCTCTCCTCATAGTCTTGTAATGCAAATCCCATACCATTCTCGTAGCTTTTCTTTGCACCGCTTCAATTCTTTTTACATCTTTAGCAAGATACGGCCTCCAAAACTGAACACAATACTCCAGGTGGTGCCTCACCAGTGACTTATATAGGGGCATCAACACTTCCTTTCTTCTGCTGGTCACACCTCTCTCTATACAGCCTAGCAACCTTCTAGCTACGGCCACTGCCTTGTCGCACTGTTTTGTCGCCTTCAGATCCTCAGATACTATCACCCCAAGATCTCTCTCCCCATCCGTACATATCAGACTCTCACCGCCTAACACATATGTCTCCCGTGGATTTCTAGTTTCCCACAGGTTAAAACTGAACCTAAACAAAACCAAGTTCTTGATGTCAAAATGTAATTATTAATGGTTCTAATTTCTCTGTAGAAGCGGATATAAAAATTCTTGGTATGACATTAGACTCATCTATCATTGAGAAATGGGTTACCTTATTGGTAAGGAAAGTCTTCTCCTGTTTAAAAAAAACTAAGGAGAATTAAGCATTGTTTTGAGGGTCCACAATTTAAATTGATGGTGCAGATGCTGATCTTGTAAAATGTTATATGTAGGATAAAATTATACACTCATGAAAAGATTGCAGAATGTGGTGATTAGATTGATATATGCTGCGGGAAGATTTGGTTGCCTATTCAGGCTCGAATTGATTGTAAGGCTTGTATTATGGTCTTTAAAATACTACACGGCATAGTGCCTTAATACATGCTTCTCCTTGTTAATTTTCCAATTTATCATGCATTTATCTTCTATCAAAAGAATTAGATTTATAAAATCTTTTGAATTGGCTTTATCCTTTGCGAGAGTTAAACTATGGAACTCATTGTCTTTATTTATTTGTCAATATGATAATTACCCTTTACTTCGGAGAGATTTAAGAAATATTTGTCTTAAGCTGTGGTACAGATATTCGTAGATGTTGTAATGTAGGAGAAATTTTATATATACTCCCAGGTATGCCTGGTTCTCCTTTTGTGATCCGCATAGAACTCGTGAGGCTTGATGTAGAATATAAGAATAGAATCCCTGAGGGACTCCACAATCAAGTGAATGGAAAAATTAGATAAAGAGGAAGAACACTATTTTAGTACTGTTCCTTGCAGCCCCAAACTAGCTAATTGAGTACGTAGAAGAGAACGGCAGCCATCATATCTAATGACACCACCAAAGCAATCAAGCCCTTTATCTCAACCAGCATGAAGTTCGCTTATCAAAGAAGTCATAATTGTCTCTATACTGTGATTGGCACAAAAGCCTGATTGGCATGGATAGAAGGCCAATACTTGTTCTACATATTTTGATAACTGAAGATGAACTACTTTTTCAATTAATTTAGACAGGAAACAGAGATTAGAGATTGGACAGTGATTTGCAGAAATAGCTGAATCTAGAGAAGAATACAGCAAATGGTAGCTACTTTCCAGGGTTTCAGAACAAGCCCAATAAAAGACTGTGATTAATAATTGAAATTGCTAATGGCAATAAACCCTGTATATTTAATTTAAACCAGGAAGATGGAACAGGATCCAAAACACAAGTGGTAACATGAATCGTAGACAATAACTTTAATACGTGAGATAAAAGGAGAGTAAAGGAAGAAAGAAAAAGTGCAGTGCCAGAGCCCACCCTGCTAGTCACTGAGTGCCCACTCAAAGAAATAAGTTTTTAAACTAGCTAACAAAAGAGCAAGTAGGGCCTGCAGGGTATTGAAAGAACTCCAATATGAAATTGTTGATCTGTTGTTACTAATATGTAACCTGCCATTAAAATTGTCTGTAGCACCTGAAGAATGAAGGACAGCAGTACAGTAGTAGCAGCATTGTATAAAAAGTTTTTTTTAAACCAACGGCATGTATGTACATGTAAAGTGCCATATTTTACTCTGTAGTGAACTTCCTTTTGCTTCCGAAATATTAAGGATCCTGAAGGAGTATGCAGAAGTCCATATTTATACAGTATAATGAGGCATATGTCCTAGATTACAGATAGCCCTTAACTTTCTTTTTGAGCATAAGTGGACTTCCTTCTGTCAGTGCAAGACAGAGAGGTAAGTACAGTTGCCCACTCAGTCACCCTCCAAAGCGAGACATGTCCTTTTCAAGTCTGCCTGGCACCTGCCCCCTTGAAATCGGTGCCTTCTCTGGGTATACATGTGAACGTAGCAGTTTTTCTACAAGCTTCAGGCCTGGTTGGATTTTACAGTGCCTTGGGACTCAGGAATACTTCTGCTGAATAAACTAGTTCTGGTCGCACTTTTGTGGCTGTAATGTTTAATTCAACATTGTTTCAGTGCAGCACATGTTACCTTGGTGGCTGCCTGGAAATTGGAATTGGTACCACCTGCCTTTAATCATCACGAACATATCTAAATCTCCACTACCCAAGTTGCAAAGGACTTAAATACAAATCGACTTACGCATCCAGTTTCTCCTTTATAAGCACAAAACTGTGGAACACACTACTGAAAGCCGTGAAAACAACACACGGCTATTTAAACTTCCCGAAATCACTAAAAACTAACTTGTTCCAAAAGGCATACCCTACCGATCATCTACTATGTTACATTCTCATCGTTTTATGATAGTTACCTTTACTTTTAAAAAATAGTGTATAAAATACATCTATCTATAAAATGCACAATATAGTAAGTAAGCTGTTCTTTATAAGAAAGGTTCACAAAATGATGAGTTGATGGTGTTAGGTAGCAAAAGTGTACAATGAACTGGTTTGCACAGGAACCTAACCCCCCCTTCTTTCCCCCATATTCGTGTTTTCGGTATAACTGGGGTTTTTTGAATCTAACTACTACTACTACTACTACTATTTAGCATTTATATAGCGCTACAAAGCATACGCAGCGCTGCACAAACATAGAAGAAAGACAGTCCCTGCTCAAAGAGCTTACAATCTAATAGACAATAATAATAAAGCTAGCAAATCAATTAATGTGTAGAGGAAAGAGGAGAGGAGGGTAGGTAGAAGCGAGAGGTATAAGTGGTTACAAGTCAAAAGCAAACAGCGAGAACGGACTATATGTCCTGACCTGGACTGTATTGATTCTGATCTCTATGTTCTATGTAAAATGGGGCGCCATGTTTTTTAGTCAAACACTTAAGAATGAAAAACTAATAAGTGTTTAATAATAAATCTATGTCTAAAGAGTGATACCGCTTTACGTTTTCAGATAACAGTATTATTCATTCAATCTTTTGTAATTTAAGAAAAGATATATTAACTTAGAAAATACTGTAATCATATCAGTTGGCAGTATTTTCTAAGTTAATATATCTTTTGTTACATTAAGCAGTTCAGCTACTGGAATGATCTGATGCGAGTTTAAGATCAGGATGATAGAAAAGCACCTTACCTTACTAAATCGTGGGGAACATGAAGAGAACTGCCTGATCTCCACCCGGTCATCATCATTTGTATCTTCTTCTTCTTCAGAATCAACATGATGATATCGTTCCGAACGAGCTAAAGACCCAAGATACATGACACAAATCAAGTAAGACAAAATGCTAGGAATTCATTGTCCCTTTCTGTGAGGCTAAATTTTATGATTAAGGTACTTTTGGATTTCTAGATAACTATTAGTTATTTGTTAATTTCTTCAGTGCCCAACAACAGACTAGCTATCAAATTTAGAGGAAGCTTGGTGCAAATATAACTATTTAATATTTCATTTTAAAACACAATTTTATTTTATTAAAAAAAGTGTATAAAAATGTTAAGCCACCATAAAAAATACTGTTAAATACTACAAATAAAATCAGAGACAGGGCAAAATAAATATAAGGAGGCACATGTTGGATGGCAGAGAACATGAAATTACTAAGGAGCTAGGAAAAACACCAGCTCAGCTTGCTATTGGCTGAATTGTAAACTTATCTGTAACCAAAGCTGTAATGATCAATGGTGTGACTCTTTGTATCAAACTAGATAACAGACTTTGATGTAGGCCTGTGTTATGACTGGTGTGGAAGGACCTGCAACTGGGGTATAGATATGCCCAGCATCTAGGGGATGGCCTAGAAAGATGCTCAGTGGTGGCTTCATATACCTAACAGAGCTGCAGCATCAGATACCGATACTTTGAGACTTAAAAAGTGCTGTGAGAGAGCCAACACCACAATTCTGCTGCTTTCCTAAATGGCAAGTTAGTATGTGAAACACAGGAACTTGTACAATTGGAATGAAGACTTACTGGAGGATTAAGTCCAAGATGCTGGAACCATCTCCTCTGGAGGATTGTGGGGGCTCAAGCCTGCCAACGGAGGAGGTGAGGGCAAACTTTTAGGAACAGGCACTTTGGAGCATGTGGAACCTGTAGTGCATCTGAACCATGAGTACCAATTTTGAAGCATTCTCTTGTTTGATTCTCTTTTATTTTGGCCTATACTTCAACTGTCTTAAGCACTCTGAAGCTTTAGAGTGATGTACCATATCTTTATGTTGAGGCCATTAAGTAATTGAATAACAATTTGACAGGACCCAACCACCACTGACATTCGCTGCAGCCACACAATCCTTTCTCCTGGATTTTAGGGCTACGTTTGAGTTAATTTAGGTGAACCAGTGAGGTAGGACCAAATTACCTGGTATGACCATCCAGAAAGACAGAGGCAACAAGCCTCATAGTAATCCATGGTAAATATTTTGCAAATGCCTTGGGAAAATCTTTTAAAATGCTAGCCTGCTTCAATGATATATCTGGGTGAAAAATAAAAACTAATTTGAAATAAGAAATTTGCTTTAAAAAGATGATCAAAAAGAAAAAAAAGAAGAAGATAAAAACGGTTAGTGCAGTGGGCTGAGAACCTGGGGAGCTGGGTTTTAATTTCCACCACAGCTCCTTGTGACATAAGAATAGCCACACTGGGTCAGACCAATTGTCTATCTAGCCCAGTATCCTGCTTCCAACAGTGGCCAATCCAGGTCACAAGTACCTGGCAGAAACTCAAATAGTACCAACATTCCATGCTACCAATCCCAGGGCAAGCAGTGGCTTCCCCCATTTCTATCTCAATAGCAGACTATGGACTTTTTCTCCTGGAACTTTTCCAAACCTTTTCTAAACCCAGCTATGCTAACTGCTGTTACCACATCCTCTAGCAACGAGTTCCAGAACTTAACTATTCGCTGAGTGAAAAAAATATTTCCTCCTATTTAGGTTAAACAAATTTTTTTAAAGTTCTTTCTAGTGTTGATAAACAAAACAGGAACAGAACAAATTAATTGCCAAGCAAATACTAATCAACAAGAATTGTTTTACAGTTTCTCCCTCCTTCCCACTCTATCCCAGTCTTCCCAACCCCAACAAGTCTTCCCAACTTCTTGAAACGATAATGACCAAAGATAAAACAACCTCTTTCCTCCCTTCCCCTTTCATGCAAAACATATATTATGAGCAGTAAGAAACAGAGGAAACAAGTATCACACGAAAGAGCTACTTAAGAACAAGTTTGGTCACTTAAACCTTCAATAAACAATCTAAGATGAACATATCCCCTGTGTTCACAAGATGAAGGATCAAGTGCTATGGAAAAAAGATCTAACCATGAGGTGAGTTGACTGACAAATCCAAAAAATTGGAGAGAGATCTGTACTCTTATGACCTCCCCCCCCCCCCCCACCCCCAATGGATGTTCACCTCAGCAGATAAACAGACTCCTAGGTAACAAAAGGAATGTTGGGCCCATCGTAAAGGGAATGAGTCCACCCAACTCCGTCGCACCCAGTCCGAAGATGCCAGGGCTAATGATTTCTGGAAATTTAAAAGAAATCTAGAGAAATTTCCATATTCCTGAAAGACAGTCATCAAAGAACATAAGAGTAGCCATACTGCGTCAGACCAATGGTTCATCTAGCCCAGTATCCTGTTTTCAAAACAGTGGCCAAGTCAGGTCACAAGAACCTGGCAGAAATCCAAATCATAGCAACATTCCATACTACAAATCCCAGGGCAAGCAGTTGCTTCCTCATGTCTGTCTCAATAGCGAACTATGGACTTTTCCTCCAGGAATTTGTTCAAACCTTTTTAAAACCCTGATACGCTGTTACCATATCCTCCGGGAAAGAGTTCCAGAGCTTAATTATTCGTTGAGTGAAAAAAATTATATCCTCCTATTTGTTTTAAAAGTATTTCCATGTAACTTCCTCGAGTGTCCCCTAGTCTTTGTACTTTTGGAATGAATAAAAAAAATCGATTTACTTCTACTCATTCTACACCACTCAGGATTTTGTACACCTCAATCATATATCTCTTTATCTTTCTCTTTTCCAAGCTAAAGAGCCCTAACCTCTTTAGCCTTTCCTCATACAAGAGGAGTTCCACCCCAATTACTATTTTGGTCGCTCTTCTTTGAACCTTTTCTAATTCCACTATATCTTTTTTTGAGATAGGGTGACCAGAACTGAAATCAATACGCAAGGTGCGGACGCACCATGGAGCAATACAAAGGCATTACAGTATTTTCGGTCTTGTTCACCATACCTTTCCTAGTAATTCCTAGCAATCTGTTTGCTTTTTTGGCTGCCACTAAGCAGAAGATGTCAGCGTATTATCTACGATGACACCTAGATCTTTTCTTGTGTGCTGACTCCCAAGGTGGACCCTAGCATCAGATAACTATGATTCGGATTATTCTTTCCAATGTGCATCAGAGCTTGCATTTGTTCACATTAAATTTCATCTGCCATTTGAATTCCCAGTCTTCCAATTTCCTAAGGTCTTTCTGCAATATTTTACAGTCTGCAAGTGTTTTAAAAACCTTTAACAGTTTTGTATCATATGCAAATTATCACCTCACTCATCGTTCTGATTTCCATATCATTTATAAGTATGCTAAATAGCATTGATCCCAGTACAGATCCCTGCGGCACTCCATTGAGAGAATGACCATTTAACCCTACCCTCTGTTTTCTGTCCAATAACCAATTCCTAATCCACACCAGAACACTGCTTCCCATCCCACGACACTTTAAATTTCTCAGGAGTCTCTCATGAGGAACTTTATCAAAAGCTATCTGAAAATCTAGACACTAAATCAACCAGCTCACCTTTATCCAGGTTTATTCAAGCCTTCAAAGAAATAAACAAATTGGTGATGCAAGACTTCCCTTGGCTGAACCCATGCTAAATCTGTCCCATTAAACCATGTTTGTCTATGAGTTCTGTAATTTTATTCTTTATAATAGTTTCCACTATTTTGCCTGGCACTGAGGTCAGGCGTACAGGTCTGTAATTTCCTGGATCACCCCTAGAACCCTTTAAAACATTGGAGTTAACATTGGCCACCCTCCATTCTTCAGGTACTACGGACGATTTTAACAACAGATTACATATTACTAACAGATCGGCCATTTAATTCTTGAGTTCTTTGAGTACCCTTGGATGTATGACATCCGGTCCAGGTGATTTATTACTCTTTAATTTGTCAGTTTGGCTCAATACATCTTCCAGATTCACAGAGATTTTTTTCAGTTCCTCCGTATCATCATCCTTGAAAACCATTAACGGTACAAGCAGATCTCTTAAATCTTCTTCCATAAAGACAGCAGGAAATAATTCATTCAGTTTCTCCGCTATGGCCTTGTCCTCCCTTTTGCTCCTTCATGATCTAACGGTCCCACAGATTTCTTCGCAGGCTTTCTGCTTCTGATGTACCTCAAAAAGTTGTTACTCTGAGTTTTAGCCTCTGTGGCAAGTTTCTCTTTATATTCTCTTTTAGCCTTCTTTATTAATACTTTGCATTTGACTTGCTAGTGCTTATGTTGTTTCTTATTTTCTTCAGTTGGGTCCTTTCTTCATTCTTTGAAGGACAATCTTTTGGTTGTAATGACCTCTTTTACTTCACCTTTGCAAATACTTGAAATGTATCTGGACTAGGTTTTTAAGATAGTATTTTTGAATAACGTCCACGTCTGATTTAGTGTCCTAACCTTAGCAGCTGATCCTTTTAGTTTTATTATAGTTGCCCTTTCAAAAATTACATAATAACATAGTAGGTGACGGCAGAAAAATACCTGTACGGTCCATCCAGTCTGTCCAACAAGATAAACTCATATGCGCTACTTTGTATGTATACCTGACCTTGATTTGTATCTACCATTTTCAGGGCACAGACCGTAGAAGTCTGCCCAGTACTAGCCCCGCCTCCCAACCACCGGTGCTGCCACCCAATCTCCGCTAAGTTTCTGAGGATCCATTCCTTCTGAACAGGTCTCCTTTATGTTTATCCCATGCATTTTTGAATTCCGTTACCATTTTCATCTCCACCACCTCCCGTGCAGGGCCATGCCAACACGGTAAGCGAAGTAAGCATGGCAGGGGGGCGCTTCCCTCTGGGGGGCGCTGCCGCACCATGCTCACCTCGCTCGCCCTCCCGCTCCCATTGTTCAACTGCCCGCCCTCTTCTCCCCCCCCCCCCCCCAACATCCCTTTTCTTTTTTTTTTCCTTTTTAAATTTACCTCCGTGGCGGTTCCGGCAGCGCAGCGTCAGTGAAGGAGGCGGCATTCCCGACGTCTCTAGCCTTCCCTTCGCTGTGTTCTGCCTTCTTCTGACGTCAAGGAAATGACGTCAGAAGAAGGCGGAACACAGTGAAGGGAAGGCTAGAGACGTCGGGAGCGCCGCCTCCTTCACTGACGCTGCACTGCCGGAACCGCCACGGAGGTAAATTTAAAAAGGAAAAAAAAAAAGAAAAGGGATGTTGGGGGGGGGGGGGGGAGAAGAGGGCGGGCAGTTGAACAACGGGAGTGGGAGGGCAGGGGAGAGACGAGAGCATGGATGCGAAGGGGGAGGGGAGAAGAGGGCGGGCCAGGCCAGGCCAACTGGGACATGGGAGCGAGAGGAGAGAGAGGAGCATGGATGCGAGGGGGGGTCATGGAAGGGAGAGAGGGGAATTGCTGGATAGGGATTAATGGAGGGTGACAGAGGAGCATGGATGGGAGGGGCAGGGCTCAGGGAGTGAGGGGAATTGCTGGATAGGGATTAATGGAGGGTGACAGAGGAGCATGGATGGGAGGGGCAGGGATCAGGGAGAGAGGGGAATTGCTGGAAAAGGATGAATGGCGGGGGGCAGGGGACAGAGGAGCATGGATGGGCATGGATTGGGAGGGCAGGGCTCAGGGAGAGAGGGGAATTGCTAGAAAAGGATGAATGGAGGGGCAGGGGACAGAGGAGCATGGATGGGCATGGATTGGGAGGGCAGGGCTCAGGGAGAGAGGGGAATTGCTGGAAAGGGATGAATGGAGGGGGCAGGGGACAGAGGAGCATGGATTGGGAGGGCAGGGCTCAGGGAGAGAGGGGAATTGCTGGATAGGGATGAATGGAGGGGGCAGGGGACAGAGGAGCATGGATGGGCATGGATTGGGAGGGCAGGGCTCAGGGAGAGAGGGGAATTGCTGGAAAAGGATGAATGGAGGGGCAGGGGACAGAGGAGCATGGATTGGGAGGGCAGGGCTCAGGGAGAGAGGGGAATTGCTGGATAGGGATGAATGGAGGGGCAGGGGACAGAGGAGCATGGATGGGCATGGATTGGGAGGGCAGGGCTCAGGGAGAGAGGGGAATTGCTGGAAAAGGATGAATGGAGGGGGCAGGGGACAGAGGAGCATGGATGGGCATGGATTGGGAGGGCAGGGCTCAGGGAGAGAGGGGAATTGCTGGAAAAGGATGAATGGAGGGGGCAGGGGACAGAGGAGCATGGATGGGAGGGCAGGGCTCAGGGAGAGAGGAGAAATTGCTGGACATAGAGGGGAGGGAAGAGAGATGAAGGAGATGAAATGAGGGAAAAGGAAGAGAGGAGAAAAACTGCACATGGATGAAGAAAATAGGCAGAAGCTGAGGACCAGAAATGAAGAAGAAAGGAGGAAAGGAAAGAAATAAATGGAAAGGAAGCCCTGGAAACGGAGTTAAGAGGACAGATAGCAGCAGAATCAGATACTGGGCCAGCATGATCAGAAAAAGAAAGTCACCAGACAACAAAGGTAGAAAAAAATCGTTTTATTTTCATTTTAGTGTTTGGAATATGTCCACTTTGAGAATTTACATCTGCTATCTTATTTTGCAATGTATAGCAATTTGTTTCTAAGAATATTGCTGACAATTCCTGTCAGTGTGGCAAGTGGTGAGCGATCATTTTCACGGGGGGGAGGGCCGCCACCGCCGCCAACTGATAGTCTGCAGGGGGGGGCGCCAGAGACTCTAGGCACGGCCCTGCTCCCGTGGGAGGGCATTCCAAGTATCCATCACCCTCTCTGTGAAAAAATACTTCCTGACATTTAAATGCAGCCACACTAGATTTCCTTTGCAGGTTCATCCCAGATAGTAGCTGAAACCTGATCATGTTATGATCACTGTTTCCCAGGAGACCCAACACCGCCACCTCTTGCACTATGCCCTATATGCCACCAAGGACCAGATACAAAATGGGTCCTCCTTTCATCAGTTCCTGGACCAGTTGCTCCAAGAAGCAGTCATTTATTACATCTACAAATCTTATCTCCATGGTACCCCCTGATGTAGCATTTATCCAATGAATATCAGGATAATGGAAATCACCCATTATTATAGTGTTGACCAATTTGCCAACTTTCCTAATCTCTGTAAACATTTCTTCATCTGTCTGTTTGTTCTGTCCTGGCAAATGGTAGTACAGCCCTACAAGAATACTCTTTCCCTTCACACATGGAATTTCTATCCATAATGATTCCATGCTGCTATCTGTTTCATGCGGAATGTTTATTTTATTTGAGTCAATTCCCTCTCTAACATATACTGCAACCCCCCCCCCATTTGATCCTATCATTGAGATACAATTTGTACCCTGTCAACACAGCATCCATTGATTGTCTTCTTTCCACCAAGTCTCTGAGATGCCTATTATATCTATCTCATCATTTACTGCTATATACTCTCTCTCCCATCTTATTTTTTAGGCTTCTAGCGTTTGTATACAGGCACTTCAAATTGTGTTTTTTCCTTTCATCTATAAGCTGCTTAAAAGTTGAGGGGGATAACGTGCATCCTTTATCCTGCTCTCTCATTAAGCACACCTGCCTTATTTTCAGCATTGTTGAAACCACTTGACTGGGCTTCCCTAAATGTCATGTTTCAATATTATCCGTCATGGATACTCCACATTGAGCCATGTGCTCCTGTGCAACTGTCGGCTTTCCCCTCCATTCTAGTTTAAAAGCAGCTCTATCTCCTTTTTAAAAGTTAGCGCCAGCAGCCTGGTTCCATCCTGGTTAAGGTGGAGCCCATCCTTTCGGAACAGTCTCCCCCTTTCCCAGAATGTCACCCAGTTCTTAGCAAAATTAAATCCCTCATCTCAACCATGCATTGAGACTCCGGAGCTCTGCCTGCCTTTTGGGTCCTAAGCGTGGAATGGGAAGCATCTCTGAAAATGCGACCCTGAAGGATCTGGACTTCAGCTTTCTAAAATTGGTTTCCAGAACCTCCCTCCCACATTTTCCTATGTCACTGGTACCCACATGTACCAAGACAGTTAGCTCCTCCCCAGCACTATCTAAGATCCTGTTTAGGTGACATGTGAGGTCCGCCACCTTCGCAACAGACAGGCAAGTGACCAGGCGATCCTCATGTTCATTAGTCACCCAGCCATCTACATGCCTAATGATCGAATCACCAACTACAACAGCTGTCCTAACCCTTCCAGCCTGGGCAGAAGTTCTCAGAGACATCCAGGGAATGAAGAGGATTCGTTAAGTGAACTAATAAATTGTCTGAGTAGTGGATGCTTGGAATGCCCTCCCGCGGGAGGTGGTGGAAATGAAAACAGTAATGGAATTCAAACATGCGTGGGATAAGCATAAAGGAATCCTGTGCAGAAGGAATGGATCCTTAGGAGCTTAGTCGAGATCGGGAGGCGGGGCTGGTGGTTGGGAGGCGGGGATAATGCTGGGCAGACTTAAACGGTCTGTGCCAGAGCCGGTGGTGGGAGGCGGGACTGGTGGTTGGGAGGCAGGGATAGTGCTGGACAGACTTACACAGTCTGTGCCAGAGCCGGTAGTGGGAGGCAGGGATAGTGCTGGGCAGACTTATACGGTCTGTGCCAGAGCCGGTGGTTGGGAGGCGGGGATAGTGCTGGGCAGACTTATACGGTCTGTGTCCTGAAGACCACAGGTACAAATCAAAGTAGGGTATACACAAACAGTAGCACATATGAGTTGTCTTGTTGGGCAGATTGGATGGACCGTGCAGGTCTTTTTCTGCCGTCATCTACTATGTTACTATGCTATGTCTGCAAAAGACAAAATTGTGAAGGCGGAGGAGCGAAAAGGTGCACCTATAATCTCTGGATTAGCTAAAATGTCTCTGATCAAAGGGCTAAGGACCAAAACAAAGAATAACGGTGATAGCAGGCAATCCTAACGTGTGCCATATCGGACCAGTAACAGTTGGGAGGAAAGTCCATTTACCCACATCCCATATGCATGAAGGGTGTGAAAAAGGAAATTGCAATGCACATGGTCGAAAGCCTTTTTGGCATCAAAGCTGACTAGAAGCGAAGAAAGCTGACATGAATGGACCACTTCTAAGGAAGCCAAAATAAGACGTAGATTCTTAGCTGTTGCCCGTCCTCTAATGAGCCCCACCTGAGCATCCTCCACCAGGTCTGTTAACAGCTTTGCCAAAATCTTAGCAAAAAGTTTGGTCTCAAAATTAAGCAAAGAGATGGGCGATATGAATTGGGTCCCTGTAGGGCTTTAAAGACTATCATTTGAGCCGTTCAAAGAGATTCCGGAAAGGTTTTGTACTCAACTATATATGAGAAATACTTCAACAGTATAGGTGCAATATGTTCATGGAAAATCTTACAAAACTCGACTCACAACAGTCCGATCCTGGAGCTTTACAAAGTGTGCTCCCCTGAAGGGCCAACGCCAGCTCACCCTCTGAGAAAGGAGCATTAAGCATCACAGCTTGAGATGGGAAGATATGAGGAAGCCGAACATTGTCCAAATACATAGAGCAATCCAAAAAAATCCCTGTCCAGGGCAGCATACAAGTGTTCATAAAAGCATTTAAAGATGGCATTAATTCCCACATCAGAAGGAGTCTTCTCCCGACCCCCCTATACTAAAGATGGCATTAATTTCCACATCAGAAGGAGTCCTCCTCCGCCCCCCCCCCCCCCCCCCCCGTATCTAATTGTAAAACTTTTGAATATCCATGGTGTGTTTTTACTAGATGAGCCAACAGTTTACCACTGTTGCCACTGTGGAGATAAAGTTGGTATTTATAATATGTTAATGATTTCACCACTTGTTGATGCAGTAAAGTGTTAAGAGCTGCCTGTGAAGCTAGAAGGGCCACATATGCAGCTGCAGATTTCAAAAATCCGAATACCTGCCTGTCCTGAATTACCTGTCTCTCCAGCCGTAGAATTTCTTTATCCTGCATTTTTTTAATAGACTGCATAGGTTATAATTTCCCCCCTCAGCACAGTCTTAGCGATGTCCCAAAAGAGAGGAGGTTGTGACACATGGGTGGCATTGTTGGTTTACATATTCATTCCACTTGTTTACCAGAAATGAGTGAAACCCCTGATCCCAGTAAAGGTCCATAGGAAATTGCCAATGTGGGGGCCTAGTTTCTAGAAGTGCTACTCTAGGGAAACCCATATCATAGAATGGTCAGAGATATCGTACAGGCCAATCTCCGAATTCTTCAAATGACTAAAAAATGTTTGAGATACCAAAATATAATCAATTCTAGATGGATAGAATGGGCTCAAGAAAGGTGAGTATAGTCTCTTTCAGTTGTATGAAATAATCTCCAAGAGTCTACCAACCCCAAAGTGGTGCATAGTAGGTCTCCCGTTGGATAAGACCGATCCATCATCAGATCATATACTGCGTTAAAATCCCCACCCATAATGATATGTTGCTGAGTATTAGGCAAAAGATCATTAATTAATTTAGCAAAAAAAGCTTTGTCGTAAGCGTTAGGGGCGTAAACATTACATAAAACTAAAGTTGCTTATTAATAGAGACATGAACCAAAACAAATCTACCTTCTGGGCCCTTCAAGACAGAATGAATTTGAACAATCCCCGCCTTCCTGTGATAAGCGGGGGATTCCACAAGGGAACCCTGTTCATCCGAAGAAAGCTGAGTTTCTTAAAGGAAAGCTATATTGATAATATGATGCTGCAGACATTGTAGAAGTTTTTGACGTTTAATGGGTGGTGACCCCCCCCCCCCCATACATTCCAGGAGGACAATCTAAGAGGGTTCATTTATCCCCATCTTGCAATATGAAAAGACAAGAACCCTTCCATAAACAAAGAGCCCAGAGGTAGGAGGCCTCCCAGCCCAGGGCCTCCTCTCCATATCTAACAAGTATACCCAATTGTTTGCCCCAAAGACTCCCCTTCCCCCCCCCCCACAAAACGCCAGCCCTCATCCTAACCCTCCATTCTCTAAACCCCTCCCAAACAGACACATACACCACTAGAGGTGTATCTTATTGTAAGAGATTCTGCTCCCCTTGTTCAAATAAGCCCACTAAAAGATAAAATCTTATTCCTCCTATTTGTTTTTCATCGAGTGTCTCCTGGCCTTTGTACTTTTTGAAAGAGTGAAAATTCAATTTACTTATACCTATTCTAAACCACTCAGAATTTTGTAGACATCAATCATATCACCTCTCAGCCATCTCTTTTCCAAACTGAAGAGCTCTAACCTCTTTAGCCTTCCTTCATATGAGAGAGGTTCTATCCCATTTATCATTTTGGTAGCTTTTCTTTGAACCTTTTCTAATTGCACTACATCTTTTTTTGAGATATGGCGACCAGAATTAAACGCAATACTCAAGGTGAGTTTGCGATAGTGGCATTATAATATTCTTGGCCTTATTTACCATTCCTTTCCTAATAATTCCTAGCATCCTGTTTGCTATTTTGGGCAAGTCACTCAACCCTCCATTGCCCTAGATACAAAAACTTAGATTGTAAGCCCACTAGGAACAGAGAAGGTACCTGCATATAATAAAATATAAACCACTTTGGTTGTATCACAGAAAGGTGGTATATCAAATTCATGGCCCTAGTAGGCTGCTGGGCTTTACATAGTAAAGTTCAGCAAAGTGAAGAACTGATGTGATTAAGTTAGAGTGGGTGATGCAGTGATGACAAAAAATAAGGAAACTTTGGAATGAGTGTAAAGCCTAAATAGGGGAATGAAAAGAATTTTAAAAATGTAAAATATGTAGATAAGCCAGTGACAAAACAGTGATTGCATAACCCTCCGGAAAACGGTCAAGATCCAGGGATATGCTCCTTCTCAAATCATGGAAAACCCAAAACTGAATGGAAGTTGGCTCAGTGCTGCAAAGGTTCCTTTTTACTGAAGTGTTTACCCTATAAATAAAGACTGATTGGGATTATTGTCTGATCTGCTTTGTTTGTCTCCACGTTAGATTTTGTGGATTGTTTGCCTTGTTGTTTTCTAGGTTCCTTCCTATGAATAGCCAGAAAAGCTTTCTGGGAAGATCTTTAGATGCATCTCCAATGAGTCACAAAACAGATCATGTGACTCATGAGTGCATCTTCACTAAGGGATCTTGTTATTTGAGAAGTTAAATGCAAACGCTGATTTATGTTTATTTAGGAACCTGCTATTCTGCTCCTCTTGGTAAACAAATCAATGTAGTTTAAAATAATCAAAATGAAAAGTAAAAGGGCTCAGAAGACAAGGACAGAATGGTTCGTACAACAGCAGATTGGGCCAGTTTCCCAAAGACATTAAGGAGAAGAAACATGCATTCAATCCCGTCTTACATTTTTTGAAATTGGTTTCAGCCCAAATATAAAAGTGGAGAACATTCCAGAGAGTTGGTATAAGGTAGACGAGAGCTGCCTGCCTACTGAAGTCTAATCTGGCAGCAGACACAGGAGGAACAAGGTGATTATCATCTTGGGAGAATAGGAAATCTAGTAGCAACACAGGGAAACATGAGATCATAAAGGTAATGCGTTATGGGACATAATTAATAATATACATTTACTACAGTAGCAGACTGAGAGCTAATTCATCTTTAAGAACAGGTGTGACACAGTCAAACATCCAAGCCTAAGAAACTTAATCGCTGTGTTGTAGACCACTTGTAGACAATATAAGACTATAAGAGGATAAAGAAAAATTACTGAAGTAACAAAAAGAAAAATCAAATGGTAGTAGTTTTCAAATAATATTGAAAAACGAAGCGAGAATCAATCATGTGAAGTGAGTTAGAAACCATTCTAGATTTCTGAGATCAAAGAGATGGCAACACTTTCACTAATAGTTAAGCAAAGAAAATACATTGAAAATGCCTGAGTTGGACCTGCTTTCTTTCTCTTGTTATGGCTAGAACATTGAATGTTTCCCTCCCAACACAAAAGGATTTATTAACTTGCAGTATGAAAGATTCCATGGGTTAGTGAATTCTGTGGTAAATTTTCCTGCAGTAGCAGAGTTCACAAACATGCTATTTTAATGCTTGTTAGTGAATAGGCTACTTAATCAATGTATGAGAAACAAAAGACAGGTTTAGCAAAATTGTTTATCTACAGGCAGTATTCTCTACAGAGAGCACTTCATCAGTCATACGTCATCCTGATGACGCCATGGAAACAGCTTTAAGCTATGCAAATTACAGCAGCCACAGTTTGTGTCCATTTGTTTCAACAATTTTTATTGATGACACTCAATTAAAGTACTCACAATAATATATGTATCCAATACATTCTTAACAAAATAGACGGGATACAAATCGAACAATTGAAACCATCATCAACTTTTTGGTTTGTTTGTGTCCATTTAAATGCCAGTTTTTCAAGTGAAACCCTGACATTGTAGGCATCTTGGCCAATCAAAAGCATAGTTGCTTACCTGTAATAGGTGTTCTCCATTGTCATCAGGATAATACAGACACACCTAGTTAGGTTTCTCTGAAGGCTGTATAGTCAGACATGCTCTCCCTACCTTTTTTGAATAGTAGCAGCGACCAATTGGGTCTGGCCCTGCCTTTCCCGGTCAGCAGAGTATCAAAGTCCCTTCAGTTCACGAAATAGCAAATCAGCCTATCAAACTGGTACAGAATGTAGTAAGTAGCTTCTCTATACTGGTTTTTATCCCTTCTTTTTCACTTTTTTGAGGGGACATTGGGTGGGAGGTGTGTTTGCATTATCCTGATGGAGAACACCTGTTACAGGTAAGCAACTATGCTTTATCCATGTCACAGGATAATGCAGTCACATATGATGACTCAGAAGCCCATGGGTGCTATTTGATAAGTTCCAGATGGTGTCACCCATGGAAAGATAAAGTTCTGCAGGGAGGAGTATTATTCTGAAGAGAACAAATTCTGGAGGACAGCATGCCTAAACTTAGCATCAGCTCTAGTTGCAGTGTCCAGACAATAATGTTGTGAAAGTGTGTGAGGGGGTAGACCATGTGGCTGCCCTATAGTGGTATTCTCTGAAGGTAGGCTCCTGAGGTAGCAACAGTTCGGACTGAATGAGCTCTCAGTTTAGATGGAGGCAGCATGTTTGCTTGGAGATAACAGAATAACATGCAGTCTGCAATCTATGAAGAAAGAGTAGATTTGGAGACAGACAGTACATAAGTAATGCCATACTGGGAAAGACCAAGGGTCCATCGAGCCCAGCATCCTGTCCACGACAGCGGCCAATCCAGGCCAAGGGCACCTGGCAAGCTTCCCAAACGTACAAACATTCTATACATGTTATTCCTGAAATTTTGGAGTTTTCCAAGTCCGTTTATTAGCGGTTTATGGACTTGTCCTTTAGGAAACCGTCCAACCCCTTTTTAAACTCTGCTAAGCTAACCGCCTTCACCACTTTCTCCGGCAACGAATTCCAGAGTTTAATTACACGTTGGGTGAAGAAAAATTTTCTCCGATTTGTTTTAAATTTACTACACTGTAGTTTCATCGCATGCCCCCTAGTCCTAGTATTTTTGGAAAGCGTGAACAGACGCTTCACATCCACCTGTTCCACTCCACTCATTATTTTATATACCTCTATCATGTCTCCCCTCAGCCGTCTCTTCTCCAAGCTGAATAGCCCTAGCCTCCTTAGTCTTTCTTCATAGGGAAGTCGTCCCATCCCCGCTATCATTTTAGTCGCCCTTCGCTGCACCTTTTCCAGTCCTAGTTGAAAAGAAAGGAAAAGCTTAGAAGAGTATCTATGCTGTTTTGTTCTATTGAAGTAGAAAAGTAAAGCTCTAGAGTATGAAGAGTAGCTTCTGTACATGTTGAATGAGGCTTTGGGAAATATATAGGAAGTGTGATATCCTGGTTAAGAAAGAATGAAGAAATTTCTTCTCAGGGAGAAAGTTTGGATAAGTTTGAAGAACCACTTTGGTAGGAAAAAAATCTTGTATAAGGTGGGAAATGAACCAAGTCCTGTACCTCACTGATGAATCATGCAGAGGTGACTTACTGGAAACAAAGTTTTCCAAGTAAGATACTGTAGAGATGCGGAAGACGTAGGTTCAAAAGGGGGAAGGAGAAGTTGAGATAAGGCTAAATTTAAGTTCCACATTGAAGGAGGAGGTTGAATTGGTGGGTGCAAATGAATCAAGCCTTTGAAGAAGTGGCAAATTAAAGGATTTGTGGAAACAGATGATTGATCTTAATGGTCATATGAAATTGCAGCTAAATGAACTCTCATAGACGAAGGTTTGAGACCCAAGTTTGATAAACGGAGTAAATATTGAAGGAGAATTGGGATGGAACATGTAAATGGATCATGATGATATTCTGTGCATCAATTGGTAAATCTTTTCTACTTGAATAAGATTTATGAGTACAAAGCTTAATAGCTGCTCACAGATCATCTTGGACTTCAATATAGAAGAGTGATGTGAGATTGCTGAATTCTCCATGCTGGTAAGGTGATTTTCTTCAACAGGTAGAGGAGGAGGCCTTTCTGTTGAGTCAGGAGTTGTGGATGTGAGCCCAGGAAGTTAGGTTTGTCTGATGAAAGTGAGTAGGCATGGGGAATCAAGATTGTTGGGCCCACCTTGGAGCAATGAGGATTAGATCTACTGAGTTTTGAATAGTTTTCCTGATTACGTTTAATAGGAGAGGAATTGGAGGAAAGGAGTAAAGAAGGCCTGTATTCCAGGGAAGGGAAAAAGCATCTATCTGAAGACTGTGTGGAGATTGAATTCTGGAACACAACTGACTGCATTTGGTATTGGGATCCGTAGTAAAGGCTGATTAGAGGCGTGTCCCACAGATAGAAGAGTTCTTGAGCTCTCTGTCATCTACACAGAGAAAGACAAATATTCCTTTCCCTCCCAGATAAGCAGCAACTACAGCCAGCATTTTTGTGAATACTCTGGGGGCAGAGGAGATTCTGAATAGGAGGATTCCGTACTGGAAGTGTGAATTTTGAAATGTGAAGCTGAGATATTTCCAGTGCATTGGGAAGATAGGAATGTGAGTATAAGTGTCTTTTAAATCCAGAGTCGCTAACCAAGAGTTTCGAGGAATGAGAGGCAGAATGGATTGAAGAGTGTGCATTCTGAACCTTTCCTTCTAGACAAACAGATTCAGCTATCTAAGATTGAGTATCGGTCTTGATCCTCTACATTTCTTTGGTATAAGAAAATACTTGGAGTAAAACCCCTGAAGCATGGTGGATGAGTTGACTGCTTCTATTGGTTGAGATGCGAGAACGGATTTAATATATTCCTGTAAGATGGTGGATTGAGAAGTAAGCTTTTTGTTGCTAGCAAGAGGGGAGGGTGGAGGAAGAGTTGTAAAATTTATTTTGTAGCCTAATTGAGAAACCCATTTGTGGGTGGTAATATTTTGCCATGACTGGTAAAAGCAGCGAATGCGACCTCCTATGGGTAAAAAGTCAAAAGCTAGGGGTAGATTTTGAAGGCAATGAAGTAGCTGCAGATGATGTCTTCCATTCCCGTGGTCTGGAATGTTGATAAGATGGTTGCTGAGATGGTCTGGTTTGAGGTTGGCAAGAATAAGACTGGTAGCATCTCCAATAACATGGGTTGTGCTGATATTATTTCCTAGAGGGCGAAGATAACTTTGGAGATTTCTCCTTAATAAACTTTGTAGGTTCAGCACTTTTCATGTGAACCTTTTTAACAGTTCCCTGAGGGGCTGGCCTGTTGGTGTTGGCAAATGTAAGTAACTCCTATGGAGCCCATGGGCTGTTAAGTGTACAGAAGGCGTTCCTGTATTTAACCCATCCGGTTGCAAATCTTGGCCCTTCAGGTTCGCACAATTCGGTTCCATGGCAAAATTTCAAAGTGTCTGGTTAGTATCTATCTCAGCTTTTCCTTGTAAGAGAGGCAATGTCCATCACAGTACGCAGAAAAGTTTAAACTGAAGGGACTTTGATATGCCACTGAATGGGAAAGGCAGGGGCAGACCTGATTGGCTGCTGCTACTGTTCAAACAAGCTAGGGAGCCTATTCTGCCTACATTATTCTGGTGTGTCTGCATTATCCTGTGACATGGAGAAAATAAAACTACAACATCAGGACTTTGGTGGGAACATTGCATTTAAATGGGACAAAAATTATGGATGCTGTCATTTGCATAGCTTACAGCGGCTTCCATGGTAATCCTGACTTAATGTAAAAATAAGTTTACATGATCCTTGAACTTTGGTTACAATTTTTGTATGCTCTTTCGTTTAGACTATAAAGTAACCTTGTAGATGTTCTTGATTTTACACCTTGGGAAAAGGTTATATTTATTTAGCTTTACTTAGCCGTGGCTTGAATACTTTGACATAGGAGATTAGCGATTTGTGCACAGCATTCTTTTTTTTTTTTTTTTTTAAAGAAGAATGGCTAAGTAAAGGCTTGAGTGGTCAAACAACCCTTTGACACTTCTTGTAGTTTAAGTTCTTAATGCCGTTAGCGTTGAGATTAATTTTATTTAATTAAAATGTATGAAGGTGTTTTAGATGCCCACAAATGATTCTTGAGCAAGAAAACAGCCTGGAACATTCAAAGAACTGGTCATTTGTGGGGTGTGGGTGGCAACCAGGTACGAAGCCTCAACAAACACAGCCACACAGAGTTGCAAGTGAAACAAAACACTTTATTCAAAACAGAAAGTAAAACCTGTTCCCTTCACAGGCACAATAAGTTCAGAATCAAACTCTCTTGGAAATTCAAAACAATCTTCCTGCAGTCTATCCTGCAGGGAAAGTTTGTAAAAAAAAATTCAGGGGGAGTGCTAGAATACTAATGAGCTCATTGTAATACATTTTCATGGGGTTCTCAGTGGCTGCTAATGGCACACATAAGAGCCATGGAAAACCCCTTTGTGCATTACTAGCTACGTAAACGTTTGCTTTAGACTGTCTAGAACCAGTCTAAAGCAAACATTAATAGCCAGTATGCTTTGTGCATCTGGCCCTTAGCCCTCCATTGCCACAGGTACAATATTCTACTTAGACTAAGTCCATTAGGGACAGTGCCAGTACCTGTAAAGAAACTGTAAACTACTTAAGTCAAGGTGGTATATAAATAAAAGATATTAATTACAATGGAGACTCGTGGGGGGGGGTTCTTCTAATGCTAGCAGAAAAAAGTTATTTATTCTTATTAGTTGATAGATTAACAATAAATGGAATACACAGGATAAACAGAGCTTGAAATAAACACTGAAGTGTTCTCTGTCAAAAAGTTGAAGAATTCATCCTTACTGTCAAAATAGCTAGTATCATCCTCTGATTCCAACTGTGGAATAAATTCTGCTTTCTGACGCAACAGTCCATTCCAGTCCAAATCCTTAAAGAATAGGTGCTGCTTTACTTCAAAGGCGCTACCTGAAATGATCCCATCATAAGCCCATGTTAAAAAACAAAGTTACTACAGTAATATGATTCATTAAGGAAAGTTACTCTCAGTGACAAGGGTGCTGAGATGTAATCTTAGGGGTCTATTTACTAAGGTAAAATTATGTATAATCATACCTGATAATTTTCTTTCCATTAATCATAGCTGATCAATCCATAGACTGGTGGGTTGTGTCCATCTACCAGCAGGTGGAGATAGAGAGCAAACTTTTGCCTCCCTATATGTGGTCATGTGCTGCCGGAAACTCCTCAGTATGTCGATATCAAAGCTCCATCCGCAGGACTCAGCACTTAGAGAATTACACCCACGAAGGGACACTCTGCCCAGCTCACCACCGCCGAAACGGGGGAGGGGAATTAACCCAGCTCATCCCCACACAAGTGGGGGAGGGGAATCCGTCCAGCTCATCCCCGCGGAGCGGGGGAGGGACACCACACCCGCCGATGCGGGGGGATCTGGCTTATCCTGCAACCGCAACCGCGGGAGGAGCTGACTGACCCTAACACCGCCGAAGCGGGAGGGGTACAAAGCTGCCCTACAGCCGCACGAAGCGGGAGGGAGTGCCGGCAGAATTTATGTCTCAATCCAGCCCCGTAAAACGGAGGGGAGAGGAATGCAGCAGCTCACTGTAACACAAACTCGTCTCAACTCTTGAAGAATCCAAGTGAAAGAACTTGAACACGAAGTCTTTCTGAAATAACTGAAGACTAAACTTGAACCTGAAATGCAACCAGAATAAAAACAGAACAGATATCTGGGAGGGGCTATGGATTGATCAGCTATGATTAATGGAAAGAAAATTATCAGGTATGATTATACATAATTTTACCTTCCATATCATCAAGCTGATCAATCCATAGACTGGTGGGATGTACCGAAGCAGTACTCACCCAGGGCGGGACATTGAAATCCCTGACCTCAACACTGAAGCTCCAAACCGGGCCTCCGCCCGTGCAGCCACAGTCAAACGGTAATGCTTGGAGAATGTATGAGCCGAAGCCCAAGTTGCCGCCTTGCATATCTCTTCCAAGGAGACGGATCCGGCCTCTGCCATCGAGGCCGCCTGAGCTCTCGTGGAGTGAGCCTTCAGCTGGATAGGCGGCACCTTCCCCGCGGCCACATAAGCCGCTGCAATGGCTTCCTTGACCCATCTTGCCACTGTAGGCTTAGCAGCCTGCAGACCCTTACGAGGACCTGCAAACAGGACAAACAGATGATCCGATTTCCGGAAATCATTGGTCACTTCCAAGTATCTGAAGATGACTCGTCTCACATCCAGATATTTAAGAGCAGAGTACTCCTCTGGGTAGTCCTCCCTACGAAAGGAAGGGAGACAGAGCTGCTGATTCACATGGAAGCGAGAAACAATCTTGGGCAGGAAGGAAGGCACTGTGCGAATAGTCACTCCTGCCTCAGTGAACTGCAGAAAAGGCTCTCGACGTGAGAGCGCCTGGAGCTCGGAAACTCTTCTGGCTGAAGTGATAGCCACCAAAAAGACTGCTTTCAACGTCAGGTCTTTCAGAGATGCCCTCGACAAGGGTTCAAAAGGCGGCTTCTGCAATGCTCTTAGCACCAGGTTGAGATTCCACGCAGGCACCACTGAGTGCAGAGGAGGGCGCAGGTGATTAACTCCCTTGAGAAAGCGCACCACATCTGGCTGCGAAGCCAGGGAAGCACCCTTCAGGCGGCCCCTGAAGCAAGCCAGAGCCGCTACCTGGACTTTAAGGGAACTGAGCGACAGGCCTTTCTCCAGACCTTCTTGCAGGAACGCCAACACTGAAGAAATTGGAGCAGTGAAGGGAGAAAGTGAGCCTGCTTCACACCATGCTGCAAAGATACGCCAAACCCTGGCGTAAGCAGAAGAAGTAGAGCGTTTCCTCGCTCTCAGCATAGTGGCGATGACCTTGTCTGAGAAGCCCTTCTTCCTCAGACGCTGCCGCTCAATAGCCAGGCCGTAAGACCAAAGGGAGAGGGATCCTCCATCACCACGGGACCCTGATGTAACCGGCCCTGCTCCACTGACAGCCGCAGAGGATCGTCGACTGAGAGCTTGATCAAGTCCGCATACCAGGGACGTCTGGGCCAATCCGGACCCACCAGGATTACCCTGCCGGGATGCTTTGCCACCCGGTCTAGCACCCTGCCCAACATGGGCCAGGGCGGGAACACATAGAGGAGCTCTTGTGTCGGCCACTGTTGGAGAAGAGCATCTACTCCCAGGGATCGAGGGTCCCGTCCTCTGCTGAAAAAGCGCGGCACTTGGCAATTGGCCGATGACGCCATCAGATCTAGGCTCGGCTGGCCCCAGCGCTTCGTGATGTCCAAGAACGCCTGAGCAGATAGTTGCCACTCTCCGGGCTCCAAGGTATGGCGACTGAGAAAGTCCGCCTTGACATTCATGACTCCGGCAATGTGGGCCGCTGAAAGCTGCTCCAGGTTCGCTTCCGCCCACTGGCAAAGACTCATAGCCTCCTTGGCTAGAGGGGCGCTCTTGGTACCTCCCTGGCGGTTGATATAGGCCACAGCCGTGGCATTGTCCGACAGGACCCGTACAGGCTACAACACCAGTACCGGGATGAACTCCAATAACACCAACCGAATGGCTCTGAGTTCCAGGAGGTTGATAGACCACTTGCCTCTGCAGGAGACTAGAGCCCCTGCGCTGTCCTTCCCAAGCAGTGGGCTCCCCAGCCCATCAAAGAGGCGTCTGTCGTGACGACAATCCACTCCGGGGTCACCAGAGGCAATCCTGCAGACAACTTGTCTGTCTGCGTCCACCAGCTCAGCGCCTTGCGCACTGCTGGGTCCACGGGAAGGCGCACAGCATAACCCTCCGACATCGGAGTCCAGCGCAGCAGCAGAGATAGCTGTAGTGGTCTCATATGAGCCCTGGCCCAGGGCACTACTTCCATCGTGGCCGTCATAGAGCCCAACAGCTGCACGTAGTCCCAAGCCCGAATAGGAGAGGCTACTAGGAACTAGTCCACCTGAGCCTGAAGCTTGACAATCCGATTGTCTGGCAGGAACACTCTGCCCACTTGGGTGTCGAATCGAACTCCCAGATACTCCAGGGACTGAGTCGGGCGCAGCTGGCTCTTCTTCCAGTTGATGATCCATCCCAGGGAGCTCACAAGAGCAACTACCCGGTCCATAGCTTTGCCGCACTCTGCATAAGAGGGGGCTCGGATCAACCAGCCGTCCAGATAAGGATGGACTTGTACTCCTTCCTTTAGCAGGAAGGCCGCTATGAACCCCATTACTTTGGAAAAGGTCCGCGGAGCAGTAGCCAACCCGAAAGGGAGGGCTCTGAACTGGAAGTGTCGTCTCAGGACTGTAAAACGCAGAAAGCGTTGGAGAGGAGGCCAGATGGGAATATGCAGGTATGCTTCCTTGATGTCCAAGGAAGCCAAGAACTCTCCTGCCTTCACTGCCGCTATAACAGAGCGGAGAGTCTCCATGCGAAAGTGCCTCACTTTCCAGGCCCGATTGACCCCTTTGAGGTCGAGGATAGGCGGGACAGAACCTCCTTTCTTTGGAACCACAAAGTAAATGGAGTAACGTCCCTTGCCAATCTGATTTTTTGGCACCGGAACGACCGCACCCAGGCGGATCAGGTTGTCCAAGGTCTGCTGCACTGCCACAGCTTGACCGGAGACTTGCAGGGAGAGAGTACAAACCCGTCTCTTAAGGGTTGGCAGAACTCTAGCTTGTAGCCATCTCTGATGACTTCCAGCACCCACGCGTCTGAAGTTATAGTGGTCCACTCGCCCAGAAACGAGGACAGCCGTCCTCCAATCTGCACTGGGGCGTGGACCAAGGCCCCGTCATTGGGTACGAGACCCTGGGGGAGGACCGGAGGGAGCACCTCCGGGACGGCGGTCTCTGCGAAAGGAATGCTGCTTGGGGGAGAAATTCCTCTTGAAGGAAGAGGGGGCAGAGGAACCCGACTTGCCCGGGCGGTACCGACGGGCTTCCAGCAACCGTCCTCTGGAGGTACCGGGACGAGTACTAGCCCGAGCCCTGACCTCTGGTAATTTCTTGCCCTTAGACGTGCCGAGATCGGTCACGATTTTGTCCAGCTCGACCCCAAAGAGCAGCTTGCCTTTAAAAGGCAATCTAGCCAGGCGGGATTTAGAGGCGTGGTCAGCAGACCAATGTTTCAGCCAAAGCCACCGCCGCGCAGAGACTGTCTGAGCCATGCCTTTAGCTGAGGCTCTCAAGACATCATACAGCAAGTCTGCCAAATAGGCTAAGCCCGATTCCAGGGCCGGCCAATCAGCCCTCAAGGAAAGATCCGAGGGGGAAGCCCGCTGCACCATAGTCAGGCACGCCCTGGCCACATAGGAGCCGCAAACTGAGGCCTGCAAACTTAAAGCAGCTGCCTCAAAGGACGACCTTAAGGCCGCCTCCAATCTTCTGTCTTGGGCGTCCTTTAGGGCCGTGCCACCTTCCACCGGCAACGCCGTTTTCTTAGTCACCGCAGTGATTAAAGAATCCACGGTAGGCCACAGATAGGCCTCACGTTCACTCACAGCCAAAGGATAGAGGCGGGACATAGCCCTAGCCACTTTAAGGCTCGTTTCCGGGACATCCCATTGAGCCGCAATTAAGGTGTGCATGGCATCATGCACGTGGAAGGATCTAGGCGGGCGCTTCGTCCCCAGCATAATGGCAGAGCCAACAGGGGCTGAGGGAGAGACGTCCTCCGGAGAGGAAATCTTCAAAGTGTCCATGGCCTGTAAAAACAGGTTGGGCAAATCCTCTGGGCTAAAAAGCCGCGCTGCAGAGGGGTCATCCGCTCCATCCGAGCGGGGATCTATCTCCTCCAAGGAATCCGCAAAGGACCGTTGGGAGACCTCAGACACGCTGCCCTCATCTACATCGGAGGAGACAAAGTCCTCCAAGGCCTGGAAATCAACCCGAGGGCGTTTACCTCTGGGAACCTCAACCTCTTTATCAGAAGAGGGAGCAGGGGCAGCGTTTTGCATGAGGAAAGCCTGATGCAGCAGCAAAACAAACTCGGGGGAGAAACCCCCCAGACTGTGCACTTCCGCAGCCTGGGCAACAGCCCTAGACGCACTCTCAACCGGCGCTCGCAATAGCGGGGGAGAGACATGCTGCGCATCCAAAATGGCGTCCGGCGCGAAACTCCACGAAGGAGCCGCGCGGGAAGAACGGCGCTTAACTTTAGCCGCTTGTGCCGTCGCCCAAATTAAGGGCGTTCATGGCATTAATGTCTCCAACCTCAAGGGCGGCCCACGAAGAAGCCGTCCGAGCCGCGTGGCCGGCCAAGATGGCGGAGGCGAGGAGCGGGGGATGGGCGTTTATGGCGGGAAAAAACCGCCACGCCGGAGGAACGACCGGGACATTCATCGGTCACTAAACTGTCACCCATCAAGGGCGAATCAGGTTGTAAAACCCCCGCATCCCCTCTAGAAGCGCTCCAGCGATCCGGGGAGCGACCCTTTGCGCCCTCGCCCTCCGACGCCATATGCCACGAGGAGAAGAATCGGGGAACCCCCTGCCCGCTATAAAAAGGTAAAATTACCTGCTTGCCGCTCCGAGCTGTAACGAACTGGTGTCCCAGTGAGTAGCTGCAATGAACGTTTAAAGAAACGTCGAATTAAACGCCTCTAAAGACGTTTAAAATTTTTTTTTTTTTTTAAACGGAGCCAGCGGGAGGGGGGAGAAAAGGAGGGACCTGGCACCACCAGGTTTGCACTTGCTCAAAAGAGCCCTCAACCCCAGGCCTCAACAAAACCTAAGGATTAGGCTTGGAGGCCTAGCCAGAGCTGCTGCTGTGTGTGACCACCACCTGCTGAGATAGAGAACATACTGAGGAGTTTCCGGCAGCACATGACCACATATAGGGAGGCAAAAGTTTGCTCTCTATCTCCACCTGCTGGTAGATGGACACAACCCACCAGTCTATGGATTGATCAGCTTGATGATATGGAAGCTGTGTTTTGACAATAATGCGCCAACAACTCAGCTTAATGTAGGATTTTTACAGTGATGCATTCTAAATAATAATGAGCTGTGAAGCATCTAAATGCATGTAGAGCAGCTCATTATTACACAAAACGAATAACACAGTTTGTGTTGAACCTGGAAGGCTGTGTAATTTATTGAAAATTACCACCACCTCAAGTGGTAATTTCTTCTGGATACCACCATCCTGCTAATGCACTAGCCAATGAGTCCCAGGGAGCATAAAAAAGGGCTGTCGTGGCTGTGCCTCCCCAATCCTGACCCACTTTTCAAAAGTAAAGATTGCTCCCAACTCTCCCACCTACATACCTGATCCACTCAGAAAAAACTGTGCTATCTCTGAAGCTGCCCTCAACTCATCCCCCCACTCCAGTACATACCTTTAGATCCCTGGTGAAAAGCAGGAGTGATTCCTGGTTGTTCTTGCCTTAGCAGCTGCCCTTCAAAAATCACACTCTTCAGTTTCCCTTGCCCAGCCACCAGGGATCTACAAATATATGCTTTGGTGGGGAGAGGGCTTGAATTCAAAGCTGCCTCAGGCACAGCACCATTTTTTTAAAGTGGACTGGACTGGCAGAGGGTGTAGAGGTCAATCATCAGTTCTGAAAAATAAATCCTATGGGTTGATGGGGCCACAATTGTTTTAAGGGATTGGGGGGGGGGGGGGGGGGAGCATTGGTTAGCCAATTTTGCTACCAAGAAAGAAAGAGTGTTTCCAAACAGAATTCAAACTCATTGGGATTGAGTTACAACCTGAGTGCTTTCCATTGCTGCAGCAAGAACATCGTATGTGTCCACCTGCAGCAACAGAAAAGATTCAATAGCCCCCAGTATGAAAGGTACCATGGTTCAGTGAATTCTGCAGTTCCCACAGCAAAACAGCTTACAAATATCCAGGTTAGTGAATAGACTCCTTAATCAATTGTAGGAAAAACAAAAGCCAGATTTGTGGTAATTGTTTTCCTGTAACAGGTATACTCTGAGGAGAGCATTTCATCGGTCAGACATCATCCTGATGAGGCCAACACATTTTCCAGGTTTCTAGGAGATTCTTTTTGAATATGCTCCTGTGTTCATGTAGTACATCTTAATTTTGTAATTATGCTAAAAATTCAGCTCCAGAAAGAGAGGAAAGAGGGTTTGTCTGATTGTAAACTGCTCTTACAGTTAATGCATACTACTGAATAAAAACATGGAATCTATATCCCATCCAAAACATACTTCTTGACATTCACCAGCCCTTCTCCTTGACCACGATCTACTGACTCTGGTCAACTATTGCTGAAGTGGAAATATTTGTAAGACACTTTGGGGCTCATTTTCAAAGCACCTAGACTTACAAAGTTCTATAGGTTACTATATAGGGGCTCATTTTCAAAGCACTTAGACTTACAAAGTTCCATAGTAACCTATGGAACTTTGTAAGTCTAAGTGCTTTGAAAATACGCCTCTATGTAATTTTGTAAGTTTAAGTGCTTTTACAATATGCCTCCTTGTCATCTTCTAAAAGTAAAATAGCAGACATTTGCATGAATTACCAGCCACTAAGATGAAATAAATCACCTCACTACTGTTTCTCTGAAGGCATTTCTGAACTTATTGAGCACAGACACAGAGATCACTGGCGGTCTGGGCACTTCACGTGGCGAGGGGTCCGTGCCCGGCAGCCAGCCAGGAGGTTGGTCTGGACTGCACTCTACGGGTTCAGCCCAAACTTGGCTGTTGCCTGGCCCTAACCAAACATCCAGGGACCGGGCTGCACTGAGACCATCCATGCGGGCCAAGAGCTCGCCAGTCACCACTTCATGCCCTCCATAAATAGCTTCTTAATGGAAACCTGCCTATTTTCTGAAGAAGACCCACAAATCAAAGAATTAACTCCCACAGGATATAAAACCATCACACTATCCCGGAACAGTAAAAAAGGAGGGGGCACTGCCCTCATATATAAAGACACATTCAATGTTTCACTTACCAACTTGTTCCTAACTCCAGATCTAGAAATCCTTGCAAGCCACCTCAAAGACTCCTCATCAAAAGACTATCTAACATGTATACTATGCTACAGTCCGTCCAATAAATGACCCAAAGCTTACACCGAATTCTGCAAATTTGTCTCTAAAAACTCACTGGAAAGTCCCTATAATCTACTACTGGGTGACATTAATGTCCATTTAGAAAACCTGTCAGACACCAGAAGGCCTGATCTCTGTGCTTTCATGTCCTCCCTAAACTACGCGATATTTTCTCCCACACCAACAAACAGGTGACCAACTAGATCTGGTCCAAAGCTGGTCTCAACAAGTACCTGTACAATGGCAATATCACTGCCTTTTTTGCTATTACTTTGTTTCCATTATGCACCTTAGCATTCCTCTGGTGACCACTTTATCACATTGTTTTATTTACTTTTGTTATAAAGTATTTTATAAATCGCTTTGATGTTTTTACCTAAAGGTGGTATAGAAAGTCTTGAATAAACCATATCACCCTGAGAATACCAGATATGTCAATGTTTCAATCTCTTAGTTTATTGGGTCTACGTTCCTCTATTTTTCAAGTTGCTGGGCCTAAATTGTGAAATAGTTTACCGGTAGAATTACATAAGATGGATAGCTTACTTTCTTTTAGAAACTAACTGAAAATGTTTTCATACTGTAAAGAATTTGGTGAACTGTGCTGTTCTGAGAGGTAAAATGATTATGGTTGACTGCTGCCTATTCATGTACGTCTGTATTGAGGTATATAGAAGATAATTTGTATGTTGTAAAGTATTTGCCATATTTTTTATTTTGTACTCCACTTACAATGAAGGATTATGTAGAATATAAATTTTTAGTTTCAATATTTTTATTAAATTTTCAAACACGTTATAACATAGCAAATAAAAGGCAGAAAACATAGGTAAGAAAAATGCAAGTAAGTAACTGTAGAGGGCCTGTGTTCTTATGGCCCTCCACTGGACAACCACAGGAAAACACAACAGACCAAGATCAAATCTGCCCCAGCCCCCCCCCCCCCCCCTTCTCTGAAACCCTAATGGCATGGGATGTCATAATTGGAGAGTCACAAATGTAACTCATTAACTACAAGGCTGCGTGCTCGGGTTGGCAGATGTTAAACACAGGGTTCCCCAAATTGCCCAGAATCGTTTCTTACGTTTAACCATCAAGCAAGCATCCCGAGTTTCCAGCACCATAAGCTTATGCAATACATTTTTCCAATGCCAAAAATAAGGTACATAATCTAGAACCCAATGTTATAGAATATACTTCTTCCCAATTATACAGGCTTTATAGAGCAAAAGTCGTTCATATCTAGCAAGTGGGCTGCAATGTTCCATTTTGCCAAACAGGATGTACAGAATTATTTCCTTATATTTCCAGTGTGCAGAAATATTTCCTTATATTTCCCGTGTGTACCCTCTTTTATTCTCATCCTACGAGACCTTTTTTTTGGAGCTTCCTGTGCAATTATATCATGGAGATTTTCAGATTTGTAATCTTGGATTGTTATCTTACTTTTGAACCACAAATTTCTGTAAATTCAGTCAAAGTCTTTCAACTGCTATGGAAATTAAGGAGAATCCGAGCAAATTTAGATCAAAATTCCTTTAGATTAGCAAAATCCACAGTACTTACTTACCTGGATTATTGTACTTCAGTCTTTATTGGAGTGAATAATACAGTTATCAAAAAAATATAGACATTGCAAAATACAGCAGTACATCTGGTTTATAGAGCTTCTAAATTTGATACGATAACATCACTGTATTTAGAACTTCATTGGTTACCAGTTAGAGAGCGAATCGAAGGGTGGAGAGTATCATAACCAAATTCTGTTCCCAGAAAAATTTATCTGTAATGGAACTATGTAACCCCAGGAATAAAAGAAACATACCTGTCCCCAGTCTATCTAGAGGGTTCTGGCGGAGAAGTCTGGATATTAGGTCTTGTGCATCTGGTGGTAATGCATCATCACCATTTGGCCATGCAATTTCATCTGCCAAGATAAAAGTATTTCCTGTACTGGTGGAAAGACATATAACGATTAAATAATAACAGAGTGAAAATGTAGCTAGCAGATGGAGAAATCATAGTAGGTGTTCTGTCCTCCGACAGCCTCGCACTAGTTTATAATGTGATCCTAAAATGTGTGTAATGCTTTTACTGTTGTTCTCATTTCTAAGGACTATCATCGCTGCAGTTCTCACTGCAAAGATATGTGAGCAAGGCATTGTGTGTGATGTAGTTCACAGGCAATGCAGCCACATTTGTCTGTCTGTATAAGAGCGGTTACCACTGGTTGTGAGGCTGCCCAGACCTTCTCTCTCTCTCAGCCAAGCTTGGCCCCTTTGTCTACCTGCTATCATTTCCTGGTCATTCTTACTATCTCTGTCCTGAGAGGTCAGCCAGGTATGACCTTTCCCGCCAATCGTGGGCCGTCCTCTAGCATCTCCCTTGCCACCCGGAGGCAGGCTCTGTCCCTATTGGTCCTTACCTCCTCCTCCCTGGGCCTGTGTGAGACTTCTTGACCTCCTTGTCCCTTTCGGCATGAGGCATTCACCATCATGCTTCAGACAGCACCTGTCCTGCTGAACTCGCTGCAACGAACTTTGTTTTTTACCTTGAAAATATCTCCTCTCTAATGAGATACCGCACTCTCCAGTCACCCAGCTTTGAACCACTTCTATCGGCTTAACTATTTATCACCTATGCAATAAAGCTACCTCTCTTCAGATCTCCACCTCCAATTACTGAAACACCTCTCAGGATTACGGAATCTCTGTGCCCTGGAGCAATACTTCTGAACATCTGACTGTAAGTAAATTATCTGTGATTTATTAAATAAAGAAACTTCAGAAAAATAATACAGACTTCAGGTGTGTTCTGGTGTGCCAAGGTTATACTCCACGATATCAAGACTTTACAGTAACAAGCCTTGAGGGTCTTGACAGTAGGAGGAACATTTTCAACAGCCTGTGCTGTACGCAAAGTACACAAGCTATTTTAGTCCACATGCATTGCATTAGTTCTGAAAAGGACACAACTTGAGTTCTTTCCCTTTAAAAATGAGCAGGTGCAAAAGTGTAAGTATAGGGTATGATACATACCTGTAGCAGTTGTTCTCCGAGGACAGCAGGCTGATTGTTCTCACGACTGGGTTGACGTCCGCGGCAGCCCCCACCAACCGGAAGAAGCTTCGCGGGACGGTCGGCACGCAGGCCACGCCCACCGCGCATGCGCGGCCGCCTTCCCGCCCGTGCGCGACCGCTCCCGCCAGTTGAATGACAAGCAATAAAATATGAAACACACAACTCCAAAGGGGAGGAGGGAGGGTAGGTGAGAACAATCAGCCTGCTGTCCTC